>NW_028327175.1:165324605-165654605 GCF_987537825.1 Furipterus horrens | reverse complement strand
ATAATTAGGTAGTCACTGGAGTAGAAATTAGAAAAACATAAAACTAGACTGTGCATGCTGAGATTTTCCAGATCTTATTGCTTAGGCCAAGACTAAGTAGTAAGCTATGTTATGTTAGACTAGATTTGATGGAAAATGTCAAAGAAATAGGGTACAGGAGGTAAGAGGCAGATACACAAAAGCTACATGAATGGCTAACTAACATTTGCGCTTCACTGGGCTTCACATCACTGCCTCTCCATAAAGTGTGAGTATAAATCTAGTGTCAATGAGCCAAGGATGATGGAGGGTTAAGCTCCATGGCTTGGGTACAGCAGCCATGAATTCTTACTTTGGAGAAATCTGGGATTCTGGACCCACCTCTGTTTTACTGGGAGATTCAAGCCCAACATTGGAGTTTGCAGTTACAAACAGACTTCCTGAGTAAATATTTTGAGAGAAGTCAAGGGGCAGTTGTCCTCCAGTTGTTCAGAAAAAGGGAGAAAGGAAATGGAGCTGAGCAAGACCATAATAGCATCACAGAACCCAAAAGGTAGAGTATGGTTGTGGTCACCTTCTAATTCACCAGTAGGCTACAGATAAATAGCCCACTTGTGGTGTCCATGTGGCTATTCATCTATGTATACCTCAGTTATATAGCTTAGATGTCCTAAATGTTTGCTCTAAATCATATTGATAAACAGAAAGCTCATTGTATATACATGTAAGATACAGTTCTAAAGATGCATTTTCATAATTTCTAATTGATGTCAAATGACTATGGATCCAAACTCTACTTGTCTTGTGTTCTGCATCTCTGACCCACCTGCAATTATATAACAAATAGAATTTTCTACTCAATGAAATTAATTATTATTATAATGTAACCAATAAACAACAATAATAGCTGATATTTGAGAGATTGTTGTTCCAAACACTGTGCCAAATACTTTACATGGAACAGCATGTACTGAACTTCTTACCATAACCCTGGAAGTTAGTTACTATTGTCTCCCATTTTATAGATGAGGAAACTGAGGCTTAAAAAGGTTATAGCACCTTTCTCAAAGTTACCAGGTAGTAAGTGCTAAAACTAGAATTCAAACACAGTTCTTCTATCTCTTGATCAGGTACTCTTAACTAGGACCAGCCTCTGTAAATTAGTGTACTGAAACCTTCTCTGTGTATATACAGGGCAATGTTTTCTACAAAGATCTGATTTATGGTTACAAAACTGTCCCAATTCCACTATTTTGATAATTTTATGAATGGAGAGAAGTTTTGCTTAAATCCAGACCTACTTGTCTAAGAATAGATTTTAAAAGGAAACAAAACATAACGCTATGCCAATAGAGGCTGGCTTGAAATTAACTCTCACACAAAAAGGAAGTTAATTAGTTCAATCCAGCCAACGTCTGATTTTATTAAATGTTAGAAATTAAATGGCTTTAAAATAAAAAAATCAAAGACAATGTTTCTTGTCTACCCCAACCCCCCAATTTTTCCCCTATGGATGGTGTTAATTGGACACTTTCCGAACAAAGAATAGACCATTTTTTTAACACATGATTCTTGAGAGTCCAGCAACATATTTTCCATATAATAGACATAAATAATGAACATGGGGCTACATTAATTTTAATTCATGTTAACTATGGTTTCTGGGTTGAGTATATTTGTAACACATTCCTTCTCTGTGCTATTTCACTCCTCCCCACCATGTCATTATTTAGCTTGAAATTTCATAATATGAAAATGAACAAAACAAACCCAATCCTAATTATCTCTTGCAGGATCATAAAAATAACATTAATAAAATGTGGTAAATATCAGTGGTGATCATTACCAGGCCTGCATCACCAGAAAATGAAATGCAGCACCCCAAAGCAAGAAGGATTAAAGCAAGCCTGCCACCATTAAACACACACATATTAGCATATTTGCTTTGTAAGCAGATTCAGTGGTAATAATAAAGTTGTCTTTATTCTGTACTGGACAAAAATTTCAAATGTGCATGGATATGCATAGAATCTGTGGCATCTGTATACCACTGTACATTTTTCACAGCAGAATCACACACATCCACTATTTCAGTTTTGTATCCCTATCACACTCACTCAAAAGCCAGTATAACAGGTCTCATTTCACCTGACAACTGAAATTGAGAGAAAGAACAAAGATATGACCTTCCTGGATTCACCTAGTGAGTCAACAAACTGAGGTTGGAACCCAAGCCTCCTAGATCCCAGATCTATGAACCTTCTTGCAAAAATAACCTTTTTTTTTTTTTTTTTTTTTTCTTGGATAAACCATATGGGCACAGTGACAAGAAGGACTCCCTAGTCATTGTATGAAAAGGTAAAGGACAAAACACAATTAGTAAGAAGAGGAAATAAATAAGGTATCTTACTGGAGACTGAAGGAAAAACAAAGCAGATGTTCTCCAGAAGTTGATGATGTGGGAAATAAGCAATATTCTCTGCACAGCGTCGTTCTATAACAAGGATTACAAACACATTTATACAGATAGGATGGCTAGGAAAATTGTATTAGGTAATGTCAGATGCAGAGAAACCTGCCTAGCCAGTGTATGACTCTATCGCTGTGTTGCTTTATTAGTATAAATAAGACCCTACTTACCAGGATGTCAGAGTAAAAAGTAAATTCAGTTCCTGTTATAAAATGTTCAATATGTAAAATTTTAATATACTTAAGGAAATTCAAGTACATTATCAACTACTGACAGATATTTATGGCTGTAAGAAGTAAGCAAAAAGACATTAGGCTAAATAAATAAATATACGCTGGGCTCTAATGAATTAATTCCTTAATTGGTCTTCCCTGAATCCCACAGCAGTCTCCAATAGGTCTTCAGGTACAATCCATACATCAATAACAGGATGTTTTTATATCTAGGTCCATGGGCTAGCCATTTTTCTGGCCTTGGGTATCATCCCTTAGAAAATAGGAATAAACAGGGGCAAGTTGAGGTTTAAAGCCATATTGAAGTAATGTTCAAAAATGTGTAAACAGGGGCTTGAGTGAATGCATTTTTCTGGGGCTACAGGAGGTAGTCTAGAAGACAGAAAAGGGCTTTGCAAAATCTTTGGAATTAGTTACTTAGTTACCTATCTAAGACAAAAACTAGTTATCACTTGAGTTTACAAAAGCTGGCTGGGGTCATTTGCTAGGCCAGCAGCCCTGTAGGCAGGCCGCCTGCATAGGCAGGGCCTCTGATATGTCTCCTGATGTCAACATCTCAGAATTCTGGGGCTGAAGATCATGTAGCCCCATGGGTCTCAAACTTCCATGTGCACCAGAACCACCTGGAGGGCTTGACAAAACACAGACTGCTGAGGCCCATGTCCAGAGTTTTGGATTCAGGAGGTCTGACGTGGGGCCTGAGAATTTGCGTTCTAACAAGTTCCTTGGTAATGCTGATGCTGCTGGTCTGGGAGCCCCACACTGAGAACCACTGCTCTCATCTAAGAGCTTCCTTTGAGAGAGGTAGAAACCCAGTCCCCGAGAAGAAAAGTGACTTTCTCTCAGGACCAGTCCCCCATGGTTCACATCCTAGAGCTTGATGGATCCTTTTTGTTATGAGTTGAATTGTATTCACCTTCCCCAAATTTATATGTTGAAACCCTAACCTCGGTGCTTTAGAATGTGACCTTATTTAGATAGGGTTGTTGCAGATATAATTAGTTAAGATGAGGTAATTAGGGTGGGCCCTCATCCAGTCTGACTGGTGACCTTACAAAAAGGGGAAATGTGGAAACAGACACGCACACAGGGAGAATGCCACATGAACATTAAGACAGAGACCAGGGTGATGAATCTACATGCCACAGAACGCTAAAGATTGCAGGCAAACCACCAGAATTGGGGAGAGAAGTTGGAATAAATTTTGCCTCATAGCCCTCGAAAGGAACCAACACCCAAAACTGCCAATACTTTGATCCTGAACCTCGCCTCTTCCAGAACTGTGAGAGAGTCAACCAGCACTGATTCAGCCATCGAGTAGTTGGGGTACTTTGTTACAGCAACCCCGATAAACCGATACCTCTTCATAGCAGACATAGGAGAGAAAAAGCAACACCTGCCTGAGTGGATGTTTCAAAGCCACCCCAGTCCTGCCTCCTTCTGACTTCCTAAGAGGATTCTCTACACCCCTCAGCTGAGGAACTTGTCTTTTCAAGTCTGTGCCCATGACTAGGCACTAATAGGGACGTAAACTTCAATAACCTGTTTCTAAAGCAATGCGGCAGCAGGTCTCAGGGACCCTTCTATACATTCTCATTCTGACCCGATATTTCAACTTCTAGGGCTTCGAACTAAAGAAATAAAAATCCATGCAGGGGGAATACATGTACCTTTGAATTGAATAATAGTGAAACAACATGAAATAAAACCTTGCTATGAGGATATTATGCAGTCATTAAAGTACTTTTCATTAGAAGTATATAATTATATGGCAAATGCACATGCTATAAAATCAAGTAAAAAGTCAGGATATAAAATACTCTATATTAAAAAAGTAGAATAAAGGAAAGAAATACATCAAAATATTAGGAGTTTTTAATTTGGGGGGCTGGCAAGACTATCGGAACTATTTTTCTCCTCTCTGCTTTTTTCTTTTAAAAGCATCTCTTATTTTTGTAACAGAGAAGATACCGTGGGGGTGGGAGAATCACTTCCTGAGAGTCACAACTTTCTTTTGTTCATCTTAGCTCCGGTATTCCTTTCTATTCTCATGTAGCAACACCACCCAAAATCTGCCAAACGGGTTGACAATCCTGCCCCTGCAAGGAGGAAGGGAGTTTTTAGTTTGGAGGCTAGATTTACCCCATAAAATCTGATTAAAACCATTTTCCTTCCCCATTGCAGAAAATATCTAGTTAGAAAGATTATGAAATTCTGCATTTATAAAAGATTTTCTCCCCTTTCTGTCCCTGGTGACTGAGGTGTGTTTCTACCTTCAAGTCTTTCCAAGTGGTTCTCCCATAAAGAACAATACCCACATTTATCATCTTTTGTCTCTTCAGTTGCTTTCTTTTCTGCAACTGGTTCTTTTTATTCCTTTCCTTTGGGGGTGGGGGGGGCTTCTTCCTTTGCTATATTGTCCACAAATTAGTAGCTAGAGATTGATTTGGGTTAAAACATTTTGTCTTTTAAATATAACTATCCATGGGGAATTTGAAGTAATGGGATATTCACACTTGAGTATGAATTATCTCCAGAGTTCTGTTTTCCTCCTAATACCCAGCTGAGGCCATGAAACTGGGGACTGGAGTTTTGGAGGGAAGCTGAATTACGGTGATTTTGCAGCATGTGGGCACGTTGTGGAGAGAGGGCACTGACCAGGACGGGGCATCTGGCGGTTGGGAAAGAGAGTAGCAGTGGATAAGAAGGTGGGAAGATGGTGGTGGGAATGTAGCAAAGGCTATCTAAACCTAGGTTGGAGTTCTGTTCCAAGGTCCCACCCGAGTAGCCTAATCTTCTTACATTTTTTTTTCAAAAGGAGAATTTCACTATAGCTCATAAGTAATGTTTAAAATAAGCAGAAGCACCAAAACAATTCTTAAATTACATGACTAACTTATTAAATGCTCTTAAGCAGGCAGGTCTAGAGATTCCTTTAATACTGACTACTGATCATTAACAAGTTGGACATGAATTGAATAAGACTAGTCCTTTCACATGTATAAGCAAACACGTGTGCATATGCACATGTATACACATTTGTGTGTTTATATATAAACTGTGTGTGCATGTAGTAGGCTTTCTAATTATTTAGCTGAGATCTTAACCTTGGAATGAATTCAGAGGCGTGCAGCAAACTTCCCTGAATTATATGCACAAATGTGCACATGTATGTGCCACCTTCTCAGCAGAGGGCCCATAGCTTTGACTAGATTCTCACGGGGCAGGAGTTACCATGGTAGGGATAGAAGCTCTGTCAGTCACCTGCTCTGCCGAACTCCGAGTTTTCACATGCACACCCCCAGCTTCTCCCACAGGAGGTGCTCTACCAAAAGGAGGAAAGCTAGGATGGGGCTGACAGCAATCCAGCCCTCTCCCCACAGACTGAGGCTGCAGCAGGCTTGCCACAGCAGGGACCTGCTCTCTGCAATCCAGGCAGGTCCTCCAGGAAGAGTGGGGACATGGGGTGGTGGGGGGGACTTCTCACTGGGTTTGCCCTAAGACCATTTGGTAAAATTTCTTTTTATTTTTTAATTACAGTTGACATGCAATATTATATTAGTTACAGGTGTACCACATAATGATTAAACATTTATATGTCTTATGAAGTGAGTACCCTGATAAGTCTACTTTCCATTTGACACAATACTAATACTATAGTTATTACAATATTATTCCTAAGACCCTTTGATCCTAAGGAAGAAAAGAAGTTGCCAATGTTCTCAGATTTTCCTGTCACATTTGAAGGCAGATTCATTTTCTCTCTAAATTTGCTCCCAATTATACAACTCGGTGGCAAATTCCACTTCCCTCCTCATTTCTTGAATATAACGTTCACTTCATATAACTTCAGTTATCCAAATTTCTTTTTAAGTAATAAAAGCTCTACATCTATTAGAAAAATCTTTGTAAGCTGAACTCCTTCTTGAGTATGCTCCAAGCCAGGACACATTTTCCATTTCCAGGGGGTGACAGCAGTCATCGATGTGTAAAACGATAAGCCAAAACTAAAACAAAGGCCTGCAATAATAAATCCACTCTTGTGAATTTTCCAAGGCAGGAATATGAGCAAACACATTTTATAATGTTTCGAACAAGCTAACTGGAAAATTTAATTGACCAGAATACCCCATTCCCAAACCATCCCAGTTAAGAATTATACACCTAGTTACAGACCCATTCAGTTCCAGTTTTATTTAACATTCTTGTACAGCAAAGAGAAGGTGTGACAAAGAAAACCTGGCTCTGCCATGAGCAAGGAAGCAAGGTGTCCCCCTACATAGCCCGGGCACTGCTCCCCACCCCCTGCCCTCCTCCCTGCAGCCCTCTCCGCTCCTCACTCCGGCAGCAGCCACAGCCCTGAAAATGCATTTCTGCTGCCAGCACATCTTCAGCAAGGCGAACAGGCTACAGTTTTCAGTTTATAAACCTGTAACTCGGATACCATCTCCTTTTTGCCCTCTGCACAAGCCCATAAACATCCCCAGCTCTGGCTCATGACGGGTTCTTTCCTCTAATGGAAGCTCCCTCCTGGATATCCCAAAAGAGAAAGATGTGTCTGGTAAGTGGGAGAGGTCAAACCTGAGCACAGCTATTTATTACATATACTGCGACCAGATGGATCTAACTCATCCATCAAAACCCTCGTCATCCTCATCACATTAGCTTCTTATAAAAGCCTCCTGCTCTTTCCCCTCCCAGTCCAGCTCTGCTGCTTCTCTCCTCCTCCTCCTCTCTCTCTCTCTCTCTCTCTCTCTCTCTTTTTTCTCTTGCTCGCTCGCTCTCTCCCCCTCTCCCTCTCTCCCTCTCATACACTTTCAGGAAAATGAACCCTCTCTAACCCCATTGCTGTCCTCCTTAAATCATGGCTACCCATCACTCCGTGGCTATTTTTAAACTTTACTTTTATCAATACTCATCCTGTAGCTCAGGGAGATATTAAAACTGTACTGGGGCAAGGAAGGGCGTTTCTGACACTTGCTCCCTCATTCATCAGTTCCTCATAGGCCCGTTGGTGACAATGAAAAGATTTCACAATACCGTGCAGCAGAAACTCATTCGCCTGCTCATCCATCATGCTCAACCTAGCAGCAGTCTACTGACCTAATCTGCAATGCCTCGGTACTCACTGGAGATTTCTTAAAGGCACCCTTCATTGTTGTCCGTAACAAAGAATAGGCCTGGGCAATTCGATAAGGAGGCTAAATGGTGCAAGGATTAATGAAATATTCCTCCATCTCCACCAGTCCTGGGTTCAAAGACTGCGTGGCGGGTGTAGCCAAGCATCTTCTCACAGGCTGCATTCAGCACAGTCCACTCAACTATTTGCTGAATGTGCACAAATACCAAGACCATTTCTTGGGCCACAAAAGAAAGAAGAGCCCCAAATTGTGTGAGCCATCGCCAACTCATTTCTTAATTTATTCACTGAGTTGTTCCTTCATTTAGCAAACACTTTTAACCATCTATTGTGTACTAAGTTCTAGTGCAAACATTGGGGTCATAAACGTGAGAAGAAATGCTGGCTGCAAGGAGTTCGTTGCTTGGTGGAAGGGAAGGCAAAAAAGCAAAGATTTCAGCAATGGCAGTTGTGGCAGACTGCTACCTGTCCTTGGCACACTTGCCCCCTTCATCGTGTCAGCAATAGAATTCCCTTTTAATTGTAGCAGGGTATCTGGCAACCCAGTTAGAGACTGCACCTCCCAGCTATTCCTCAGCTCAGCGCTGCCATGTGACTAAGATTGAGCAAATGGAATATCAGTACAGTGTGGTGTGCAAAGTTGATGCCATATGCTGAACGAGGAAGCTGGTCATGCTTCATGCTGCCTCTCCTCTTCCAATGGAATGGAGCACAGATATGGTGCTGGTGAGCCAGCTTTGGCCATATAGACAAGCTAGTTAAAGAATGGCGAGGTAACAAGGTAGAAGGAGCCCAGGTCCCTAAATGACTTCAGGGAGCAGAAAGCCTGGAGGTATTAAATAAATCTGAACTGGTTATGGCAGTGACCCAAGTCCTGGCTGCAGAGTCGAGACTTGTGTGACGGTGGTAGAAGAAAGGGGACTCACACACTGAAACCCTATTTTGACCTTGAGGGGCCTCTGAATGAAACCCAGAGGAAAAGCGCTGCCCTAAAGGTCCTTATGTGTTTCGCAACTCACATCAGTCCCATTTAAATGCCCGGAATGATGACAAATGAGAGGCAATTCAGATACCCCAACAGACAAACACAATACACATTCCTGATTTATTTAAGTTCACAGACCATTTACCCCTTACCCTCCAGCTTGTTCCTTGCTAAACAAAACAAACCTTCTCCAGAATGTTGTAGTTCCTAATAGTCCACAACATTCATTCTACTAGCTACTTACAAATTCTTTGAACTATTCCCTTTTCAGATCTCTGTCCTCTCTCTTGAATGAAAGTGTAAGCTCCCTGAGAGCAAGGATCACATCTTTAACTTATCTCCCACACACAGCTCAGCACAGGACTCAGCAAGCAATAGGCACTCAAAAAATGAGCCAACTTGTAGAAAAATGAGAAAACAAACAAATGCAATAAGGGAGATGCTGGGAAAATCTTGTGAAAACAAAACAACTGCAAACAACATTTGAGGGGCTATGGTTTAGTGATCCCATTACACAGATGCAGAAATATAAAACCTCAAGGCAGGTGAATGATAGGACCAAGGTCCCACAGTGAGTTCATGACAAAGATGCTGCAAGAATGTGACCTCTTGTGTTTTGCTTTGTTTTGTGTGTGTGTGTGTGTTTGTTCTTTGTTTTTTTTTTTTGTTTTTTTTTTTCCCTGCAAGACGAAATACCAAGTTTGGCCAAAAACAAAAGCAAAGCCACATTACAAATACCAAAGGCACCCGTTTTAATCACCTTTGGTCCAGATCCCTCAACTCTCAGGCAATTCCTGTCTAAATATAAATTCCAATTGAGACATTTGTGGAGTGTAGAGGCTGAGGTACACGATTATCATAATTTTAATCTACATTAGGCTCTCAATACATCCTCCTGGATACTAATCAAGAGGCACCTTAGCAACATTGAATTTAAAATGGCACCAATGTCTGTAGCCCATCACCATGCCAAAATTTTTATCTCCACTTTGCCAAGTGAAATATCCCTATCTTATAACTGTGTAATACACAAAAAATGTTTTATTTAAAATTACTTGAATTTAATGTGCCATTGATTTTAATATTCCATGATTTTATGTACCACTGAGAAAAACAAAGCTATTAAACTGAAACATAATGCTTCTCAATTGCTTTGAATTTTTATTTTATACTTATTAAAATAGTTCTTTTAGCCTAATTTAGACATAGATTTTTATCACTCATGAGCATTTATAAAAGTATTCATATATAAGTGAAATACATGAGAAAAGCTATTTCAAAAAATTGTTTCACTCATTGCCTGACTCTTCAGAATCAATTTTCAACTCAGAGTTTATCAAGGTGTGTGTTTTCCATGCAAAACATCATCTTCCTTGTTAGTCAAGAGTGTAGCTGAAGCAGCCACTCACATGTGTTCTGCAAGTTCGGATACCAGCTCGTTCTCAGTCTGGCTAGGAAATGTCAACAGAAGGTTTTAAAAAATAACCAGAGTTAAAGTCTTTCCTCAAGTGGTCCTTCAGTGGCTTGTTGACTGGAACCCTAGGGGCTACAGTTCAGAGAAGTCACCAAGATAGCTGCCATGGCTGCCCCAGCACAGAGACACATACACTGTGGGAGACCCTGGCCATAGCTTTCTTTCATAAGACACCATGACTTGGAAAGCTTCATCCTTCTCAGTGATATTGAAATGTAAAAAACATGCATCTTAGCAACATGAAATTCAGTATTACTTATGGTGGGCATTTATTGTACCATCTTCCCAGAACTGCATTCCCTTCTTCAAGGCTTAGGGCAGGAGGATGTACCTTGGTTTCTGCCCACATAAGTGGATGCCTGACTCAAATCCTAGAACTGCATTCACCTGCCGTAGCCCTAGCTAGGGTCCACACTCAAAGTATCACAGGCCAAAATCAAGGGGCTGGTCAGGCTAGACTCTTGTCCAGAAGGTCTAGGGAGAAAAATAATGATCAAAGCTCACTGAGGTTACTGGCAAAATCCAGTTCCTTGTAGCTATAAATCTGACAGCTCTGTTTCCTTCCTGGCCACCAGTTAGGACCCACTTCCTGCTTCTAGAAGCTGCTAAACACCTTCTCACAGGATCTCCTCCATCATCAAGCCAAGAACAGCTTTGAATACCTATAATGCCCTCTTCTTCTACCAGCTTTAGTAAGTTCTGTTCTTTTAAAGACTATGTGACTAGATTAGGCCCACCTGGATAATCTTCAACCATGACTCAATCGAGGCAGTGATGCCGTATTTGCAGTTCTTCAGAACTAGGGGCAAGGAGTCTTTGAGGGCCATTTTTAGAATTCTCCCACCACACTAGCCCTTCTGTGAGTGATGGGAGTGACCCGAGGAGCCTTCTAATAAAGTCCTTTATTTCCTTAAGTCAGATCAGGTTGGATTTCTGAGCTTAATACACTATTATGTTAAGTAGAGCTGAAGACTGATAATATCAAGAATAACCTGATTCATTTGGACCAATGGGTAGCAGGTCACATCATTCTTAAATTCATCTAAATAAAGATAATTCCAATTTCATTTGTGAATAAAGGCCCAACAGTCACAATGCAGGAAGGTTACAGAAGTATCTCAAGTATTTGAACAGAAAGCTGAATATTGTCTACCCAACCTCATGCAGGGCTGGCAGAGCCAAGAACCCCTAAAAGACCATTTCTTTTAGAAAAATAATTTCCCAAAATTCATGTTTTATTTATTTATTTTTAGGGAGAGGGGAAGGGAGGGAGAAAGAGAGGGAGAGAAACATCAATGTGTGGTTGCCTCTCGCATGCCCCCAACTGGGGACCTGGTGTGCAACCCAGGCATGTGCCCTGACTGGGAATCAAACCAGTGACACTTGCTTCACAGGCTGGTGCTCAATCCACTGAGCCACACCAGCCAGCCAAAATTCAAGTTTTAAATACTACACAAAAGGCAAAAAAAAAAAAAAGTAAACTCCAAGTCTTTTGCTTTAGTTAACAATTTTGTCTCTAAATATTCTAAATAAATTTCTATAAAATGATTTTCATTGTTCTATCTGATATACTTAGGCCTCCACACACCAAAGTATCCCCCACTTACCTTGTCTTGCCAAAACCATTCCAATATTCTTTGCACTGTGTGATCAGAGAGAGAGAAAGTAAAAGATAAGATAGAAAAGGAGAGAACAGAAACGTATCTGAAGAAAACCATTTCAGAATTTTTCTTCAATACTTATCTCCAAAATGGCCCATTTGATTCATGAACATCTCTAATGTATATCATCAGTGACTGAAGGAGTTTTTTATATGATTTTTGACAATTTAACAAGTCCTCCTGACAAATTAAATGGTTGTGTTGACAACTTAACTGTACTGCCAATCAATATTTTCAATTACTTTCATTGTCATTCAGAAAAAATACAACACGAGGTCACACCGTGGTAAAACCAAGGAAAGAAAATAAAATGAGGAGCAATCGGTGTGGTGGGGGCAGCCAGGAGGGAAGAAGCAAACTTTAAGGCACAACATGCCATCCTACTCTCTGGGCCTGGGGGACCCGAGGGTTTCTGAGACATGCCTGGAAAATGGCACTTCCTTGGGGTGACTCTCTGACTCTACAATGGAGATTTCTCCCTTCCTAAAGGCTATTTAAAAGCCATTAGATTTGAGCCATGGACATACAACATTTTATTAAAAAGCCCTCTTTTCAGACATTTGCCAAGCTGCCACCACCCCCTCCTTAGTTCTCTGGAAAGGCCCTCCAGGACTGCAGGTAACGTTTCACAGCCTTTCCAGGGGTCAACTGGTCAATCTAAAAAAACTCAAGTCTGAGATGCCGAGGCAGAGGTCAGCCTTCATGAGCTTTTCAAAGGGGTAGCAGCAAATCAATATTTTCAAATGTGTATTTATCATGCGAGAAGAGAGGTTACCCATGGAGATCAGAACAAACAAAAAATATTCCAGTTTTTCACTGTCCAGAGAGTATAAATAGGAAAAGATGATCTGGGGTTAAAGGAAGATTTCAGGGATGATGACTTTTTTTCATGATTGCTCAGAGTAAGAAATTTTTAAAGAGATTATTCAGTGGTATGCACCAGCTCTCAAGTCAAAGAAATGTTCCCGTACTGTCCCTGGGCATCTCCACTGCTAGAGGTTAACTGATCATGAGAAAGAGCACAGAACTCTTCTCTTTTCAGTTTGTTTCCTCTGAGTAGCTGCCATGACGTTTCTCCCCCTGCCTTAGGCTGTCCTGCCACCTCCTCTGGCCCTTAGACCCACCTCTTCCAGGAAGTTTTCTCTGATTGCACTGGCTCTCTATGTTCTCTCACTTTGCAAGTTCCCCTGGTACTTACTGTCTGCACCCTCCCATACTTGTTTAGCTCTGAATCATTCAGTGTCTTGTATCATTATCTAAATGTTGCACATACTAATAAGTACTTTAAAATATTTACTTAATCTCCTTAGTAAACTCTAAGTACCCTTGAGGAAGAACAACGTCAACCTTCTCAGGATCTCTTGCCATAACTGAACCAGGGATGGCAGGGAAGTTTCACTTCCAAAGCTAACTCCAGATGATGGGTAACAGCTTCCGTGAGTGATATGTTGAGCAAAATTCATAGACAATATCAGGCCTCACAGAGAGAGGATACTATGATCAAGTTGGTGGTATTTGCCTTGGTGATGTCTGATTCATCTTCCCTACTCCTACAGATGAAACACACACACACACACACACATATATATATATATCGTCGGCAGCCGTCCGTCTCGAGAGACGATGGTGTAGCTTCTTAAGAGTCTATCTGCACCGCCGAGAATGGCTGTGCAGTCCAACTCGGGAGTGACACGGTATCTGTCTCCTCCCGTGTTGAATCGACATCTTGCGATGATGCTGGAGTGTCCTCTCCAGTGAAGCTGAAGCTACAGAGCCTGGGCAGGGTGATATGGAGGGTCTGCTGTTGCCCAGGCAGCAGACCCTCCCTCTCTTCGCAGCTGAAGGGTCCAAGGGAAAGACGGAGTCAATACAGCTTGGCTTCAGGTGCGCCGCAGGAGTTGCCGGTGTTGACTACAACGTCAAACCGCCTTAGGGACTCCGGCTCCGGATTTTCTGTCAGGGTTTACTCCCTTAGCCTTTCCCCTGAAGAGGTATGCCGCAAGGCAGCGGAGGTTTTTTGGAGTCAGAGTTTTCCTTCTCTGATTGAGCACCCATTAAACTTCCTTTTATTATCCCATAGTTATTGCCATTAGAGGGGCTTTGTTCTCTTTATTTTGGAAATAAAACAGTTGTAATCCCCAAAACAAGAGAGGCGCACACCCACTTGGGACTGTCGCTGGTAACGGCCAGAGGCTTAGGTGCTAGGACATGGAGCCCCCAGGCTCCTGTTGATCTTGTCAGTGAGCTAACAGCCTGGAGCCTGACAGAACAGC
Organism: Furipterus horrens; assembly: GCF_987537825.1. Lineage (NCBI taxonomy): Eukaryota > Metazoa > Chordata > Mammalia > Chiroptera > Furipteridae > Furipterus > Furipterus horrens. The sequence continues at coordinate 165,640,390 of NW_028327175.1, read as the reverse complement.
AAGGCAACCCCAGTGTGAGCTGTGGGTCCCACCAGTCCCCTCACTTCTGTGCCCACAGCCGTCATCGCCCCACCACCTCTAACCTGCACCACAGCCTGGCAAGGTGGGCAGTGCTGGGCCCTGTTCCCCTTCACACTGAGCAAACGAGCTATTAAGAGCCTGCCCAATGCCTCTCGTGTGGTATTAGGAGTATTAATGTTACAGAACCCCTGGGCCGCTCCAGTTGAAAACAAACCCACGGGCTCTTTAGTTAGGGGCCCAATTGCCCGCCGCCAAAATTATAACTCTCAATACCAGAGTTTGGTGAAAAGAAAAAGAATTGTTTATTTAACAGTTATATAGATTTAGTTATTTGCGGATTTCTGTTATTAAGTCTTATGCTCTTTGAAACACCTATAAACACATATCCTTGCCTCCCCCCCTTCCAAACCAGGCTAGTTTTAGGAAAGCCAGAGAAACCATTTCCCTACTTTCCAAACACAGTTCAGCTTTACCAGCAGCTGCCAATCATTCAATCTGATTGGGGAGGTCCTTTCTGTGCTGTGGTGCCCTCCAGCTCTCAATGCAGAACCACCTGGATTCTCAGCCTCCTTGCAAACTGTCTTCTTCCTGCAAACTGCGCGGATCTCCTTTCCTTCTCAAAACTGCATGGCGAGAGCCTCTTAAAGCAGCCTGGAGACCCCTTCTCCAAGCCACATGGAGAAGGCCCCTTCACCAAGCCACGTGGAGGGAGCACACGAGAGAGCGAGAGAGTGAGCCAGAGTGAGAGAGCTAGAGCCCGAGAGCGAGCGCGCGAGAGAGTCCGAGTCAGAGCGCCAGAGCGAGAGAGTCAGAGCGCCAGAGCGAGAGCCAGAGCACCTGTGAGAGCCAGAGCCCGAACGAGAGCTTGAGAGAGTCTCAGAGTGAGAGCACGAGCGAGAGCCAGAGAGAGTCAGAGCGAGAGTCCATATATAGGTTCTCAATAAAGACCTAACTTAAATAATTAATTAGGAATTTGCCATGCATTAGCAATAAACAATTCAGGAGTTGTCTGTCAAGGCTATCATCAAACTAACTTCATTCATTCAGTCACTAAATGTTACTGACTGACCACTGTGTGCAAGGGTAGTACCAGGTAGCAGAGAGGTAGAGTAAAGTAAGACATGTTTCTGGCCCTTGATGTGGTTCACCAGCTTAGTAAGCAACAGAGACATGAATGTACAGCAAATAGTATTGTTGGTAATAACAAGTGATCCCCAAAGAGGACTTCATTTCACTTAGGAGAAATAGGACTGTGAATGATAAGTGAATGTAATGTGCAGGGATGAGACAAATGAACAGCTCAGGAGGACAAACACATTGGCTTAGCCCTCAAAACATGTATAGTCTAGAAGGAAAGAGGAGGCCAGGGCAAACAAGGTAGGAGGTCACAGGAGACAAACAGTAATTATTATCAGAGCTCCAAGGCCAGCTCAGTGTCTTGGAAAGGTAAGTACTAAACCAATCAGTAGGATGTGTTTCAGGGAAGGGAAGCTAAAGGTACCAACTAGTTGAGATGCTGTTACAAAAGTCAAGGAAGGAACTGATGAGGACGATGGTGAGGGTAGTGGCTGTAGAGAGGGAAAGAAGGGGAGAGCAATGATAATTCTGTTGGCAAAGGATTGTGAGTGCTTGGTGACTGGACAGGTGTGAGGAATGAGGAAGGGTGATAACCAAGTGCCCAAAGGATACAGTCATTCATACAGATGGCTAAACAGGGAGGTCAACATGTTTTCTTTTACTAATCCTGACCTCTTGGCAAGGGCTCTTTTCACCTCCAGCCACCATGATAATTCAGGAGCTCTTCTCCTGAAAAATCAAGGGAACTATAGTTCTCTATACTTTCAGAAAAAGTATGCCTGTTGTCAAGAAAAAGTCTTAACATCAATATGTGACAGTCTTGATAATATTCATACTTCCTGCCTTCTTCCTAACATCTTGGGGCAGGTTGGAAACTCTCTAAAAGGCAGAAGAAAAGGGAGGTACTCTCAGCACTCAGCATTTGCAGATCAAAAGACACAGTTCCTCACAAAGTAAGCTTCCCTACAGGTAAATAGTGACATAGTCAAAGCCTGCTGAGTCACTGAGGTAGACCATCTTAAGCTCCAAACTCAGATCGCCAAAGGGGAGAATCATAACATTGGGCTTCTCAGGGGCCCATAACTATAATAGCCAGAGGATGAAAGAGGAAGGGTTAAAACAGCTCTACTCTATTCTCCACTCTCCTTCCAGAGACTACCCAAATTATATTCCATGACCTGCCCTTGGCCCTCTCTTGCAGGAGAACTGGGTGAGCTCATCAGCCTCCCAAGTCCAGAACTTGAACAATGCTTTGTGAATCACATTTCAATCCCTTGGGACACTCTGAGCTTGTTCCCATGCTTTTAAGATACACCAAGAAGCTCTCGAGGCTCAAACATTACAAAGCATCGTCGAACCAATCTCTTGATTGCACAGTGTGAAGAAAAATTGACAAGCCACATGATGGAGGCCCAGCATTATGTATCCTCAGGAGAGGTGCCTAACAAAACAATGTACCACTGATGATAAACCTCTTTTGCAAGTGGCTGGCTGCCTCTTGTTTCCCAGGACACCCCTCCTACACACACTCACTGACACATTCATACACCCTCATTCCCACATTCATACACACACACACCCCTCTCCCCTAATGTCTTTTTCTTTGTGAAATGAACAAACATTTCCTTAGTTCTTGTTCCATTATGCTGCTATCAGTTAAGAAAGAGAGAGAGAATAATCTGGTGCATTTCCACCAAGATACACACATGCATGTACACACATATTTAAAAAAAAAAAAAGGAATTGAAGTTTATGAAGGGAAAAGCAGGGTTCTGAAAGCCAATCCTATGCTTGTGCTGCTGAAACACCAACGGATTTGGCTCAGTTCTGTTAACCATCAGCAATTATCTTCCTGTCAAAGCTAAAGGTAACAAATTTCCCCATATCCAGCAAGGCTATATCACCAACTGGACACCAGCATCATCTGACGGCAAGTAAATCACCACAGCAGCCATGGGCCCTGACAGACAAATACTCTGTCTCAGAAAATCCAGGCCTATCAACTAAGAAGGGGGAAAAGGTTCTCATAGCTGTTCTCACAGAGAAGAGATGAAGTGTTGCAGATTTGGTAAGTACAGTAGAAAGCAAATCCTAAATATGAAAATTATTAATGGGCCTTACTTACACCGGTCTTTTTAATCTGTCGCCAACATATGCTCATCTGTTTTACTTTGGTCTGCCTCATTTCCAGATGGACATAACAGGCAAGAACAGTGCATTATCCCAGCCTTAATCAGAGCCAACAGCATAAGAACAATGTCCCGCTACCTATCAAATGGGAACTACTTTAGCAATAGCTGCTCTTTTATAATGAAGACTGTGTAATAAAAGATACCACTAATATGTCCTGTCCTTGTACTTAACAATAATGTTCATTTCATGATATGCTACATAATGGGGATATCAGTTCTTAACCTGCTCAGGAACAGAGTACTGCATGATCACAGGGCAATTGGAACCTCACTGGAATCCCCTGATAATCTATGGGTGGAAGCACCATATCCCCTCCCAAAAGACTTACAGAGTGCTAGAGTTACACTCTAACAGCAAGTCTACAATTTGAGAGAAGCCATCTTTAACCCTCAGAATTACCAACTATTAAATGTGGGGCTAGAATATATAATATTATGCAAACACCACCAGGGGAACCTCCGCTAGATTATACAGTTGGTGTATAAATGTCTACAAAGAAGCCTGTGTTATTTGCCTACTTATTTCAATCAAGTAGGAATAGAAGGAGTTCCAGAAGATATCACTGCCATCAATGAAAATACAATATACCTGGAAAGATAAACTTTATCCATATAATCCAATCATCTAATAAGAACACTGAAACTACCAGTTATAATGCTCAGAAATGATCTGCAGAAAGGGGAGAGACCTGTGAATTAGCACTAGGTACTGTGCAGAATAAAAGTGACATTATTGGCTTTACAGCCTGGTACCATAATATGTGTATGTATTTATTGAGCTCCCACTAAGTGCTAACATTGCCTGAGACCTTTTGCATATTATGTCACTTGATTTTCACAAGTCACGAAAAAAATCATTTTACTCCCAGTTTAAATATGAAAAAATTAAAAATCAAAGAACTTAAAAACTTAAGTCCAAGGTAATCCAGCTACAAAGAGTGGGTCCAAGACTGAAAGTCAGGTTCTTCAACATCAAAGGTCACTTCACTGTCATTGCAGCACAGCAATCAGTGACAGAGATCAGCCCTCTCTCACAATAGCCATCCACAGAGATGTGTGGAACATCTCTGGGAAGGTGGCTGCCTGAAGTGAGTCTTTCCAGTTGGGAAGTGAAAAGAGAGATGCTTAGGAGACTACACAGCCATCTGACCTATGACTGAGCTCTTCCACATCATGCTGGAGTCACCTGGGCCAAGAGACCCCCAAATTAACAATCACCTCTCAAAAAGGCTAGGTGGCCTGAGCTTTTAAAATCTACATGTACTGTTCGTGAAGTCCTAAGTATTAGGTTAAATCATATGAGACTGACATTTTTTTTTGGTCAAATATTGGCAATTTCATATGGTCCATGCTAGTACAATAGCAGGATTCAAGGCAGGAGAATGTGGGGTGAATTATCCATCCACCTCAGGTGAACAGGAGTTTTATCCTAGAGGAAATATTCTGCCTCAATTTCACATCAAAGATAAAATGCTACAGTGAGGTGAGGAAAAGTACTGGACTGGGAGGAGTCTAAAAACAGAGTTCCAAGTGTGGGTTGTTCTTAATCAGCTACATGGCTTCAGGTAACTTGCCTTATCCTCTCTGCCCCATTTCCCCCTATGTAACATGAAGGTGTTGAACCATAAGTCCTGGAAACTCACTTCCAGTTCTGAAATATTACCATACTGTTGGTCTGCGGCTGACATCAGAGGCTCTCCTGAGTGTGGATGTTTGGCTAAGGAGAGTAACAGAGAGCATAAGGGAATGAGAAGCCTGCAGAGAGCAGGAGGGATCTACCATAGAAGAAGAAAGGAGCCCAGGAAAGGGAAATTGGAATTAAAGGGAACATTACTAGTGTTATAAAATTAGAAAGGACCAGCCTGGAAATCCAAATATTTAATAATAAAAATTAATAATGCTTTCAACTGCCTATTTATTGTGTACCCAACGCTCAACAAGAAACTCGGATAGGTAGACTAAACCATATTTCCCTCACATACTCCTCTAAGAGGTTCAGAGACCTTTATAACACACCCACAAATCACATACCGGTAGCCAAATGAGTCTGGCATCCTTCTCAGGATTTATGGCAGATGTGCCAATTCCTTGTCTGGTTCTAAATCTGCTATTTACAAAGGGAAGTATCCCAAGGTCCCAGGTGCAGCCACATGCTCCACGTCTGCCTGTATAGGAACATGATGACATTTGATGACAAGATAGAGTTCAGGGAAAAGTTCTCCAACATGAGAGTGCTTTGGATTAGAACATCAAACAGCTCACATAGGCCTGGGGGAGAATTGCCAACCTTAAATATAAGAATGATCTGAGTCAAGCTGCAGTCAGCCCACCAGTCTGCCTGGCCTCAGTGTGCCAAAACCACTTAGTGGGCCAAGTGGAAGAGAATAAAGCAGTCCAGTAAATGCCTACCATGGCACTTCTTCCTCCAGCTGGCTTTATTGCTTCCCCACACTCTGCAAGAATTACTCTCTGATATCTCCCATGGAAACTTTACCCAGTGTCATAGCACCTGAGAAGTTGTCTATTCTAGCAGGTAGAGAAAAGAACATTAACTTGGCTAAGTCAAAAATACTAGTTCTAGTGCAAATTCTGAAAACTGGGGCCCAACATGATGCATAAGCATGATTGGTGTGTGTGGGTAGGTGTGGGCGTGCATACAGCATATTTACATCAATGTAGCTGCCTATAATGAATAATCAAGAGATTTCACATAAATAATCTATATTTCTGGCTTCTCTTAAATAAGGAGATATGAATTTCAGCTTCCAGTAATGGCAGAGTAGTTTATATTTGACCAACCTTCCCATGGATGATAATGGCGAATTTTGAAGCAAATATATATTTTTAAAAACTACTATATGAAACCACTGGAAAACAACAGAAAACAGGCAGAAGCTAGATGAAAGTTGTGTCTTAACAGAAGTCTGCAAAGCAGAATGGTTAAAACACAAGCAGAAAGTCATAGCCTTAATGGATGAAAGAGTCAGGGGATGGGTTCTGCCACTGATAGAGCAGTAAGAAAGTGAGAGGAGAGATCCAAGAAAGGAAGAACACCAAAGGGTGAAATTCCAAAATCTGCAAAAAAATCTTACAAATAAATCTTTAGGTGACCCTGAACTACATATTGGCTGGTAAGATTATAAGAAGCTGAGTAAAAAATAACAATTGGAAGTCTGAAAGACCTGAACAAAGATCTCAGCTCCTGCTTATCATAGGGAGACAATTTGTGGTTCAGTCAAGTTACCTGCCTGCTAGAATAAAAAGTTTATACATATATATAAACTTAACCCTAACCCTTTTGTCAGAACATATATATTCTGAAAAGAAACTATATATATTATATAGTTTTTAAATAACTGAAACTACAGCCTATCAGTTTATACAATGTATCACCCACAATGTCCAAGATATACAACAACAAATCACCTGACAAGCTAACTAATAGAAAGCCATGACCCACAGTCAAGTTTTTAAAAATATCTATAGGCAGTAACCCTGTAATGACCCAGATTACAGAACTAATTCACAAGTACTTTAAAGTAGCTGTAACATGTCTGAGCAAGGTCTTAAGGAAAATGATGGTCATAATGAATGAAGAGATGGGTTGACAAGAAATTTTATCAGAGAAATAAATTTTTTAAAGTACCAAACAAATGAAACTTGGAAACTTAAAAGCCCAATATTTAAAATAAAAAAATATATACTTGACCTTAACAAAATTCTGGAGATGGGAAACAAAGATGTCAGTGGTGCTGAAAGTAGATGAGTAGAGATACTCTAACCAGAAAGAAAAAAGGAGAAAATATTTTACAAAACAATAAACAGAAACTAAGTGACCTGTGACACAAATGATCTACATACATGTAACTAGAGCAACAGTAGGAGAAAAGAAAAAAGATGGGGCAGAAAACATATGAAGATCAATGGCCAAAAAAATTCCCAAATTTAGTAAAAACAAAATTAGAAAGAACTTAAACATACAGATACATGAAACTTAGAGAAATTCATACAGTATAATTTTTTTAAACCATACCTACAAACATTACTGTCAAACTTCTGAAAGTCCAAGTAAAAGAGAAAATCAAAAAAGAAGACAAAGAAAAATAACATATACTTACAGGGAACAATGATTAAAAGTGACGACTGACTTCCCATGAAAAACAATGGAAGCTAGAGACAATGGAATGGCCTCTTTAAACTGCTGAACCAATTCAAGCCAGAATTCTATATTCAATGAAAATAATCTCCAAAAATCTAATAAATATAAAGCTAACTTCAGATAAACAGAAATAGAGAATTTGTTGCCAAGAAACCAAATGATTAAAAAAGAAATTCTTCAGGCTATAAAGAAAAATTACTAGATGAAATTTCTGTTCTATAGAAAGGAATAAAGAGCAGTGGAAATGGCATATATGCAATCAAATATAAAGACAATATTTATTCTTTTTTCAATGAGATACGTTGTTTTAAAGCAAATTTTAATACTGTCATGTGATGGTTATACTGTAGTATATGGAGACATCAGAGCATACAATCATAGCTGGCATGTATCAGGTCCTCAGTAAATACTCATTCAATAACTGTTATTGAGATTTCCACCCTTGAGCAAGATAACTCCCCTAAGGTTCCATTCAGCCCTGTTCTCCCATGCTATAGCCAATCTCTTATCCATTACTAATAAAAACTGTAAATAATTTCTAATAGCACATCATCCAGAAATGTCTTTAGTGGGATTAATAATATGTCAATATCTCCCAATATAACATTGTAGTCAATGTATCAGGCAATATATCACAGGAGATTAGTAACAGTCTTGGTTATATGATAGAGAGGAAGTCTATTGGAACTCCACCTATTTGGGATATCTTTCTCTCTAATGACATGTAGGTAAGAGAAAATTATGGAAGAGCATGTATTTCAATATTAGAACTAGTTCTACCTGACTGTGTAACTTTGAGATGTATGACCTAGGACAGGTCACTTAAGCTCTCTAAGCTTTGGTTTCCTCATCTGTAAAATGGAGAAAATAATAATTCCATCACAGTGTTGTTGAGATGATTAAATCAGAAAAGGTCTATAGAGCTCCTGGCATCAAAATGAGTGATAATAGAAGATTCCTGGTAGGATGATTTAATAATCAAAATCAGCTTTAAAGTATAACCCTCAAAACAGTTAAATGAAAGTGGACTCAATAATTCTATCTTATGTTGCTTTCTTTTATAAACACATCAGTGAGTGCTCCTGCTAAGCCATCTGATTCAAAGTCCTTTAACTATATCCCCTAGCTAAAGAACAATCATCCTGGAACCACACTCCCTAAAACCTAGTCCCATCTTTCTGGCAGGCCACACTGCCTGGTCACAAACTGGCCACTGTTTTATAAGAACTTCTCCTCCAAATGAGTAAGTCAACTCAAAAGCTAATCTAAGCATGTGACATACAGCATCACAATAATTCATATCCTGCACCACCCCAGACTCATAGATGATGAGACTTCAAACAGGAGACTATTGACAACCATAGTCAGAACACATCCTACAAAGAGGAAAGAGCAAGGCCTTCTGTGAGCCTTCAGTGCTAGCCATGAACTGTGTTGCAACCTATCTCCCCAAATATTCAGGTTCAGGAACAAAGACCCAGACAGAACCTGAATTCTCAGAGCACAATCCCTCATCACTCAGCACATTAACCAGTGAAAAGTTGACCAAGGCCAAATATTCCAATGCATCACAACAAAACCAACACGACTTACCTCAATCATTACCAATTAAATGTAGCCAAGCATGTTGTTTATAATCTCAACTTCAGAAATGAGTTGCTTGTCTGGTTAATTACTGGTCAGGTGGCTTTCTACCCGTCCTTAACTTCCCCTAAGTGGTTAACTAACAAGCCCATCATTACCACCTTCGAGAGGATTAGAGGTTAAATGTAAGCTTGATTATAAGCCATAAATATGAGTAATTTTAAATATTATTGGTTATTACAAAAATATATGATAATAATTTCCCTTTTAATGAAAGGGAATATGTTTATAGTGGTCCCAAGCTCCTTGTTCAGGCTTTGGGAAAGGGATGAGAGCTTGATAAACAGCCCAGCCTCAGGATGGGCATCTGGGATGAGGTGGCACAAATGAGTATTCACCACTTAGCAGGGTCATAAAAATGCAGGCACATCACCGCATTTGTATGACAAGTACTGAGTTTATGGGCTCCTTTCTTGAAGGGGCTGCATGCCCCTGGGGAGGGCTGCATGCCAAAGGAGTCAGAGGAGCCAAAGTAAAAGGAGACCAGCAGGCCCTCTTCCCATCCCTAGCACTGCATGTTAAAATGAGGACTTACCCAAGTAAATTCTACACAATGTGATTAAAAATTACATACAAAATACATAAGGCATGATATAATAATACAGACTACAGAGGTATAGCAATGCATTTTAAAGCCCTCAACCACATACCACATAAATGTGACATGGAGAAAGTAGAATGTGAACTAGAAGCCTGGGAGTAATTGGTGAAATTAGAAATTTATAAGAGAAGCTGCATATTATCATTGAAATGGAAGAGGAGTCCTGTTTCTCAAGAAATGGAAGAAGGACCGGTCTGCTGAGGACAGGCTGTTTTCTGTATGGAATACTGCCACAAGTGCCCTCCCTTTAGGAGTGATGTGTGGTCTGTGCAGGGGCTTTCTGGTGCTACCAGATCACAAAATACTTTACATTCCAGCTGGCTGACTCTCAGGAGATTCTTAGTCTCAAATTCCAATCAATGATAGGCAATCCAAGGCCAATTAAGGCACAGCTCTGACCAAGAGGTTGTGACAGAAGAAAGGGACCAGAATGGGTCCATGCCAGTGAGATGTTGGCATCTTTCCTACACCCTGTGAGCAGGTGAGAGAAGTCCTGGGACAGCAAAGCATGGTGCCAGTACCAATAGCTAAGAACCTCCACAAAGCAAAGTGGTAATAAAAGCGTTACAGCTACCCCTCCTTACGCAGAGTGTTCTCTTTCTAAATTAAAAGTCGTTTTCCATTTTTAACAGCCCCAACAATAACACTTTATAGAGCTCTCTCTTTTCATGGAGTCATTAGTTATTTAATCCTCAGAGGTGTCTCAGGAGGCCAGCGGGCAATGGACTCACTCCCATTTCCTGTCCAAAAGAGCAGGAACTGGCCCATAGAGTGTATGGCTGGCTAGTGGTGGTGAAGGGCTCCATCCAAATCATAAGGCAACTAGTTTGCATTTGATGAGCTTATTGGTATTTGCGCAACAATTGTTTTTTAAACATTGTCAAATCGTTTTCATCAATAAAATCAGTTTCTTGCCTTTGTTCGCCCTTAACAAACACCAATGCAAGTTGTTCAGAGTGGTAAAAGGTTTTATTACAACCTTCAAGTTAACAGCCTCTCCAAAATGTGTTTGTTGCCTGGAGAGGCAGGCAGACATCACCAGTCCATTCAGATATAATAAACCCACTTAGTGAAATATCTACACAGCAGTAAATTGGTGTTTCACTAAAGTATTTCCATATATCAGATCAAACTTCAGACATTCTCAAAAGCCCACCACCACCAGCACACACATATTATAAATTTTCCTAGCTCTTTTCTGTAATTTTTCACTTAATTAATACTTAATGGAGCACCTATTAAGTATAAGGAAAACACCTTATATGTTCCTTAAACATAGTAGGTATAAATGCTATAATGGACAAGATGTTAACTACACATGGTTCCTGTACTTAGGGTCCCACAGGCAAGGAGTGGAGATGAGATTAACATACAAGCCACTGTAATATGAGAAAGAAAGCTCCAAAGATGGAATGCTGCACAGGGCCTCTGAGTATAAACACTCAGTTTTAGATGGGGAACAAGAATAGCTTCACAGAAGAAATGGTCTTTGAGCTGGGCCTTGGGAAATGAACAGAAACTAGACGTACAAGGCACTTCAGGTCTCCCCAGGACAGTGTGAGCAGGAGCACAGAGATAAGACTAGGTAGAGGAATAAAGGGGGAACATTTGTGTGTAGCGTGAGGAAAACAAAGGCCTTTTCAGACCACTCTAGTTAAAGAAGCCCCTTTTCCATACCAAACCATTTCTTTGTATACCAATAGCTCTATAATTTCCTTTTTTACAGTTTACATTGGAAATTGCCCATGTTAGCTCACATTTCATCACCACCACCACCTCTGCCACTAGAATATAAACTCCATCTTCCTCAACTGTGCATGGTTCCCTTTATTCAAACCCTTGTTCTCTGTCTGCCTGATTTTATCTTTCTTTTCCTCAAGGCACATGTGTTGGCACAAATATATCACAGTGTCGTATCAGAAACCAATGCTCTGAGGTCCCCCAGGAATGGTTCTTTGCCCAACAGAGGCCACTGGGCCAGGCAGCATGAATAACACTGATACATAATGGGGGGCCAAAGCCCAAGGGCCAAACAACACCTTTCCCAACCCATTTCCAAGTCAAAATCTAGCCTCTAGATTGCCCTCTGAGAGTAACTACTGCAAATTCACAGCCAAAGGTAATGGGTAGAGGGTTGGAACCAAGTATTGCTAAGAATAAGTGCTTGCCTCCTGGGAAGAAACAAAGTACAGATTTTATCAACATTCCCTCTTCCTGTGGGCCCAAATTCTTCCCAGTAACTACTCAGAGAAGATTCCAAGGAAGGAAGCCCTATATTCAAATAAGATGAGCAGAGATCTCTAGAAGGCTTTCGTATGACAAATGGAGAATGTGAAAACTGGCCCCCAAAACACAGAGACTGAGATACATTTTTTCCCTGCGAGATCATCTGTCCAAGGATCTTTACGACATGGGTTCACCATAAATAGGGATAATAAAAGGAAACAAATAGCAACAAAGCCCTCTATGTGTAGTGTGTGGGCCTCCAAACTTGGTGCCGTGTGTGAAATCCTAAATGGAAAGTGACATCTTTCTAGGGTCAAACACAAACACATTCAGTCCAGCCCCTCTGTGTGTAAGGCAGTGTCTGGCCATGTATATACATGTGTCTGGCATCCACACCTGACCAGGACATCTAATAAACTGGAAGGAATCGCTCCACAAAATATGTTTTTAGGACCACAAGGATAATTGAGACAGAATGCTAAGCCTGCATGATTTGGTCTTGGGGGTGGGGGTTGTCCATCTAAAAAGCCTAATCATGGCTAATTCACGGTTTGCGGCCACCCTGGGATTTCATGCAGAGCGCTGGTTTCACTAAGGTAATTGGTGCTATTGAAACGAGCCAGTGCTCTGCAGTTCACTGCTTTCCTCCTTGCCTCTGGGCACAGAGAGGATCAATATTTGTTAGGATTGCTTCTTGTTCCAACAATGTAAGATTTACAATACTAGCTGGGATTCTCACTTTGTCTTCACACAACTCATCAGTGGAACCCAATTACTAACCTCAGACAAACAACATTAACATGAGCCTCTATGCTGCTTTATTGCCCTTCATCCAAGTCTCATTTCAGGGTCTTCAGGCAGTGCCACTATAACAGATACTACACTTTAAAGTGTGCTCCAAGGAATAAATTCTCAGTCTTTCATTACTCGTACCTTGATTTACTTCATATCATCTTGCCGCTATAGACAAAGATAACACACTGTAAATTACAGCCATCCTGTCTTGTAGTTTCAGAGGAAGGGGGAAGGCAGGGAGGGAGGCTTTCTTTGACTTCGCAATTAGCAGTGGACCAGGCACTGTCGCTCCCATATTGCCCATGATTAGCTGGTGTTTATTAGAATCATTTGCTAAGTGTAGTTTGGACACAAATCCCTTCTTCTGCCCTCAATCCTTTCTTTCTGTCAGGGAGCCCATTAAATTTTTAAAAACTTCAAAGCTAAATGAAAATAGAGTTTCAACCATTCTTTATCACATCTTCTTGCAGGCTATCAGCTCACGTATATTGGTTCAGCAGGTAACGTGGCAAAATTATTTAGTTGAGAAATCCTTCCAGCAATCAAGCTCCTGTTACTAAACAGCTCAAAGTCTCTCAAATTCTCACCAGTTCCCTTTTTTTCTCCACCCTGAACCCTGGTCTAAATAAGAGCTGTCTAGCTTTGCCTTGAATTTCAACTAACAAGAAAGCCTGGGTAAGGAGAGACCTAAGAAAACAGTCATTGGAAAAAGTCCCTCAAGTTAGCTGTAGCAGTACCCCCTTATTTGCCCTACAATTTCCTCCATCCTCCATCCTATTCCAGTAGCTGATAACTAAGAACATTAGTTTTATGCGACTTGTCAAGCTCAAATGAAAAGAGAGCTAACTTTAATGACACTGCAATTAATCGCCCCAATAGACAGACAGCTAAAAGACAAGATATTGACTTCATTAAGGATAATGTATTATGTCATTAAGTTGGTAGGGTCACCTTGTGTATCATACATGGCTGCTAATATATTGGCATTTTCCCCCAATAAGATAAATTCAGATATGAATGATTAAGCTGATTAGAAAATGTTTAATCTAAAGAGGTGTCGTTCCTTATACCCCTGCTCCATAGCCCCAGGTAGAAGTGATGTCATAAAAAACCATTATAGATCCACGACTATCTCAAATACTAGATCCAACTCATTTATAATCCAGTGTTTCCCTCCTTCATTTCTACAATTAAAAAGGTGTCTAACTGATGGAAGTTGGAGAGTTTTTGGCGACTCGATGGTTGACATGTTTGAGCTGGTGAGGCATTGTTTTTAAACATAGTACCTATTTTATTTTGAACCTTCACATGCCCAGACAATTCAAATGAAAACAGCCACATGCTCTTGGTGACCTGGGGTCAGGGTTTAACCCTGTCAGAAAAGGCCTCTGAAGCTACTTGGTTAAGAAAAGGAATTGTAATACAACTCAGTTCCAAAATGGATCATTCTTTTTAATGAGATAACTTCTCTTCAAGGCTTATCTAAAGGGAGTTGGTTGATGTAAATAAAATCATTTTTCATTTAGAGTGGAGTATTCACAAATTAAGATATATTTGCCAAAGCTTTTCCTGGCATTTTTATTTTAGATAAATAAAGTAAGGGTTTTTGAAAAATTATTTATCTCTCTTCAACTAATTCAGCAAAAATATAACTATAGTTCAAATGTTTTCTGAATCTGAGGAATTTCCTTGGAGAATATTTTGTCATTCTCTGAACTGGTAACTGGTTCTACAATACAATTATTTTGGTGGTGTTAGGACTTCTTCCTCCCCATTTAAGTATTATAGTTTTCCAGTAAAAAGAATTATGATTTTATAAAATGTCATTTGATCTAAGTAAAATACATTTTTTAATTGGGGGCTTAGTCCATAAACAATATTTGGATGAGAACCAACCAAAATAAAGGTTATACTGCGTTGTTAATTACAACATAAAGTACTGAAATGCTTGGCCAGGTGAATAAAAGATACAAATGGGTGGATATGCTTATGAGATACGTATTTTTATATGCAGATAGATACACAAAACAGACTCACATGCCCAGACGATGTCCAGGTAGAATATCGAATCCTCGCATTACACAAGGAATAGGTCTCCATGATTTCCCTTACCCCTCAGGATTTCCCCATTGTAAAGATGAACACACTGAGCTCAGAGAAGTGAAGCAATGTGCCCACATTCACACAGGAGTTAGCAGTGACAATTACCCAGACCTGATGATTCCCAGGCCACATGTCTCTCCCCCAAACCTCTTCACACACACCCCTTCCTATGCGTGTATAAATATTTTTAAATCCCCTATTCACATTCACACATAGAACTTTCTAGATTGTGTCTCTTATTGGAGTATAGCAAAACAAGACAACACACTGGGCGCCTTGTAAATGAAGGTTATAAAAAAATAAACAGTAGATATCTTACCAATCTCAACCAAGCAGATGATCTAAAACTCATCGCCTTCTCACTTAGTCTTTTAGATGAAAAAACAGAATAAAAATAAAGGAGGTGACACACCAGAGAGGACAGAGCAACACCTCTGATTTGATGTCCCACGTCAAGCACAAGCACACACAACTCATGGTTTTCCTTCCTGCCGTAGCTACGGACATTAAAATCACTCACTTGACTTTCCAAAGCTCCTAGAGGAGGGCAGGGCTGACACAGCAGGAAGCATCTTGGTTGTTTGTGGACAGACGCCTTCCCAGTGGTGTAAGGAGGACTTCCTGACACTCTCCCTCCAAACTGACCACTAATTACCAACACCTGCAGCCCCTCATGCCAAGTCATCTCTTTTAACCTGCACCCTCATCTTTTCTATTATTTCCATTAAGGTTGTCAAAACCAGAAGTTTGGGAACCTTTCTCTGTGACCTTGGCATTTCTTTGCAGGCTTAACATATTGGCATTTTTCCTCTGACTGCATCTCTTCTCATTTGTCATGATTATTGCTGAATTTTTCAACTGTCATTCCCAAACGTAAATCAATGGTTGTCTACTTCCCCTTTGTCATATCTGCACAGCAAACAGCCTTTCCCTTCTAAATGAAGCTTCCTCCCTTTCCATCCATTAAAAAGGGCCTGTCTGCAGGAGAAGTCAATCCTTTGTTAGGTCATTGCATTTATCACACTTCCAATCAGTGCCTGACACACTTATTCAGCCAGGTCTTCAACCACACAATCATTGTTCATCTGGGGGTTGTGCTGTAATTTATTTATGCATGGTGTTTTCGCTATCCATCTTGGACAGTTTCAAATTTTTCACCCCTGCCCTTCTCTTCCTCAGGACCTCCAATGCTTAGAGGAATTTGGAGGGTGGGAAGGAAGAGCACAGTGATGGGGGTAGGGGAGGGTGGAAAGGAAAACAACAAGGAGCTTTGTTTCTGTGGGAGTGGCTGTAAGCAAGTCCCTTCTCTGTAGGAAACAGTGAAAACCAAGAGGGATATTGGGTCAGGCCTGAAGCCCCAATTACAGAGCACAATGAAGCCAGGAGGTCCTCTAGCCACAAAAAGTGTCCAAGTGGGCCAATTCCTGTGATGAGAATAAAGTCCCATCAAGTTTAATAAGAGCTCTTTATAAGCATATTGGTTCCAACTGTCATACAGACTCCTTAAGGGAAAAAAATGTTTTAAAAGGGAATGGGAATAATGCATTCTCTTAAAATTCACACTTCCTCTGGGCTCCTTAGTTTGAAACAAGCCAGCACGTGTTGCTATGAAATTCTCAGGTGAACCTGGAACTGATACCAACACCATTAATGGGTGCTGAGGCCCCCAGAATGCTCTCTCAGCAGCACCAGGACTCTGCACAACAAGCAGGTTTTTCTTCCCCACCTGTCACAGACTAACCCTTCGTGCCTTTACTACCTCTGGTTCTCATTATCACTCTGGTCTCTGGCATTGCTACACACTGTCTCCTGTTGGAAAGAAATATCTAAACAGAAGAAATCCAGGCCTTCTTCCCTATAAATTCTTTCAACTCAGGGTTCAGAGAAGTGACTCCTCCAAAGGTGTGCAGGGCCCTAATGGCTGCCCAGCCACCTTGTGGACTCTTCACTCTCCCATCAAAACACCCAAAACAAAAAACACACAGAATGATGCCAATCCAGGGCATGTTTAGTATCTGTCTCCCTCCTTATACCAAACAAAGAAGAGTCCTAGAAAACCAACAGATTCATGCAAAGAAAATAGCTAATGGAAAAAATTGTTTCATAAGCATAATTATACATTTATACCACAATTAATTGATAAAGCCGTTCCTCCCTAGTTCATTCCTTACATCAATAGGTGATGTTTTTCCCCTCCCCAGGACCCACAAACACACAAGTTATGTAGATATTAAGGCCTGCTCTTGAGTAGCTTTCCTGAGGCCACAGAGTTCACGAAGTGGACTGGGGCTGCTTGGTCCTCCAATCACGGACACTGCTGGAAACCCTGAGAAGGTTCTTGATGTAGTTACAGTTGATATTGTTCTTAGTGCTACTGTTTACAGTTCTACAGTATATTATCTGCACAGCTGGACGTGGAAATACTATATACGTGTGAGGAGATAAGAAGGGATAAGCAAGTCTCCTACAACAGCCTTTTTATAAGCAAAAGCTTCTCTAGACAACTAGAGGAACCTAAAAAATATCCTCAGGAAGAATATCAAGGCACCAAAAGATACTATATCACCACATTCTCCTCCTTTTAACTAACAACTTCCCACATATCTCACCAATCCTCCACACAACCTGTGAAGCTATTTCTCTGTGGTGACAGTGGGTCTGGAATACTAGATACACCATTCTAGCAAATGCATGACCAGAGAAGAATTACTGTTTCATCTACATGAGGGCCCTACAGCATCTTACTGGGGCTTATATTACACTATGGACCCTCTGTGACCTCAAATATTGTGCCAGGAAACAACTATGGACTGCACTTCTCCTGACAAAGACTAAGTCTTATTTTGTTTTCAAGTAAACATTATACAGCAGCCATCACAATATCTAGAATATATGATGATGTTCTTGCTCTCAAAATCCCCATCCAAGTATAGATGTAGGTACTCAAATCATATCTTGAGCTCCTTCCTTATTAGTGATACATCAGAACCAATTTCCATGGTTGAACCTGGAGTGACAGGTTGAAAGATGAAGAGTTTGGTGACTCTCATTGACCAATCAATCTCCTCCAGCATCCTCCAAAGACATCCCAGTAGGCTGACTATCCTTTTAGCTTGATCATTTGCTAGAAGGTGATGAGGCAGGATGGTGACAGCTAAGACAAGGGTCCTGTCCACAACTCCCTTAAATTCAGACCTACTGTCAAAAATGGTTTCTGGAAAGCCAGGTGTTGAGAATGCCTGTGATCATTTCATAAAGGGCTGGAATTAAGTATCTCTGAGCACCTTGGGTCATTTTAAAAAGGAATCTATACCTGGATAATTCTGAAGAATTAAGACTTTCTCAATGAAGCTCCTGGTCAAATAACTTCATAATTTACAAAACATCTTCCCAGATACCATTTTTGGTGGATTATGCCAAGTAACTTGACATTATCCTTAACCATCTTTAACATTATAATCCATTCTAGACTCTCAAATTTAACTTCTAGTCAGCTACTTAATGTATAAAATTCACAAAGTACTGCGTATAGAATGGCCAAGGGGAACTGATCACTATCTCTGGAATAAACAATATGATTTTTTTAAGAAGTGCTTTGGCAGGCAGATAATTTACTCAGGCTGCTTACTTAAAATAGCTGAATTCCCAGCTGTAAAAAAGAAGGAAATCATACCCTTTGTGACAGCATGGATGGACTTGGAGAGTATTATTAAGTGAAATAAGCCAGACAGAGAAAGACAAGTACCACATGATTTCACTCATATGTGGAATCTAATGAACAAAATAAACTAACAAATAAAATAGAAACTCACTCACAGATATAGAGGGGACGGGAGTCAGAGGCTGGGTGTAAAAGGTAAAAGGATCAAACAAAGGAAAAACCCTCCTAGACACAGATACCAGTATGAAGATTACAAGAGGGAAAGGGGGTGGGGGAGGGAGAAGAGGGTAAAGAGGGGATAAATGATGATGAAAGGAGATGACCTGGGGTGATGAACACATAATACAATATACAGATGATGTGTTATAGAAGTATATACCTGAAACCTATATTATTTTATTAACCAATGTCACACTGATAAGTTCAATTAAAAAAATAGCTGAGTTCCTACTGAGCTGTTCTATGGTCACCTCTTCTGTTAAAGCAACTAGAAGGGGAGCCTGAGACATGCATGTTGCATTTGTATAGCTTTATGTGCCAAATCAGAAAGTTTTAAATCAAAATCATGTGGCAAAGGAGCATCAGTGTTCATTAGTCTTCCAGGCTTGTAAACAAGTACAGTCATAGGAAGAGAACAAAAGACATTATATATGCATTATAGATGTACTAACATAATCAAGCTTGGAAGTAAGAACTCATAGAAATTCATTACTGGTTTAAATAATAGCGGCTGGTTATTGAGACAGTTCAGAATTTCTTGGTTCTTGTAACAGCAGCAAAGCCAACTTCATGAACTGGTGATTTGCTGTGCAGTCCAGGTATGCCTAAGGATTTTGTGACCAAACAGAGCTTCAATATGGTAACGTGAAGAAACCACAAGATAAAACACAATGGTGACCCTGGCTAGGTAGCTCAGATCGTTAGAGTGCTGTCCCGATATACCAAGTTGTGGGTTTGATCTCTGGTCAGGGCATGTATAAGAAGCAACCAGTGAATGCATAAATAAGTGGAACGACATATCACTCTCAATCTCTCTCTCTCTCTCTCTCTCTCTCTCTCTCTCTCTCTCTCTCTCTCTCTCTCTCTCTCTCTCATCAATTTTAAGAAACACGATCATTTTTGGTTGATACTGATGTGTGATTGCAGGTTTCTAAAATCAACATCAAATGCCCTGAATATGGTTACACACACGGCAAAGTCAGCTCCATGGACAGGATTTCCCAAGTAGGATAATCAGATGGCTCAATGATGCTGATGAGGGGGGATGTTAAGAGCCCCAGAGAGCCATGAAGTTCCCCTTATTGAAGAGTCTCATTGAGCTGTAAGCATTCTTGGTGAATTCCCTTGTGAAGAAGCTCAGAGGAATGAAATAATGCAAGTTCTGGTTTCACATGTTTCCCTTCCATTCTGACCGTTGCCTTATAAGAACAATATTGATTCCCAAGAGTATTTTGGAAATTTTATCCCCACTTAGGAGACAGGGAAATCTATCATTGTCATCATTTTAGATGGGACTCTAGCTGATAACCTAGAAATCTGGGTTTCCTCCACAAGGCTACAGACATTTTTAGATCAATGGAAATTCTGAACTGAAAGCCCTTAATATAAAATGACACTCAATTACTGATAACAACTTAGACATATAAACAGTTATGTGTAAGTTTGGGTGAGATAAAATTTGGCGGTGACCTTTCTGCCTTTTCTTCTTCAGGAACACCTACCTGTAAGATGACTGGCCGCTGCCACTAAAAGTGGGCTCTCCTGTGCCTAGCCACATGACATCTCCAGAAAGTCTTACCTTCTTGAGTATATACAATTGATTCTACTCTGGAGAAGGAATTATATTCTTAAACTTGTTTTTAATTTGGAGTAAAAATGGTTTTGGCTTATCAGTGCAGTAACTAGAACTAGATGAAATAAAGGGTGTCATCTTCCCCCTTGTCTGCTCCCTAAAAATTATCTTAGGAATTCAGTTGGAAAAACCATGCATCTTGGTCTAATGGTGCCAAAACTTTGTAGTCTGATTATTTGTCCTTGAGAGATGTTATAATAACTCTTAAAGTGACAAATGCCCAGTAGTGGGAGAATCCAAGAGGACTACCTATAAAGAAGACCGTAGATGGAATTCTTGTTAGGCTTGTGAGTTGAATTAAATAGCCCCATTTCTAGTATATGTGCTGCTGAAGGGAGCACAGATTAAATAACCTCAAATCTCAAATTTGGGATTCTACATTTCTATCATCCAAGATTACTCCCCTTCTAAGGAATCACAATTTACATTCACAATACAGTAAGTTATCACTTAACACCATCCATACGTTCTGTGATTTTGAGTAAAATTATATGTAATAAAACCAGCTTTCCATAGGCTAATTGGTATAAACAAATGTTAAGTTCCTATGACACCTCATCAACAGTGTGACAAATCCACGCTGAGCAAAATAATGTCATTCAAGGACCTGATATACAGACCCCAGAAACATCAACTAAATGAGTACTGCATTCTGAAAGAATACATAGCAGGTACAGAAGCTAGGAGCCGAAATAAAGGCTATCTCAGTAACTTTGACAAGTGGCTTTCTAAGAATATATCCTAAAGCCATCTTAACTAATTATCAATAAACTACAACCTAAATTACTTTTACTAATAGTCATTGAAACCAACTATGGCATCATCATCACTACCATCTAACATCCACTTACCATAGAACTTTTCTGAATTATAAATCCAAGAGTAGAACCATTATATCATGGAGTATGTATATTTAATCTGGTCAATACCTTCAGATTTCTCTAAAAGGCTGCATCAGTCTATACTCACACCAGCAGTGTGTAAGGGTTCCAGTTTCCCCTTACTTTCAAATAAGGCACCAAGAAATTCTATGAAGTGCTATCCCTGTGAAAATCCTAAGCTCCACATTGAAAAAAGCCCACCCTTAATCAATTCTCATTTTGTCTCGTAAATTTAAATTTCTAAACAATGATTGATGGTTCTGGTGAGAATGTTTATAAAAGATCTTAGTCTTAGCAAAGCAGGTGAAAGAACTATTATTAGGTATGTTTAGGCTTCGTGAACCATCAGAAGCAGAATCATAAATCTACTCAAGGCTCTCATGATATTTTCTTTAGAATAAAAGCCTCTCAACATATGATGGCAAGGAAGCAAAATGACTGATAAAGTCTGCAATGTGCTTCACAGTATGAATAAAAGGTAACAATATTTGCTAAGGTCTCAGGTGCAGATTCTATTCAGTTATTTTCCAATAGTACCAAAGAATGATTTTTCATAGTACTTGTTGCTGATCAGCCTTATTTTTAAACAGGTTCCCAAATGTCACAACTGAAGTTTCAGAAGGGAGGCCTCAAAGAAAAAGGGCCTGAACAAATCCCCAACAACCATATGTTAGTATCTTCTGGCAAAAAAAAAAAAAAAGAAAGAAAAGGATTTGGGATACATAGGATGTAATAAACCTCAACTACAAGATACCCAAAGTGATAAAAACAGGAACTCAAAACCAAGAACCCTGAAAGACTAACCTACTGTGACTTCTGGCATTTTGGAGACACTCCTCTCACAGAAATTAGAGAGCTGAGTAGATGAGGGACCCTTTAATATTAGGGTTAATTTCCCTTGCCCCTGGCTTTGAGATATCAGCTAGGAAGAATGGACCATCCTCTTTTCTTAAAACAGAGGAAGCCACTATCAGATAGGAAGGCCATCTGAAAGTCAAGTGCAGGAACAAGTGCCCATCTATCTGCTGGAGGCATACCATCCCAGCCATACATTAAACAAAGACCTAATATAATCCCTCTACTCTGCAAAGTATTAGCTGTGTAACCCTGAGGGAATTACTCACCTTCTCCATGACTTAGTTTCCTTACTTCAAACATGATGATAACAGCCAATCCCCCATGGTGGTGGCAGACATAAGTGAGATAGGAGGTGGCCAAGCACAGTATCTAGTGCATAACCCTCACAGTATGGTTATGCATACATTTCTCTATATGCATGAGATACAGATTTTAAATATGGGTTCTACCAACTCACACACAAACTTATACTCATTCACTCACTTAAATACATCACGCATCAAAATGTTCAGGTATGCAAACACATGTCTGCAACCAATGTGAAAGCTCTGTCACATTTTTCTCCCCTGGTCACCCTATGGCTGTGTTCCGGGGCACCGTCCTGCCCCTGGGGCACAGAGGCCTTTCAAAGCACAGATGACGGTAGAGCCGAAACAGGGCCCCATGTGCTTCCGCAGTCAACTCCTTCTTAGGCATCACGGAACTTTGAAAAGTGAGAATGGCGAGGCTTCTTCAAAATAACCCAATCTGGTGGCTCTGAAACCTCTTTTCTAGTGCCATAATCCTTTCTTCAAAGGAAATCTCACCCAGTGACCCCAGCATGAAAAGCAAGCAGAGGCAATGTTGCACCTGTCAGAATGCTGTGGCCCCCTGTGTACGGTTCCCCCTCCCCAGGTGACCCCGAGATCCTGCCACAGAGACACCGGATTCCAGGAAACACCTTCATTTAGCATATGGAGAAAGTGGGGCCCAAGGTGATAGAGTGAATCAACCAGTGCCACACAGTAGTTTGTGACAGGGCAGGACCTAAATCGAGATCTACTGGCTCAAAAGCCACCACTCTTTCCCTGAGTTTCCAAAATATAGCCATCTAAATATCAGCATTTATATTAAGCATTAAATCCATTTTACTAAACAGTAACTACCCTCGCTGTATATGATGCACCAAGCTTTAGATGTCAACTAATTTGACTTACTCTCCCTTTCATTGCCCTTATATCTTGCTTAATAAGACATTTTATTCAGATACTGCTGAGGTAATAAAGGAAGAAGCGTGGTTGCCAAATGTACTGCCATTTTTATTTTTAGCTTCACTGGAGTAAGGGGTTATTTTCTTGTGAAAAGGATGAAATGCAGCTGCCGGCCTTTTAAATCGTATCACGCAATCCTGCTTTTGCCCAAGCAATAGATTTCCAGATAACTGCAGCAATCTTCTCAAAGTATAAAAAAAAAAACAAAACAAAAAAAATAAAATAAAATAAATAGCCACTGCACCCTTCCCAGGCTCTACCCAGCCTCAACTGTAAAGCATAGCAAGATGGGCTATTCACACTCACCCATGAATCTGGTCAACCCCACCCCCCACAAAAGCTAGGAGGCTCTGCAGCTAACAGCACAAGGCTCTGCCATTTCCTATTGTAATTCCAAAAAATGATGATGATGATGATGATGATGATATTAAATGAACATTTATTGAGTGGTTATCATATACAGGTGCTATGCCAAATGGTTTAGATGAACTACCTCATTTAATGTCCACACTAACCCTATGAAGCAGGTACTGTTCTCACCAACCCAGAGACAAGGACTCTGAGGCACAGAGAGGTTAAACAACTCACCGAAAGTCACCAGGCCTATGGGGCTCTGAAGTCTGCACTGATAACCAGTATCTAGACCTTTCTTGTAAATAGCCAAGGCTTTGGTGTCAGCAGGCCTGAGTCCAAATCTACTGTACTATTCAATAGCTGTGTGTCCTTAGGCAAGCAGCTTAACCTTTCTGAGCTTCACTTTCTTCATCTGTAAAATGGAAACATCACCCCCAGCTTGAGGTTTCGTTTTGGGGAATGTCTTGCTCACTTGCCTCAAGTCTGGGGTCCTTCTCTTAGTGCTTAATCTGGGCTCAGGGATACCCCAAATTAACAAAAGGAACTGAGTTCTAGGGCAGCAAGAACAGGTATCACATAAAAATTGCAAGGACTAAGCTTGGAAAAAAGAGTGATAGAAGAGAGAAGGGGAGAGAAGAGTTTTGCTAGAAGGTCTCTCTAGCTATGCCTATCTCCAAGAAACACAATGCAACCAGTAGCCGAAGAAGAAGGCATGCCTATCTGTACTGGCTGAAGACTTCATGATTTTATAGTAGATTATGTGTTGTACACATTTTACACTTGGAATCTGTGTCATCTCAAGGGTAAGAACAAGAACCAAGGGATGGAAATTCCAGGGAAACACATTGGCTCACCCTAAGAGCAAGCTTCCTACTGGTCTCAGGTAAGATGGTGTGCAGGCTCCTTGGAAAGAGCAAGTTCCCTATTGCTGAAGACCCCTGAGAGGAGACACTGAAAAGCTGGTGAAGCTCCATGCACTCCAACCCTGGAATTCTTTGATTCAAGAGTCAAAATCCCAATTGTGTCCCTGAATATCTAACTTGCGAGTAGTCGGGTTCCTGCCCAGCTTTTAGACCTGCTGGAGCCAGAGGGCAGCATGGAGCCCTGGGGGAGGCTTCTTAAAGACACTCCACACCACCCCGTTTCTCACAAGATGCAGAAAGACAGCGACAGGTTGTCAGACAGGATACAAAAAGGCCAGAGGTTCCAAGGTGAAAAACAACAAAGTCTCCTGGTAGGGCAGGAAGACAGCTCACTGAATAGAAAAACAAATGCTACATTACACGGTAGAGCTACAGGTCCAAAAGCACAGGATAATGGCACCATGGCACGGGGCCAAAGTGTGATGGCACACCACTGCAGCCCCCAAGACGTGTCCTGGCAGCTCTGGAGGATGTGGATACAATCCCAAGTGGTCATTTATGCCCATAAATCCCGAGGGAAGACCCCACTAATTAATCCACTTAATGAGCAATTTTATACCATATTGCAGGAATTCAAAAAAATTTTAAAAGGGGGGCAGGATAGCAGCTCATGTGTGTAGCCAGGCCCCAGGAGACCAGAACGCTATGCGTAAGTATTTATTTGTTTTCAGATCACTCGACTAAAAACTTCAGGCATGTGCTTTTATTTTGACTTGGAAGCTGGTTTACTTTTGTGACCAAGACACCTCTTCTAGCCATCTTTTTGCTTTTCTCTCTGTCCTGCCCCTCCTTTAACACAGGTAACAGCACAGAGAAGAAGTCTCTAGGGTCTTGCTCCTTCCTGGGCAGCTCCTTGACTGATGTTGATACCTAATTCTAATAAAATCCTGCCCAGGATGCATGAGACACACAAGAATAACAGAGACAAAATAGGAATCAACCTGGCATCTAAGCAGGTTCCCACAAACTCGCATATACATAGCACACTGATTAAAAGTACAGACTCTCATGCCAGACTATCAGAGTTTGAGTCCTAATTCTACCATTTGATAGCTGTGTGACCTTGTGCAAGTGGCTTAACCTCTCTGAGCCTCAGGTTCCTTACCTACAAAATGGCAATGTTAATAGATTCTATCTCAGAAGGTTGTCACAGAAGTTAACTAGGTTAATTAATACACATAAGCATTTAGAATACTGCCTGGCACAAAATAAGTGCTTATATGAGTGTTTACGGCTGCTCCTCCTCCTCCTCCTCCTCCTCCTCCTACTACTACCACTACTACTACTATTACTACTACCACCATCACCTTCTTCTTCCTCTACATCTGGCCGTTATTTATTTGAAAAGAATCCTCACTGCAAATCACTACAGCAAATCAAAAAAAAATTTGTGGCTTTATAAAGTTCAAGAATTTAGATGGTTTTCAGAACACATTAAAATACACAAAATTTTCAGATACACAAAATACAGGATGAGGCAAAACTTAGTTTACAGTGGTTTGTATGGACAGTAATATAATAACTAATAAATAAGAATATAGGAATAAACCCTGTGTTTGGTGTACTCACAACTGTAAACCTACTTTTGTCTCACCCTGTATTTTATATATGATCAACTACCATACTCCACCCCCTCCTAGACTCTAACACTCCCAAGCACCTGGGGGCAATTAAGTCAGAAAGAAGCGATATGTATTACCGAGGAACTACTCCAAGGCCTAATATAAAAATGTTCATCACCAGCCAGGCCCCTGCAAGATGACCAAATTAACCTCACTGCCAGGAGTATATTAAGGAAGAATAATAAATTATTCAAAACCTAATGCTGATAGAGCAAAAATATATTTATGGAAAAATCATCAGATTACTGAATTTTAATCATGATTCCATTGTATGGCTAAAGTGTTAAGTCCCTTTAGCAATTTGGCAGAAGAGAAGCCAGCCCCAGAGTGACTTCATATCAGTGTCATCCCTGGAAGAATGCACAGCATAACCTGAAGGGAAGAAAAGGTCAGCAGATGAGGCTGAAGATCTGAAAAGCCAGAAATATGCCAAGGCACCCCCCAGGTGTACTTGTGAGAAAGCCACCTACTCAAGTAGAGTGGCAGGCGGCTCTTGGTGCCATCTCTTAAATCACTCTTTTCTTCATAAAGCATAGAGAAACATCCAGCCCCTCAAATTTAATTCATTGGCCCTTGAGAAAAGGGGAAATATCATAATAGAAAAGAAAAGATGCAGAAACCCACAGAAGATGCCTCCCCGTCCCCTTCCCTCTGTCTGCTCTCCAGAGCTGCTCCCTGCACCCCCCCACCCCAGCCCTGTTTAATGTCTCTAACTTTATGCCATGTTCTCTTCCTCTTTCAGCACGGCTGAGCAGAGCTGACAGGCGGATTCCTTTGGTTTTCAGGGTATTAAAGCCACTTTCCTGCTCTGACAGCCTGTTCTACTCTGCCACCTTATAGCTATGGCTTCACACTCCTCTGGGCAGCCAGTCCTTCCTGACAGACCACTGTCACTTCCCATCATCTTCTGTATATCCTGTTCTCTCCCCCTCAGCACGCATCCTGACTTTCCAACCAATGCAATTATTTTTTTTGACAAGCCATCCATCAGTTTTAACTTTAAAAGCACTTTCTGCTGATATCCATTGTTAAATCCTTTGCTTTTTTATGGGGCTTGCATGAGAGAATATGATATCAGACATTCAAACTACCAAACCATGTAAATTTACTTTGTTCTCAGCTATGTTTCCAATTTCACGTCCAATTTTTCGGTACATTATGCGTAGTTGTTGTGCTTAATATGATGTTGTCAAATCCCATTAAAGTTCACTGCATTGCACGGCTTTAAAAACAGGTTACAATTTGCATTCTATAAAGAAAGGAAAGAGTGCAGTCTGAAGTCAAGCTGAATCTTATTAAAATTATCTGTTCAATTGTTACATTTGTAGATGGAGTAATTTTGAGGCATTAGCTGAGACACATATGAAAATGTCAGCGTGCCAACTAATGGCAATGAGAGCAAAAGGAATATCTCTGTGAAACTCAATAAAGCTCCTTTGCTGGTGACATAAATTTGATGATAATCCGAGGAAATGAATAAGGGACCATCCCGTTTGAATAGGAATTACCTTTTCTATTAAATTACTTTGGTGTGTTTCCACTTGGCCTACATCTTGGTCCTAGGCCACAGTGAGTCTCTGGAGACTTATTTCAATACAATGGGGTAGGGAGAAGTCCAAAAGAGAATCTGTTAAAGTAGAAGGTCATTCATTTGAAGGGCATCATACTTAGGGGAGTCTTAAGACATCCTAAAAAAGAGTGTTTAAATGTATTTTCTTCCTGTTTGGAACAAACACAAAGAACAGAGCTCTTCCATGCACCAGCAGCAACACAGATAACTTCATTGCTCTCCAAGCAAATCTCTGAGCACAGAAAACTCATGGGGAAATGCAAACATATGCTGCAAAGTAGGGGTGTTTAGGGTCCTTCTGGAATGGATGGGGGATTTACAGGAAGGACGAGAAATAGATTTATGAGATTGGAACCAACAACGTCAGTGGTTTCAAGGGGTTTTTCTCTCCCATGGAGTTACTATCCCAGCTGTATTTATGACAGCACTGATTTCGACATGTCTTGTCATTAAATCTAGTCTCTGATTTTAAAGGTATCCATCACTGGCACTGAGCAGAATTATGCCATTGGGGCATTATTAACTGAACCATTGACTTCATAGTCTATAACAAGTTGATTTTTTTGTTTCAAACACAAAGAGTATTCCCAGTGCAGACATCTATATCCCCTTCAAAGTTATTTTATTAAGGGCACCATAATTTTAATTTTTCCAGTACCATCAGTATTTAGGTAAGCCACAATGATAAAGAATAAAATTCAATGACTATGAAAGATGTAATGAGGTGCTAAGGAAATTAGTGCTGAGGCAGGGAGAAAAGCAGAATGTGCTTTAGGTTCTGCTCGGGCAATGACTTACTCTGTGACCTTAGAAAAGTCACTTTACCTCTCTGGGCTCTCATTTTCCTTTTTATCAAATGAGGATAAGTATTCCTTATAGTTATTAAAAGACTGAATGAGATAATCCACACATAGTATATATACTGGCACCTTGAAATAATTTGATAAACACTGGGTTTATCAGTGTTTATCATCATAATAATCATAATCATCATAATCATCATAACCATCATTACCACCACTACCAATAATAGATGAAGAACAGAGTTCAGAAAATAAAACAGAAAGAACAGAGGGGAAAAAAATCTATCAAGAAGTCTAGGCTGGCAATAAAAATGAGTGTTTGGGTTAGATGTAGGGACAGCACATTGGTTTCAATTCTCATGATAAACCTGGTGGTTGGGTGGCTATTTTCTGGTGTTGTTGAGAAAGATTCTGAGGCCTCATCCACTTCTGGAGAAAGTCACACAATTGGTGACATGCCTATAGTGAGAATCAAAGGGTGGTATAAAATAGGTAAGTTGAAAGGTAGCCATTAATTTTAGGACCCTGCATCAAAGGGTAAAGGCAAAGGAACGATAAGAACCCGCGCAAGGAGTGTACATTTCACCACACAAGTGAAAACTAGAGGGCAGAAGGCTACTTCCAAACTGGCCAATAAGAACCATGCAATCAGACAACGGGGCTTCCAACAAGTCCCACAACCTTCTCCTGGTCTCAGTGCAGTTATGTTCAGGGGCCACCCCACAACTTCATCTCAACTATTCTGACACATCAAGGACAGCAAACCAAGCCAAATCCTTTGTTGTCAGGCCTGCAAAGAAAGAAAGAGACCATTAAGAAAATGCAAATTAAAACCACAATGAGATACCACCTCACACCTGTGAGAATACCTATTATCAACAGGTAATAACAACATGTTGGAGAGGTTGGAGAGAAAAAGAAACTCGTTCACCATTGGTGGGAATATGAACTGGTACTGCCATTACAGAAAACAGTAGGGGGGTCCCTCAGAAAATTAATATTAGAGTCACCATATGATCCAGCAATCCTTCTTCTGGGTATCTACCAAAAAAATTGAAAACAATTATATGTATAGATATATACACCCTACGTCCATTGCTGCATTACTCACAGTGGACAAGACATGGAAACAACCAAAGTATCCTTCAATAGATTATTAAAGAAGAAGTGGTACATTTATACAATGGAATACTACTCAGCCATAAGAAAAGATGAAATACTGACATCTGTGACAACATGGGTAGATCTTGAGAATATCATGCTAAGCAAAGTCAGATGGAAACAAGTCAAGAACCATGTGATTTCACTCATGTGGAATATAAAACTGAAATCAACAAATGAACAAACAAGACAAACAAAAATTCCCTCAACAGCATGGTGGTCACTGGAGGAAGGGGTTATTGGAGGTAGAAGAGGGTAATGGGGATCAAATATATGGTGACAGAAGACTTAATTTTGGGTAGTGAACACATAATACAATATACAGATGATATATTATAAAAATTGTACATTTGAAACCTATAGAATTTTATCAACCATTGCCACCCCAAATAAATTTCATAAAACCTCAAAAATAGAGGAATAAAGAAGGGAAAATGGTGGCAATAATTTAAAGCTTTGGAAGAGGAGGAGGAACTCTTCTTTCTGAATAGTGAAAGATTTTCTGGAGAGGGAGGAATTGGCTCTAAAAAGGAGTTTGCCTGATGGAACATGGAAGGAATGAAGGCGGGTGCCATGATTTCTTCCTCATTATTGGGAAGTCTGCCCCCTGGATGAGCAGGAGATAGATATCAACTCTGAATAAAGACCTGATAATATTTTACATTTGGTTCTATTTGCTCTCCACAGTGGAAGAAGCAAAAGAAAAAGAGATAAAAAGTAAAAGAAGATCAATGGAGAAAACAGGTAGTGGGAAGAACAATTGAAGGATGAAGGAGTTTACTTCTAAGGCACATTAATAAGTTTAGAGGACAGAAAATGGGGGCGGGGCCACATAATAGGAAGCTTGTCAATATTAAATACCTAGTCAGGAAGGATGGAAAGGAGGAGGGGGATATATCGACACAGTTTTAAGGAAATTTCCTCAATAAGAGTTCTTGAAATGTTAGACCTTGAAAATAAAACACATTTCAGCTTGGTTTTAACTAACTTTTGAGAAGCCTAACTCTTATTCCAGGAGGTGCCTTTGGAATCTATACAATAGAAGCATCTCATATGGTGTGGGTTTCCGCACACATGCTGGGGATCTTTAACAACTACTCCAAAAATTCTCCAGATTGTCTCCTACAGAAGTGGAGACTCAGTGCCACACACCCTCTCCAGGTGAAATGACTTCCTAGCCTGAGTTTCCCTGTTTGAAAGGAAATGCCCTACACATGGTGCGCTGCCTGCCCCCCTTTCTACATATATATGTCCTGTCTACCACCAATGCAAATTTCCTCTGAGAGAAAAGACTATATATTTCAATACTTTATGAGCCGGTCTTGAAAACCCACCACCTAATATGAAATAGACCCTCAAAATATGAATCTATTTGAAGATAATATCAGGCAGTAATGACTAAACCAAAATAGTGTATAAGAACCAGGCCAGGCCCCTAGCAACTGGTATGTTTTTTTTTATTTATTATTTTTTGTTTATTGCCAGATCTCATATCCTATTAAAGATTTACATGTCAGTGGCAGAAATATTCCTGTTTAAATATCTAAAGAGTGACTCCATTTGTTTCTCCCTACATTATTAATCTGATTGTTTTTAAACTGATTGGATGTGAGAGGCATTAGACAGACCACACAAAAAGCGAGCTCCCTTCTCCCTAGGAAATTGCTCTCGTGAAACAAGTTGACCCACCCGCCACCCTCAGCCTGTCTCTGGAGTGGGGATCATGCCTGCGACTGCACAAAGCTGCACCCATGGGGAGGAGGCAGCTCTTCTGGGGATTCTGCAAGTCACCCATGTTTATTGAGCATGTCCTATGACTGCTATTATAAAACCAAGCTGGGCTGTGTTTTATTTTCTATTCTCTTTCTCTTGGCTACGTGAGAATGTGCTAAAAAATTCTAGTGCCAGAGAGGAAGGAAAGTCTAGGTTGTGGTATTATGCTAAGGATAAGAAGACTCAGATCTGGACTCAGCTCTGCCATACGCAGCTACGTGACCATCCCTGTAAAGTGCGTGGAGAAGGTTGGATCAGATAGATTGTAGCACTAACCTGGTGTCAGTCAGACTCAGATTCCTGTCAATTCTGTTAGACCCAGATTACTGACATTACTGTCTGGGCGAACTCTACCCTTTGTTTTCTTGGAAAACATCTGGCTTTCTGCACGTGAGGCTTCTCCAGTCATTTCTAAACCATGGACATCCCCAAAGAGTGTTCATAGGAAAATTACATGTGGTTATAATGTAAGTCAAATGTGCCATAAGCAAAAAAGGTCCATGTGACTAATCGCAAATCAGGACTTCTTGAGTGTGGTATATATTTCAGCTTTGTTTAGGGTAGGGCTTTCCAACCTGGAGATGTGTGAAGGTCTCTAAGGAATTAGCACTGAATGGAGAGAGGCTTTCCAGAAGGATGTATTAGCCGGGCCCAGGGGCTGGGAATGTGGGGATGGCCTGAGCAGGGGGAGATAAGGGCCTCAAACCCCAACCCATGAGGAGAATCAAGCTTGATAATTGAGCTGCAAGCCAAAGAAAATTAACAAACCAGGTTAAGGTCAAGGTGCTGTTGCCTGTGGGAGGTAAAGAGAGAGGAAGAGACAATTCATGGACAATGCACATTTGAAAGTCAAGTTTTAAAAATTCTGCCTACTCAAACATGGCAGGGGAGCATCAGAAGGACCCAGAGCCAACTGGAGCATTTCTCCAAATCCACAGGGCCACCTCTGGACCTTGTCAGGGCTGTGCATCCCTGGGAGAGAAGGAATATATACAATCACACAGATGCCACCACAGAAGTGGCAGTCTTTTAACTGTGGCAACAATTTTACAGAACGTGCCAAGAATTCCAAATAGCTTCTTATGGGGTTATGACCCCTGGAATTTTCATGAAATGAGCTTCAGAGACTCCCCATTCTGAGATTCCATGAGTCTAAAAAGATACTATCACTCTGTTACACAGAAGTATTTCTGCATCTTAGAAGAATGAGTGAGCTGAACTCAAAAGTACCAGGTGTTGACCTGCTTCCATGCTGACGTCTGGCCCACACACACTGCTGAGAGTGGCGGGGCGCAGGGTTTGGTATGCTCCAGTTCACCTGCATGACACCAAACTGAACAAAATCTTTACGATGGAATCACCTACACCACTAAAAGATTTTCCAAATAGTGCCAAGAACAAGGCTATGCAGAGCAGCTAGGTAAACAAATCTTGAGCCTGCCTGTACTGCCCTTCTGATTCTTAGTCAATCAAAGTTAAACTTCCCTTTCAGCATCAGGGCTGTCCATGAGGAGCCTCCTACAAGGCTGTGCAAGGGAGGGTTGAAGGCAGGAACCGGGCCAAGTTGTGCAGCTTAGCATCTTGGCTCTGTCTCACTTGTTCTACGACCTCAGTCAAATTACTAAACCTCTCTCTGGACCTCAGTTCCTCCTCTCAAAAACTGGACATAATAATGCCACCTGTTTCTTAGCACCATTGTGGGGATTAAATGTTAAGATATGTCAGGTATGTGGAACCATGCCTGATGCCCTCAAAAAAAAAAAAAAAAAAAAAAGTTATTTTCTCTTTTTACTCTGCAGGACAAATCCTCCATATTGGTTATGTCACTCTCTTCACTGTCCTTTCCCAATGCCCAACACTGGAGGCAAGAACTGTCCTATCCATGTCTGCTTTCTTTATGTACAGTGCCTGGCTTGAAATATAACAGGGGTATGATCAGTGTCTGTAAACTGAATAACTGACTAAAGACAGGAGTGGGGCAGGTCCTCATGAAGGCCCCCCACATTCATGCTCACCTACCCAATGCTATTATTCCCCAAAGTCAAAGCCCCCATTCTCTGCCTGTCATGATTCTACACATCACTCACAGCTCAACTGATGACATCTTCTCCATAAGGTAGTGTAGTAGTTAAGGCAACAGCTCTATAACCAGACTGCCTGCATTCAAATCCTAGCTCTCTCACTTACTAGACACTGCTGTGACCTAACATATACTAACTCTACCCAGGTGCCATGTACTACTCTGAACATTTTATTTCCACTGTCTCATTAAACTCTTACAGAAAACCAGGAGGTACATGCTATTATTACCACTTTGCAGGCAAAGAAACTGAGGCTTAACGAGGTTTATTTGCCCAAGGCTGTGCTTTTCTTAGAATCTGGCACAGGGCTGGCTAGAGAGATGACATGATAATGATCTATTAATTCATATCAGTTCCCTCCCCTGATTCCATTCAACCTTGGTCTGACCACACTAACATCTTCAGATACAAGAAGTCAGCTCTCCATTTAGAAGGGGTGTTTGGGAAAGGTTCTTCCGAGAACTGAGTCCAGGGCCCTCTGACCAGTCAACGGTGCATCAGTGGATGGCACAGACCATGGACAGTGCAGGATGTGCTGCTGCCAAGACCCTGAGAACACAGCCCGGGCAACATGGAAGCCAGCACCCCAATGCTGCCTGTATCCATGCTGCTTGGCCTGCTGTTACATGGGACAATTCACAGGGTGGATTTCAAAAGCACAGAACACTGGTGCTGCCCCTGTCACCTGGCAACAAGGGATCAGCTACACACAGCCCAGATGATGGTGGCATCCCACCCCCTATCCTTACACACTCTGTAACTTACTCGGAAGCGCTGCTCCCTATTTATAGTCAGTGGAGGAGGCACCCTATCCTGCTCCTACTCCTTGGCAGAAGCCATCGCAGGCCCTGCCACTGCTTCTACACAGCAAACTGTTTCTAGGTTGATGTAAATACCATGGAAACCAGAGCCCTAACACAGAAAGACATGCAGAGAAACAACTTAACATAAGGTCAACAAGCCCCCTGACGAAAAGTGTATACAGTGCTCCATCTTCAAAACACAGCCAACTCTGTTTTCCTTCCTAACCCCTAGGCTAAATAGGCTAATGAGATTCACAGACAATGTATTAAATGATGGAATTTTCTGCACAGCTCTATTTCTTTCTATAAATAATTTTAAAACTATTACCCAATAATGTATTGTAATAAAAAAGCCGACAGGGTCTTGCTCAACAAGTAATCACTGGTGTGTTTTTGCACCTGGAGATGGAGAACTTTCTCATTATATGTCCCTGGTGATTTTTAGGTGTTTCCATAAAGCTGTTGCTATTATTTATAAGCCACAAGTTACTTCCCTTCTCTGTATGCTGAAATTAACAAAAATTTGTTTTAAAGATTCGGAAACGCAAGGCAGATTAGAGGATTTGTGCCAGGCAGCCCTGGAGGGGTGGGGGTGGTTTTTGTTAAGTCACTTGTGGCTTTCCCAAAGGCAGCTCTGATTCCATCCACAGGGCAGGAGGCAGCACCTTTGGAGATGAGGTGACCTTGTAGAGTCGAGGCTCTGGGAAGCAGCAACCCACCCAGGCAGGAGCTGACTCCACCTCTGCTACCTCAGCCTTGCCAGCCCAGAACCTCAGGGGGAGCCCAACCAGCAGGAGCGACGTGTGCTGGGCAGTCTCTGTTGCCAAGCTCTGAACTTCCTGCCCACACTCACTGCCTAAACACCTCGGTGCCTGGTACTTGCAGAGTGTGTATCCTGCAGGAGCAATCTGTGTGGTCAGTGCACACACACACGCATGCACATACACGTGCCTGCAGGTATACATACCCCGTGACTATTCCTGGCACTCCCAGAGCTGAAAGTCAAGAAGAAAACAAGGCAGGACTATGAAAACCATCAGGTCCTTCCAACTCCCCTACAGATCTCTGTGCTCTTAGGATTTACACAAATAAGTCCAAAAAGGCCTACTGCAGTGCCTGTAATTCCAGACCCACTTCAAATGTTGTGTTCTCCAGGCAACCTCTCCTGTTACCCACCATAGGAATCACCCACCTCATTAAGTCCATAGCAAGTATGACCATTTCTATGACATCTGCTGGCTGCCCTGGCTTTCTAGCTACTTGGATTCTTATCTCCCTGCAGGACTAAACAGACAGGCTCTTGAATAGACCATGTCTACTCATATCTGTAATACAACTCAGTCCTGCCTCCTGAATCAGGTAAGGCAGCATAGTTCAGCCCAGAAAAAAACACCAGACTTGAAAATGAAGACATTGAGTCAAGTCCAGATTGTTCTTCAAGCTGTGATCTTAGGCAAGTCACTTAGCCTCTCTGAACCTCCATTCTCTTAACCGTTAAATGAAAAAGCCTAGACATGAGAACTGCTAAGGTCCGATTGCTTTAAACTTCTCCACCTTTATAATACAAAGCTTTGATATTTGTGGCCTACAGTAACATTTTAACTTAAACCAGCCAGATGGCAACTTGTTTTTTAAAGTGGGCCAATGTATGATTTTGAGGAGAAGTGTATTTTGAAGATCTTTCTTCTTTTGCCACTGAGTCACATCACAGAGACTTTGACCTCTGCAGTGAGCCACAGCCACAGAGGTCATGTTGCCCCATGTTTCCAATATAACTAATATAACATCTGTCTACTGATATATCTGGATGGCATTTAAAATAATTAGCAGACTTCTCATCCACCGAGAAAGTCATCTGTCTTTAAGGTGCCAAAATAACACAGAGGAACCCAGTTTACAAAGAAAGATCATTTGGAAAGGACACAAGAGAGGTTAGCTACTTATGAAATCTGTATGCTAGGTGGCATCTTGACTAAGACATGTCAATCAAAATTTTGGATTCATAAAAGGGAACTAACGGATCTTCTATCTTGCCAGAAAATATGGCTCTGATATTGGGAGAGAGAATTCACTGATTGAAATATGCTTAACTCTGGAGAAAGAACTGGAAAAAATGTATCTGTTAAAATATGCCGCTGCTCACCAAAATCATAACTTGATGTACTTATGTAACGGTGTAAGTGCATCCTTATGATGCAAATCATATGGACAGAAAAAAAGCTGCATCTCTGTTTCCCGGCACATGGGACTAATGAAGTCACTAGTTCATTTTTAAACTTAACGTAAAACACAACACACTAATAGGAGAGGTGAAATACCCCTTATAATAAACTAGCTATTTCAACAGCTGGATGCTAAAGAGCAACCAAATAACAGTGGGGAAAACAACTTCCAGCTGCAATTTTCTCTCCTTTTTGATCCTTTTGCAAGTATGTGTTGCATGTGTTTTGACTATTTTTGAAAAGAAGGAGAAAAAAAGAAAACAAAACTTCGGGCAGTCTCCTCACCGCAATTGCTTTTTGTAGGCCTTTTGTTCAGATGATAACGCTTCATTTAGTAAACCTCTTCTTATAATTTTTTTTTTGAAGAAACATGGAAATATAGGCAGGTGTTTTTCCAGGAACACTGATAGTCAGT
The DNA here is from genome assembly GCF_987537825.1 of Furipterus horrens. NCBI lineage: Eukaryota > Metazoa > Chordata > Mammalia > Chiroptera > Furipteridae > Furipterus > Furipterus horrens. Next base: position 165,603,343 of record NW_028327175.1, on the reverse strand, counting down.
GGAATTGCACAAGGAGGGGCCATGTAGCCAAAGGCAGGGAAACATTCACTTCACGGGGAGGAGTGAGCCTTTTGAAGGATAAGTTCGAAAGGGATCTAGGAGGGAAAACAAGCAAATAGGAGCCCACTCACCTGAACCAGACAGGCAAAAGGCCAGACACAACTCTTTGGGCTTCATGGCATTTTCCCATACTCTCACTGTTCCCAGGGGCTTCCCGACATGAGCCATGGGATGTACCTGAATGGCTGTCCTGTGCTGTGCCCTTCACAGAGCCTAGAGGATGAACTCCAAGGTTTCCTTTTTCCTAGCGCAAAAATTTTACAGCTGTGTGAGCAGAGTTTACAGAACTTAGCTTAGTCTCCTCATCAGCCAGGCTGGGATGACTTCCCTGTCAGGCACAGGGGACACACTGTCTAGAGCCCATGAGACTTTAAGGGATCACCAAAATGTTTAAATTTCTTTTAGTAGTAGAAAAAAAATAACTTTAGGATGAAGAAAATGGTTTAATATACAATAGTAATAGATTTGTCTTGACACCAGTATTTTTAGTACTCTTTTACACAGGAAGTGGCCCACAAAGTCCATGCCTAGGGCTCACGAAAGTCAAGATGAGCCCCTAAGGACTTCCGGCCAAGATGGAGGCTTAGACGGACACGCTAAGTCTCCCTCTACAACTAGAGAGGAATACAACTACTTCAAAACAAAGGATAACTAGAAACTCCAGAAAATAAAACTACACGGAAGCCCAACATATGAAGTTATAAACCAGCGGTGCCATTCGGGCAGGTAAGAGTTAAAGAGGGCAAAGCTGTTTGCGGAGCAGCGGGCGGCGAAAAATCCCGGCGGCAGTCAAGCCCCTGGCAGTGCGCGACCCCAGCGCTGGGGAGAGCGGCCGCCGCATCGCCTTGAACAGTGAGGCCCAGGGGGGCGGGAGGACGGATCCCGGTCTCCTAGCTGAATAACTGTGTGAATCCATTTTGGACCCCCGCCCCCAAAGAAAGAAAGCACCACAGGGCTGCGAAATAGGTCGCAGACAGGCACCGGTCGCTGACTTGTGACGCCAAACGGCGCCGGTCGCTGGGTCATTACGAGTACACAGGCACTGCCCCCGACAGCCGGCCCAAGAAAACAAAACGCATCTGTCAAAATGTGGCAGACAACTATAGAAATCCCGGTGACACAGCTCACCAGGCAGCAGATAGAGAACCTGACAGATGAACAGATAAGAAACCTGTCAGAGGCTCAGTTCTGGGCCATTGTTATCAGGTGGCTTACAGAATTCACAAAAGAGCAGGAAAAAGATAAGAAAGAAGCGAAAAACTTTCATAACGAAAGGAACAAAACCGCATACGAGACAGATGGTGAGGAGGAAAAAAAATCCAGAGTTCATTTCAACAAACTGGAATATGGAGAAGGAACAAGCAGTCAACCAAAGCAACAATGAGAGGATCAGAAACCTCTGGGACAGCTATAAAAGGCCCAACATAAGAATCATTGGTTTGCCAGAGAATGAGGAAGATGAACTAGAACTTGAAAAATTGAGTGAAAATATAATAAAGGAGAACTTCCCAGACTTGGGGAAGGGAATAGACTTGCAGGTCCAGGAAGCAAGGAGAGTTCCCAAGAGACTGGACCCAGGGAGAACCACTCCAAGACACATTATAATCAAAATGTCAAAAATTAAAGATAAAGAGAGAATCTTAAAAGCAGCAAGAGAGAAGAAAAGAATTATGTACAAAGGGGTCCCAATTAGACTATCAGCAGACTTCTCAAGGGAAACCCTACAGGCAAGAAGGGACTGGCAAGAAATATTCAAAGTAATGAAAATCCAAAACCTACAACCACGAATAGTCTATCCAGCGAAATTGTCATTCAGAATAGAAGGACAGAGAAAGTGTTTCCAGGACAAAATAAAACTGAAAGAGTTCATTAGATCCAAACCACTGTTATATGAGATGTTAAAGGGACTGGTTTAAAAAACAGAAGCTAAGGAGATGAAACAAAGGCAAACTAAACAGGCAACGAGAGTGGAAAAGGAACTGTGGGTACGGGAAGCATATTGGGGGGAGGTCAACAGGGAGGGGGAATGGGGAAAGGGAGGGAGATGATATAGGAATTGGGGATCAAGGTAGGAGGGAATGGAATAGACGGAGAGAGGTTGGGAGGAACTGTATGCACAACTAATGGACATAATCTAAAAGGGGGGGACAACTGGAGGGAGGGGGGCCACCAGGTGGAGGGGAGCAGAGGGAAGGGAAATTGGCACAAATGTAATATTTTAATCAATAAAACACATTAAATCTGATAAAAAAAAAAAAAAAGATGAGCCCCTAATTCCAGATCATTCCTGTCCCCAGGCCTTTGCATGTACTTTGATGCCTGCTTCAACCTTCCCTTAATTCAACACATGAACACTCGACCTCCACCTCTTCCCCAACTACTCTGATGACGAACACTTTTCTCTCCTCAGTTTGAAATTACCCAGCATTAGAGACCCCACAGTAGCCTCACACTTACAAGTTTCTATTTCTCCTATATATTATTCCTTCACCCTAAAAGCCAAGTTTCACCCATCACCGCTAAGATAAACAGAAGGCTCACCACTGCCCACAAAAATGGTCTACGTGGCTCAGCCTCATATTCAAACTCCTGATAATTAGAGTCTTAGTACCTCTTCTTACATTTGCCATCCCACCCCAATGTACCCTGAACCACAGCCACAGCAGATACTCACCATTTTCCAAGAATGCCTTACATTCCTTCCACCTCAAGGCCTTTGTAGAAGCTTTTCTCTCAGCCTGGGATGCCCTAACCTCTCATAGCTTTCTAACAAAAGCCCTACACCTCAATCCTTAAAGGGCTAGTTCAGGTACAACCTCTTCCAAGAAGACTTCCAAGATCCTTCTATTAAGACTATATCACTCCTCTTACTTTTCCTCAGCACTTTTCATGTCTCTTCAGTGTTCATCAGAATCTGACTTCTGTCAAAGAAAACTTGTGGACCATGCAAAACCTCTTAGTGTGAATTGCCCCAGAAGCAGATGCTGAGACAAGATGCCAGTGCAATGTCTGGCAGTAGGTAACCCAGTAATTGGGGTGCGGGGAGGTAAGATAGGGAAGGGAAGGAAGCAAATAATAGAGCATGGTACCTAATCAAGCAAGTTACCAGTGTGGGCAACTAGAGTTCACTGCCTTTGTGGATCTCTGAGAGACAGAAAGAATGTGCCTCAGGTATCCCAATCCAGGGAGATGGACTTTTTATCCACCAACCTCTGTCAGTCACTGGTGCAGGTGAGGCTGCTCCTGAGGGTTACGAATTCTCTGGCATTTCCAACCTACCCTGCCATAGGCAAGGGCACGCCAGCGGCCAGAGAAAGCTCTCAGGCAAACAGTTGCACATGCTTATGGCTGGTACACATGGAAATTGTAAAGCTTAAGGAGACACTGGAGACCACTGATAGCCTCTGCCGCAAAAAGCAGGGACCTCTGCAGCTGGCAGCACCCAGCAGGACCCTGGGCACATAGCAGGCACTCAGGAAGTGCTCACACAAAGGAAATAATTTTTAGGCTCTTTGAAAGCACGGCCATATTTTATTTTTCTCATTTATTTTAAATTTTATTGTTCAGTTACAGTTGTCCCAATTTTTCCCCCATTGCTCTCCTCTGCCCTGCCCACAGTCCCATTCCCACAGTCAATCCCCACCCTGTTGCTCATGTCCATGGATTCTTTATACTTGTTCTTTGATTAGACCCTTCCCCTTCTTTCCCCCATTTCTCCCTTGCCCCTCTCCTCTGGTCGCTGTCAATGTTCCTTATTTCCAGGTTGCAGGGCCACATTTTACTTTCTATCTGGCTCAAGATAAGGACTCAAGTTATGCATACTAGTGGAAGAACTGTGATTTAACTCATCGGCCCACCTCCCAAATGAGACCATGACAAATAAATGTCTTATTAGACATTCGCTATTTCAAAAATGTTATCTAATTCATGCAAGTATTACAGATCAACCTGGCCCTGTGAGGTTTAGTAATGAAAACAGTAATGAAGATGTAAGGAATTAAATCATCTCATGGGGAAATGCACCTATATCTAGAGAAACAACCCACGAACACTACAGGATTCTGGGCAGTTCTCTAAATTGCAGCTTTCATGCAGCCTCTGGTAACTTGGCCTCTCAGGTGGTGCTGCCTATACCCAGGAACTTGGGAGGAGAATACACTAGAGGTGTTCAGTGACCCCCCCACCCCAACTCTCCAGATTCCCTGTGATCATACCATGTTACATTGGGTACACCAAGAAGATGCCTTGGGGCCCAGCCTATACAGACATGGCCAAAGAATCAAACAAAGAAAAATAATGTAAGCTCATGCAATAACATCAGGCAAGGGAGGAACAAGCCAGCCTGTCTTGCCAATTTCAGGGCAGAACAGATGTTTCTGCATCTCCAAAGTACCCGCCCTCGTAGGACACCAGACATAGGTCATCCATCAGTCATTCATCTTCATGATGAGTTGTAGTGGCCAGTACACAGTCAAGATTAATGTGCATCCTTTCCAAGAAATACTTTTTAATGGCAAGGATGTGCTGAGGGTGGTTGTTCATGCCAGATCATTGCAAATAACAAAACCAACCAGTTTTCATTATTAAACTAGGAAGAGAAAATCCTGCACCCTGTCTTGTTCCAAGCAAGGGACAGAATAACCCATGAGCAGTATGTGAGTTGAGATTTGCCTGGCCGAGTTTGATGATACCTGGCCAACTTAGACCTCTTGGAAGACCATGAGGTTCACTGGTTTGATCAAGCAGTACAGAGCCAGCATATAGCAGACATGGCTTCTACTCATGGTTCTGCTGACAACATCTTGAACAAATCACCTCTCCTCTCTGGGCCTCAATTTCCCTTTCTAGACAATGAGAGGATAACTTCCAAGTCACCCCTTGAAGTTTTACCATTGTATTTGCAAACTTCTAAGAATCTTCAGGCTGGAGTATATGTTATAGTCATCTCTCAAGGGAAAACAATAAATTGGACAACATGTAAATTCTCCTAAATGTTACTACCACCATTAACATATTTTCATCTAGGTAAAAGGAACTCACCTACTACTATTTTTCCCCCAGGACATTTTAGTTCTAAAGAACGAACAATTTCATGTACAATTTAAAGAACTAAAATTTTCCAAGGGAAAATTGCTTTATGGTTTAATTAGAAAAATAAATCAGCAAAGGAGAAAAACAGAATTTGAACACAGCTCTTTAATGTAAATTTGACTTTATTCCACCATCTATTCTAGAAGAGCCAAATAGGAATTACTTTGGTCACCAGAGGGCTATCCACATTAAGAAGGTGCATTAATAAGACACAAGATGGTGAAATTAAAAAATGAAAACTTCCCAGTTATATTGTCTAGGTCTATAAAGGCCTGGGTACTGAAGAAAAGAAGACTTGAGTTTCTCCTAATTATGATCACTTCTTTATAACCATGATGAGGAAAAACTCCCATCTCTCCTAAATTCCAGAAAATTATCAAAAGAATTTTGTGCAGGGAAGCAAAAAGAAATCACAAATTAGCTATCAGAGGTTTCAAAGTCTTTTGACTAAGATATCATTCTGTGTCCTTCTGTTTACTTGGTCAGAATTGAGAGGCACTCACAAATATGATGCGTTTTTAACACGTGGGTTGGGCAGAGCCAACGCTGTGGAACGTTCACTACCTGATGGGCTTGTATAAGGGCAGTCCTTCACATACGGTAACTTGTTCAGTTCTCATAGCAGGCCTGTGAGACAGACCCCATGATTATTTCTTTTTTACATATGAAAAAACTGAGGCAAAATTAGGTTAAAGAATTTTCCCAAGGTCAAGCAACTGGTAATTATTAAAAACAAGTTCAAAAATAAACTATTCTCCCAACAAAAGCCAAACTTCCACCGGCTACAAGTGAACCATCTATAAAAAGGGCCAACATTTACCAGAACCTAGAGAATAAAAAAGTCAGAGAAGGAACAGTCTGCCTTTGGACTTGACTCTCTCTCTATGGTCTCTCAGATGGCATCGCACAGAACCCAGAGTCCTGAGGGAAGTCCTGGTTGTTCAGAGGGAGGCCCTGTAAACCTAGAGGCCCCCATTTTAACCAAAGTTCAGATTTTTATCTGTTTCATGAATTAGAGGTTCCCATATACAATTTCATTTGGTATATAAGATTCTACTAATAGTAAAGTTTAAGACCACTGTTTTACTATACATTTTAGAAGAAAAGTTCTCCTTTGGGATCTCTTCTCTTAATCCATCTCACTGCACTTACTACTAGGGTGAAATACGAGGTCTGTCCGGAAAAGTCCAACCATTGTTAATATAATGAGAATGGTTTGTGCGACATCAATGTAACCTGGCAGCCAGGGAGAATAGACTGGAATGTGCATGAGTGAACTATGACGACTTCACTGTACTAGTAAGTGAGGGTGGTTGACGCTATTGAGTGAGCATGTGTACTGTGTGGCCATTGCATTCAAAATGACTGAGTAAAGCAACAAATCTGCATCACATTTTGCGGTAAGCTTGAATGTTTCTCTGTGGAAGCTATTTGGATGACTCAGAAGGCCACAGCTATGGGCAATTGATGATTGGCAGCTTCGTCACAACAACGTGTCCACTCTTGCATCACATCTTATGCATAGTTTTTGGCAAAACATCAAGTCACCCAGGTGACTCAGCCCCACTACAGCCCAGATTTGGCTCCCTGTGACTTCTGGCTTTTCCCAAAGCTAAATCACCTTTGAAAGGGAAGAGATCTCAGACCATCGATGAGGTTCAGGAAAATGCAATGGGGCAGCTGATGGCAATTAGGAGAACCATGTGAGGTCCCAAGGTGCCTACTTTGAAGGGAACTGAGGTATCATTGTCTTATGTACAATACTTCTTATATCTTGTATCTTTTTCAATGAATGTCTATTTTTCATAGTGTGTGGCTGGATACTTTCTAGACAAACCTTGTGTATCTACTTGTGTAGCTCCCTTTCTATATGGTTGAGCTCCCTGAGATCAAGAATAGGATCTTTTTTTATCTTTATGTTCCCAATCCTTAGACTAACATTTGGCTCGTAGTAAAAATTTCAACAAATAGTTGAATAAATAAAGGGATAGTTAAGGTAAGGCAAGCTGCTATAACAAATAAACCATGACATTTTGGGGGTCATAAGAGATATCTATTTCTTGTTTCTGAGAAAGTCCAATCATATGTCCAGTAGGTGGCCCTTCACACAGTGATTCAGGGACCCAGGTTCCTTCTTCATCGTGGCTCTACCAACCCTTATTCCTCAGTCCTTTACCTATAATTGGAAGATGGGAGAAAGAAAGCACACATAGCCTGCAGTCAGAACAATAACTGGATCCCCCTTGGAGCAATAGAGATGCTGGAAGGCAAAGTTCCAACAACTCTTCTTCACTATGGAAGAAGATGATAACTTTGGTGGACAGCTAGCCAGCCACTTGTTCCACAAGGCTTTTGAGAGAAACATCAGCCTGAAAGCAAGACCCAATGCATAAGGGATGGCCCTCAAAGAAAAAAATAAGTCCCCAAGCACTTTCCACCTAAAACTGCACAAGTATATAAATACAGCTATAAAGATACAAAATTATAATTTCTCATGAAATTTTCATTGCACTTTATCATCACAAACCAGATGTGCTACCTACTGGCATACAAATCATTGAAAACTAAAATATAGATCAGCCTAGAGTCAACATTCCCACCATGTACAAAGTACCTGGTTCCTCCCTACAAGAGAGTGCTAGTGGAGAGAAAATGAAACTGGAAACTAATGTCTGATTTGGAAAGCCCTCACTGCAACACTGACATGCAGAAAATCCCAGAGCCCCAAGTCTCACCATTGCCAGTATCTGCGTAAGTGGCCCTTGACAAATTAATCAACTTTCAATGTTTCAGCTTCCCTCATTTGTCAAAAGGGAAAGACAACACCTGCTTTACCTAAATATCTTAAGTATGAGAACTATGCAATAAGAGCTATAATAAAATCTATAAAATTGTGTACATCCTGCAAAAAATACAGGGCATGGGACTATTACATAGTTGTTTTCTCAATCAAATGGTGACTCCTCCAACTCCTTATTGTGATGGCTAATATGCTTCTGAAAACCTCGTTAGTCACTGCAGTGTTTCCACTTTCACACCCCCAAGAGCCATGCTCAACTTCACAGCTCAGTCAACATGTTACAGTGAAAGAATCCCTTAACCTCTCTGCATCTGACAATGCCTATTAACTGGGTATGGCAACTACCTGGAGGCCTAAGTAGGAGCCAAGTCCAATTCTGCCTTGAGGGTCCTTCTTCCAAGACCCAAGTTCTGATTCTCAAGTTTAAGCCAATGGTGTTAGACACAGAACTCTGGCCACTGTGGAGATTCTGCCCTCCCTCTCCATGTATTTTAAACAGTTTGACCAGGTGGGAGGTGCAGATATTAACCACAGCTCCACTCCAACGTTACTGTAAAGTAACAGCAGAGTATCATGCAATCACTCTTTAATGTCAGCCATAACCTTCATAAATGGGTTTGTAATGAGAAACCCTTGTTTGTCACAGAGAAGGTATGATTGATGTGGCCTATGAGTGAAATGAAGCCACAGTGACCATCTCAATAACATGAACAGCTGCCAAATATTCATTTAGCAGAATGAGTTTAGAAAACTTTGAGCAGATTGCTTTCACAAGGCTGCCTTCAACAAAAGGAAACATAATTAACGAGCTAATATCAGCATGTGTCTGGCTAAGCTAATGAATATCAAATTACACAGAAACCTGTATAAATCATCATTACCCTGAATTTTAATTGAACTTGCAATTAAACATGACAAATTTTATATACACTAAACCTTTAATTTATACTTTCAAATAAGGAATAATTTATCATTTTTAGTATTTCATAGTTAATTTCCCAATATGTGCACTTCTAATTAACAAGGACAGACAGGCATTTAAAAAAACACACACTCTCCTATGGTTCTCTTCATAACAATAATTTTCCCCTTTGTATACATTAGAAACCCTAAGTCTAGGAGTATGAATGCCAAAGGGCCTACTTCTGTATTCAAGGAAAGATCTTATAGCTACAGAGAATGAGGGGGATGCTTTTGCTTCCTGTTTCTCATCTCTTCCCTGGAAAAAGACATGAAAAGGTCAAGACCAAGTTAAAGCAACCTGGCCACTTCAGTTACCAACTCAGCCTTGCCCCCTAAACTCCAGTTACGTTCAGAGTATAGGGCCTCCTTTGCTGGAAAAGCAAAGCATCCTGTGTTTTAAAGTGGTACCACCTTAGAAATAAACTACCTTGCTCCAGAGTCAACACCAAGCCCATTTGTTTTACCTGGCCAGCCAGTAATGAGCTCGCTCTGTGGATGGATTTGTATTTTATTATTATAATTACGCCACCATTATAAACACACCTCGAGCAACCTCAGCATAAAAGGCAGGGAATGCTATTAAAATATACATATAAACACATGGGGAAACAAGACAGGATTGTAAAAGGGCTGCAACAGAGACTAATTGGGTTTGCTTTTTTTTGTTAATCCCAGCCTATTAATACAGTAAGCAGTGTGGTCTAGGGAATAGCATGCTGAGAACCACAGATCACAGTTCTATACCTGGTTAGGCCTCTAATTGGCTGTGTGACCATAAGCAAGGTGCTTCACCTCTCTGTGCCTCAGTGTTCTGAGAGGCAAAACAAAGATAATGGAGATAACTGTGATTGCTTTAAACATGTAAAAGTAATTTGAAAAAGAAAATACTATAAAACATAATAGCATCATCTTCTAGCTATGGAGAAGACAAAATGAAAAAGCAGACAATAGTCGACGATGTTTATGCCTGTATCTTTTGTTAATGCAATGATCACATTAAATATTAGCAATTTAATTCCTATTTTTTCATTTGCTATATGAAGGAGCCCAGCAGATATTATTATCACCACTTGAAATATCAGAGAACAGAGCCATCGAGAGGATCACTCTGTGAGAGAGGTACAGAGCTGGGATAAGAGCCTGGACTCAAAGCATTTTGAATGAGGCCCCTCTGACCACCATTCTGCCTTCCTGTACTGTCCCTTATAACTTGAAATCAACAAAACCTTTGGCTTGTGGGACCTCAGAGGCAAGCACAACGATCATCGCTCCCACCCCTATCCTGATCAGATTGATGGCTCAGCTGAATCTCTTAAATCTAGAGAGAAAATAAGACCTCTACCCAAGAGCAAACTTGAAGAAGGCATGAAGTCAACAGCATAGATAGTGTCTACTGCATGGCCAAGAAAGTAAGGACACGCATCAGCCAGATTAACGAGGGCAGAGAACATAAAAGGCTGCCAGAAATATGGCAGAAACAAGTTGTAAGGACCACTCTAGCTGCCCCCTTTCATTGCAAACTCAAAGGCTCCATAAAGTAAGCCGACTCAAAAGAGGCTAGGGGTGAGAAGTCAGTTAAGGGAAACGAAGGGTTGTTTTTAAAAATTAGTTCCTACTTCATTTCAATTGCAAATTCTCATTTTGTTTCTAGAAGTCCCCCGACCAAAGGAAACTGAAAAGTAATGAGAGGCAGCACGGAACTGGGAAGTTTAATGCATTTTCTGGAACACAGTGCTTGCCCGTGCCTGTGAAGCAAAGGAACAAATATTTTCACACATTATCAGATAGTTGAGTAAAACAGCCTTCACCAGAATTTACAACTGAATGCTACCAGAATTTACAACTTGTGAAATTGTGCCTGTCCATATTTTCTCATTATGCTGGATGCAGGCTGCAGACAGAGTGTGCACTTCCTTTCTCCCTTTCTCCCTTTCTCCCCCTCTCCTCCCCTCCTTTCACTGTCTCACTACTTCCTAGTTAAACCTTGTCTCAAGTTATCAACACTCTCTGGAGAGATAAGGCTCCTCTCACTTACAAGCTGTCACTAATAATCGAACTTTCAAGACTCCATCTCTAGGAGAGACTCCCGGAGCCATGCAGGTCACGAGAATTAACTGCCACCAGTCCTTGCAGAAAACTCGGCTCATCAATCTATAGCTTTCTCGTCATAATTAGAATAACGGCTTTGAAAATTTGGGCTGATGTTGACTTGGTCTCAGGCCGCACAGAGCACTGATTAAAATCTTGGTGTGAAAGTTAATGATAAGTGCTAGTGGCGTTGCCGTGGAGACAGGGACAAACAATTCCCTCGCTGTGACATTTTCAATGTCCTGGAGAAGAAAAACTGTCCTCTTTAGTGTGGCAGCGTATGAAGCTTATTTATGGCTACAGGGCTTGGTGGATTGATGACTGTCGTAACATACTGTCAAATCCTTTACTGACACATTCATTTTTTTTGGAGCCCCTGGTGCAGCAGAAATAAAATAATAAAAACAAAACCAGAGGGAAAATTCTCCAGCAAATCATAGACAGCCACCGGTGGATCTTCCTTTAGATATAAGACCTCAGAATTGACGGACAAAAGGACTTTGTGCTTCCTGGCTCCATGGCCAAGGAGAAACGGTAGGCATAATCAGAAATCGCTGAGTAGGAAAGAGCAACATTGCAGCCACCAGATCAGCCCAGGAATGTCTGTTATCAAAGTAAGCTATTTGTCAATATCAAAGATTGGTAACTATGGATAGGTATTCTTTCCCTACTTATCTTAGAGAAAAAAGGCTTAGAAATCTAAGAAAGGTTTTGGAGAACTCTCCCAACCTAAGAGACAGACTGGTGCAGTCCCTGCTATTATTAGAGCATTATAGAGCATACCAGCCATGACAGTCACTTCCACGTTCAATACAGAGATACTAATCTCTGAAGTCTGTGGACAACTTTATGGCCTACAGAACGTGTTCACATTCACCATTTCCTTTGCTCTTTATTACACTGCAACACAAGTATCCTACTCCCCATTTCATTGACAAAGAAGCCGAGGGCTCTGTGAGTTTAAGCAACACTCCTGAAGAGATGCATCTAGTTAAGTGGCTGAGCAGAGTCTTCCAACCTAAATCTTTAGTAGTCACAATGAGTAACTAGTCACTCTTTCAAACCAGCAGTCCAATCCCACCAGTTCTGAACTGGTTTAGCATGGGCTCTGTGCAAAGCCTCTGGTTCGCTCTGTGAAGTGACTGTTTCAGCAGCAGATAAAGGGACTCCCAGTGATTGCAGCTAGTCCATAAAGACTGCTCGGGGCTCTGACATTTTTCTAGTTTCTTTCATTCAAGGATCCTAGTCATCATCATCATTATTGTTGTTGTTATTAATAATGATAATGAAATAAACTATGCAAATGTAGGGAATGCCTTTAGCCCTAAACTGCAGGCAGTAATGTGGTAATTTATCCAATAATGGAATCGCAAAGTGATTTTATTTGCTTTTATGGCTTCTTTCTTTCAGAGGAGCTGGGCATCAATAATGGTGATAGTAATGAAATCAACTATGCAAATGTGGAAATCGTTTTTACCCTAATGTGCCAATTTAGCCAGCAAAGGGAATTCAGCACAGTCTGATGTACTTCCCAACCTCAAGGGCTTCGATACTGACCTGGACTCAGTTACCCACAGGTCATGAGTAGTTTTCCAAGGCATGGCCCTGTCATGGTAAGTTTGGTAATGAACAACTCCTTCATTCCATGGTGAAAGATTTAGACAATGCCCTCACTGATTTAAATATAGAAAGGGATTTTAACATGAAAGCAAGATGTATTCATTTCAACATGATGCATTTTCTTGGCAGAAATGCCACAAAGGAGCCCTGTGGGTAAGTGGGGGCTACCTGGAGTCACCAGCTAGAGCAGAACTTCTTTGGGTCTGTCCATTTCAGTACAGCTGTGGAAAGCTCTCTGCCAGCTTCCCTCTTTTAATCTGCCTCTGATCTGGATTCTGTGGGGGCATTTCTCTGGCTCAGTGGTGGTCTCTCTGAAGGACCCCAGGGGAGTACAAAAGGAGAGCCTGAGTACAGTATGCCCCATAGCCACTCAGGGAGGATGGGGGAGCTCACCTCTTCTAAGCCTGAGGTGTTCTCTCCTTACTTCTCCTTACCATGAGAAGCACACAGAGAGCAGGATACAGGTGAGGCCAAAAAGGCCAAGAACTTGGCACAGATCTCTATCTGGTACTTACTACTGACTTCTAATTTGAAAAGTCTGAGATCCTTGAAGGTGGAAACCTTAACTTATTTTCCTCTGTGTTTCCAGATTGTGGCATATACATGCCCAATCAATGTCAAATAAATAGAGGAATGACAAAATAAACAACAAAGAATAAACTGGACTTCAGCAAGAAAGAACTCCAGATGTGCACTCAGGTACCCCAAAGCAGAAAATATGCATATGCAATACCTCTCTTCGATCCAAGCAACCCGAGTCCTATCCTAGGCCAAGTGTTTTAGAAGGCCCTACTCTGACTTCCTCAATCTGCCCCCTACCCCTGTGAGATAAGGAGTCCACAGACCAAGGGCTTTTCTAACCTGGAGCCTATTCTCCAGTTAGTAGACTATGTTATGAACATCCAGGGCCCCCAAATTCCCTTTTCAAACCCTGAGCTTCTCCTGGGGCTGTGAGGACCTATTTTCTGGGTCCTACCTCCCAACAGTGGATGGTACCACTGAGGCCCATGCCCCTAAGTACAAGGGGAAGCCAAAGAATAGCTGTTGGTAGGTGAAATTTAGGTGGGCAAGCTAAGCATCCACATGCATATATATATATACATATATATATATATATATATATACACAAAGGCTTCTAGTAGACCAGAATGGAGTAGGAGGTAGAAAGAGAACGGAAGGGAGTGTCAGGCAAGGGCTTCGTGTGTACTCTCACCTGAGCCCCACAAATGTTAGAGGTGGACCTTTGTATGAATATCCGTGTCCATCCTCTACTTTAGTGTAATTTGCTTACTGTCTAAGTGGGCAAAATCCCTGGGGTTGGTGAGGGCTACCTGTGGTATGAAAAAACACAATTACCTCTCTCACTGGGACTGGCTGATGACTTGTGGAGGGGAGAAAAGGGCCATCTGAAAAGCTTTTGTTTCTGAACAGATTGTCAATATTAAAATAAATAAATAAGGAAATCAGTTCTAATTAATTCATGGCAATCAGCTTCTCTTGTTCCATTAGTTACCATTGCAGCAATGTACTCTTGAACAAAATACTAGAAGCTTTCATTGGAATCATTAACATAATTTGATAACTGATGGTATTTGATTTCTGACTTTTGCACTTTGACTTGAAGCTTTGTGCACGATGTAATCTCACTGATTGTCTAGTGTGCTTTTTTTCTTCTCACCCCCACCCCTACAAACACTTCACATGACATTTCTTTGTTAACTGTAATTAATGTTCACATTTGTCACAAGTTGTATTATTTGGAAAAGCAGTCGTGATGATAAAAGATGTGACAAAGACACACACATGTCTTCTTATCAAAATGGCTTTATCCTAATTTAGGATTGGGGAAAAATAAATGAAATAAGTCAAGCATGTATTTGTTTTCACAGTCTGGATAGATTGTTTAAAGTGATGCCTCTTGGAGAAACCAATGCAATTAGCTTTCTCAAAAAAAAAAAAAAGAAAAAAAGAAGTGTCGTTAAAGCATGAGTGAAATCTCAAAAAAGACAAGGAAATTTTAATTGAGGTTGAACAAGCCACTGTAAAGCTGTCTCACTTTTCCAATACCCCTGGATGCTAGAGAACAGAGGCTGTACCCAGGCCACTGGGGTTCAAGGTGACTCACAAAGAGGTAGAAACAACCTTACTCTCTCAATCAATCAATCAACAACCTCTCTACCCCTCTACCCTCCTTTCCCCCTTTCTACTCCTCTTTCCTTCTGTTTCCTTCCTTCTCTTTTTCTCACTATCTTGAATTTTCTGCTATTGAGCAATGGGAAAGACACCTAGGCTCTACATAAAGAATCAAATAAATATTTCTAGTCAAGGATTATCTTTTTGGCTTGAAAGTCAAGCACCAGATGTGGGGGAATCTCTGGATAGATATGCTTGTTAGGCAGGTACTTTCTTGTTCAGCCAACAGGACATAGTTGAGGCCTTTTGTAGCAGGCCTTTATGATCTCTACAGGCATGTGGTAAGCAGGCAAAAGTGTTATGTTTATTAAAAATAATAATAATAATAACATGGAGGGCAGGGGATGACGTGTTCCAAGAAATCCTAATGCCCATTAAGATGCAGAGTTGGAGTAAAGCTGCAGTGATGTCCATCCAGCCTGACAGAAATGTCAAGTGTGTGTTCAGGAAGCACCATTGGTATGCATGAACCACTCCAGGGGTCTATTGCATGAGTAGCCTACTCTGTACTTGCATAGCTGAAAAGTGACCCAAATCAATCTCTCCTTGCCTTCCCCTCCCCCAACCCAGTCTTAAAGGGGTTTCCTCCATCAAGTACTAATGGTCTGCAATTTATTTTAAAGAGGCTATTTTGATCTTCAAGAAGTACTTAGGGGAGCTGGGAACCATAAACACCTCTTTTTAAAAAAATTTGTTTCCTTTTTCCCAGCCTGTAATTTAACTCTGACTGGCACCATTCAAATCAAGTGTTCCAAGCCCACGCTCCCATCAGGTCAGCTCCAACTTGGAGCATGTTTTTACGACCAAGTTAGAAATCCCTTAAAACAAGGTTTTCGGAGGGAAAAGTTTGACAGACTTAACTCTTGTGGTGCAAATATGCCACAATGATATAGCAATTAGTTATTCAAAATACGGGAAGGGATTACAAGCTTTTTCAAGTCGTTTCATAAATATGTCCTCTTCTGGTATACAATCAGTAATTATACCATTCTTACTCAACTGTAAACTTCCTGGGTATGATTTATATCTCATTGAAATCAACACAAAAGTATTTGTTTTCTCAAAGGAAGGGCCCTGGCTCTAATCTCCAAGGCTCACACACATCAAAGCCCAAGAACTACTGTTCTCCTTCACTAATGTAAATAAAATCATACACAAATGTTTATGCAAATTAATAGAGTGAGGTCTGTCAAGAAGCATTTATCTTCTGGGCCTGATGTAGATTTATAGAGTGCTCCCCTAAGAACATTCCTACAGGAAAATCGAGTCAACTATGTACCACTGAAGAGGAAGAGGAAACCAAAGGCAGTCTCCAGGACTCTGTCCTTGCTCCTGCAGGACTAGAACCTCAGGAATAGCGCAAGCCTGCATTGAGTTGGGCACCAAAGCTATGGGTGGATGTTTTATCCACACCTTATCTATTCCATCTCTACACCCAAGAGGTTGCAGTAGCTGGCCACTGTTAGTAAGAAAATAAAGATAAGAAGACATCTCTAGCTCAATGGTTGTCCTTAGCTGTTAGTCTCACAGGCCCTGGTGCTGGCCTTGTGTGTAAGAGTCATCCCTTCACTATCTGCAGAATTGGCTGCACAGGTAACCAGAAAAGATGGGTTTACATTGCAGCTCTAGGATTAAGACAAGCTACCATAAAACCTTCCTAACACTAGCACATCTAAACAATCTTAGTCATTGTCTTTACATAGCATGGTAGACATACCTCTGTCTCAGAACTAAACAATTATGCAGAAAAGATCAGTATCAATGACTGCCCCCTCTACTAGATTATAAACTTCTTCAAGGCTAGACCTACCTTGACATAATTTCTGGTAAGAAATGTATGCTGAAAATTCTGAAGCAAGCTTGGTAGGAGAATCTCTTCTAGAAAAGTAAGCACACATTTGTTTAAGAGGGTCGGAGCTCTTGAATTATAGGCCTAAAACCAAAACTCTGACTTCCCTCAATACTCTTCTTTCCCCTTAATATTCTACTACAAGTGAGAAATTGAAGCACCCTGCATGTGAGCCAGACTAAAGCCCAGGCTGTAGAAGGGCACACCACCACCATTTTGTCCACCTCTGTGTAACCACTGCCCAGCGCAATGGCATATAGTATGAGTTCATAAACATTTCCCATGTCGAAAGATGCATGATGATTCCAGCATTTCTGAAATGTCAATGTTTCTAAAGGCATTTTCACTTCTGGATCTCTTTATTGTTACAAAATCCCACCATAAGGGTTGCACCTCAAGGTAAAAGCTCTGAGCCAGCAGACCCTTATTTAAGATAAAAATGTGAGCAAACCACACCAAGAAATAAATTGGACCCCAAAGTTACCTATGAATTGTTCTGTAACTTGGAATATATTTTCCCATAAAAGCAGATTTATAGAACATAATCAGGCTTCTGAGTGACCCATAAATCCTTTTATCTTGGACATTTCTTAAGTTTCAGATTACACAAAACCTGAACTCTTTTTTTTTTTTCCTTGTTTTTCAGGAATTTCTTATTGTATGAGGTCTTAGAGTGGGCAATGCTGGTTCCCAAGTCCCAGGAGAAGCCGAGTCCATACCTCCCCTCCCCACACCTCCTGGCTGCCAAAGCATTGGCAGATCCTTTAGCTCAGTGCTTAGAATTCTTCTACCTGAACTTATAATCAGGAACAAGTGAGACAAAGGCAGAGGGTAGTGACAATTCATTTGAGATAAAGCAACATCAAGCACTGGAGGCAAATGTTCTTGCCTCCGTAAAGTTGTCTGGTGTCCTGTTTTTGGAACATCTAGGCTGCTTTGATATCTGCCCCTTCTCCTCACCAGGTCTCCCACCTAGAGTTTATTCTGAGAACTTCTAATTAATTCTTTGATTTGTTTTTTACTTGGTTTTTTTGTTTGTTTTGTTTTGTTATGTTTTATGTTTTATTAAGAGTCTTTACTGATACATCCATGGTCCAAGATCAGATCATCTATATTTGTCTTGAAAAGGATAGGAAGAAGGGCTCTAGCAAAACTAGTCCATAAAAAGCATAAATTGGTCCCATGAACAAAAAGAGGTTTGCTTTTCCTTCACTATGAGTGTTTGTAGATAGACCATTTTGATCAGAAGTTGCTGGTCCGAACTCAGAAGATCCATTATTTTGCCCCTAATGACCTAGGTAACTACTGATAAATTTCTTAGGGACTTTAGCATCAGTTTCCCTAGCTTTAAAGTGATTCCTAAAGTTCCTAACAGATTTAGTATATTATAAACCTAAAGCTTGGCAAAGGGGAGGAAAAAATACTTTAGGACTAAGAGGCATTCTCTGGGCTCTTCAACTCAGAAATTTCTAAGCACCCTTAATGCATCCCTAACCTCCTCAAAATGTCAGAAGAACAAGTGTTAGCATTATGTCCCACACTTCTGCAAGGTTCTTGACCTTGGACCATGATCTTGATTAGAAAATGAAAGGCAAGAACCCTGTAATGTTAAAGGCCTAATTAACTTTGTCATTAAATCAAACTCTTCACCTTAACCTTTGGTTCCAGGGAAAGAATTGTTGATAGGAAATTCTGCTACTCATTGGAGAGCCACTGTCCATTCTAAGAGGCATATTTAAACTTATTATTACCCCAAACACATAGCTAAATATTCCAATGATACATGGGGGGAGAATTGCCACTGGTTCAGAGCAGGGCTGGGCGTTTGCTAATGTTGAATACATTTCAGCTTTTCTATGGTAAGACCTTAATTTCAAAGATTTATAACCAGTGTAAATCTGCCCTGAACAGAAGCCTGACACAAAATTACTTTGCCCAGTAGCAATTTTTTAAAGTTTTGCACTAAGTGCCTTTTATTCAACTTTACAACCAAAAAAAAAAAAAAAAAAAAAAGAAAGAAAGGAAACTAAGCAAAGCACCATAAGAACTACCTTTAGGCTACAAATATTCATACACACACACAGGCATGCACACAAAGGCATGGTCCCAGAGTTAGCACCATTATGTCTGAGCTCCTATGGATCAGAGTCCATGTCTCAGCATGGGTCCTAATAAAGGAGAAGAAGGGTGGATAAATGTTCGCTGATCTCAGACAGCCTGATTTCTGCAATGGATCGATTCAGTCCTTTGTGGGAAATCACCACACACATATAATATCTAAGCAGTCATGGTCACTTTTCTCAGTAAGTCTGTATTTGGGGCAGCGGGAGTTACTTATCCAGGCTCAACAGTTAAATAGGATTCAACCAGTGGGTCACCTAAGCACACAGCTACCTATTACATGCCAGGTGATAGCCAGAAAGTCTAAGTGTTTCAAAGGTAGTAGGCAGTGGAGAGGAGAAAATAAAAAAGGGAACAACATATTTTAGACTATCAGTGAACAATTAAGTATGTTAGGTAGGCACTATTCTAAGTGCATTATGCATATTAACTTATGTAATCATCATTTTAAACCCAAAAGGTAGCAAATACTGTTTTCTTTATTTTCAGATGGAGAAACTCAGAAAAAGTTAAGTAAATTGCCCCAAATCATAGAGCTAGAAGGTGATGAAGCTATAATTGGAATCCTCACACTTCCCAACTTTGTGCTGTACCCATTAATGCCAAAATACTAACTCCAAAACAGTGCCATTATTATTTTATTTCAATGTCCATGAATAAAGTGTAAGAATGAGAATCCTAATAGTAATAATGGCTAGTATTGATGGAATATGTATTATGTCACATACTTTACATTTACTTTCTATCCATTAGATCAATTTTCTCAATATTCTGATGAAAGGGATGCCTTTATCACCCACAACACACAGATTTAAAAAATGAGATGCAGGGGAGGTGATGTGAGCTTCCCAACATCACTAGGTTGGTAAGGAAAGGACTGGAACTCACACCCATATCTGTCTGACTGTAAACCAATATTCAACCGATTTCACACTACTCACTTCCCAAACAATTTCTGTGATGTTTTGACACTGCATGATGTTTGGGCCATCATGCTAATAATGTCTTATTCTAACTCCTTTCCATATTCTAAACACAGACCCTCTTTTCAGAAAGGCTTTCTGCTCTCCTTCTCATGCCATTCTAAACCCTACTCTACTCAATTCCTTTCTCCAAGGCATTCTTCCCCACTGAGGATTTTCCTGAGCTTGTTCAAGCTATTCTAACACTGCAACATGTGGACGTTTACTCATTATATCCTGTATGTCAGTTTTCCATTCCCACTTATATCACTGTCAAAGCCCGAGGAGTTATAAGAGCCTGTAGAGTAAAGTCAAGCAGTCTGGCTTTAATCACAACTCTGATACTTTCTAGCAGTGTGACCTTGGACAAGTTACTCCTCTACGCCTCAGTGTCCCCTTATGTAAAATGGAAATGCTATTGTATAAGTACCTACTTCATAAGGTTTTTGTGAAGATTAAAAAAGATGATACATATAAAGGACTTAATATAGCATTAGAAACATAGTGAGGGCTCAATCAATATTAATTTTTGTTGATGATGCTGATTATGTAAATAGTTTTAGTTTTAACTAATCTCTGCTTCCAGATACCCTCTGCTCAAATCCACCCAGCACCTGACAGTCAGATTCGGTTTGAAACATCACTTACTTCATATTGCTCATTGCCTCAAAAGCTTCCCATCATGCAGTGAATGAAGTCCAAATGCTCACAATGAAAAATGAGATCACATAGAAATGGTGGTGACCACAGGATTTCCCTGTAGCTTCCACAGTAAAATTCAACTTCCTCTTCAGGTCCTCAAGTTATGAAAGCTGCCCTTTCCCCACTCGATTTCTTCTCTTTCTCTGAACAAGCCTCACCTCCAGGCCTGGGATCAATGGTCACTGTACCAATGAGTCCTGCTGTGCTCACCTTTTGGCACGGCCCCACATCTTTTTCATGCCAAACTGTAATTCCCACCTATATTCACTCAAATCCTGCCTATTCTTCCAAAGCTGTGGTTCTTAAGTCTCACTAGGTACCAGAATCACCTGGGAACATTTAAGACACATTGACGCTCAATGGGTCTGGGCTGGGGCCCAGGCATCCTCTTTTTCAAATTCCCCCTGGTTGATTTTAATGTGCAGCCAAGAGCTTTACACATCCTCACAATGCCTGGAAGCTCTGTCACTTCTGCTTTCCAATCAAGACTGAGCATTATTCTGTTACCTGACATTTCACACAAGTGTATCCTGCCTCCCCAAATGGACTAGAAAGTCTCTTAGGACAGAATGTAGATTTAACCTGCTTATAAATACCAGGGCCCATTTCACACACCCCTCTTCTAGATAATCATGTGTGTTTTCGATGTGGGTTTTAGTTTTAACTCTGAGAATACATTTTCATGGCAGGCGGGGATAAATGACACACTTTGGTGCCGTCTCCGTGTACGGCACCCTCGGAGCGCTCAGTAACTATCTGAAGACTCAAGTGCCAAACTAGGCACTCAGCAGTGACTAAAAGATACTAAGTCATCACTAAGAAGCCAACGCACATGCTGTTGAACATATACACTATACAAACAACATGAATAACATTATTCCTACATGAGCATAACCCAGGGGACCTTTACTGAGAGCCAGTGATCAGGGTACTGGAAGAAACTGGCCACCTTGCCGTATAATGGCAATGGTTATTAATTTTGATTAGGCACCTATGACATATAACCACAACCTAGGTCTGTATGGCACTGCTCCTCCCCACAAGGGCTTCACCTGTCACCTACACTTCTCCAAAAGGGGATGGGTACTGAGGCAAAAGAGAAGCCTGGCCAGAGGAGCTCTTTAGGCTCCCCCAAATCTTTAAATATAATCAATGCTTTGAAGATTAAGGAGTTGTCTGTGATCCTTTAGGCCCCTGAGAAGTACATCAGCCCAGGACCAGTGAGTAGGGCTAAAGGACAGTAAGAGTCCTGACCAGAAGCTTCCATCATGCTGGCCACAGGTGCCAGAGGCAGAACTTTAAGATGAGTATGTGATCCATTATCAGCTGCTATTATCATCCTACCATAGCCGAAAGAAAGAGGCTATTAAACATAATACATAAAATAACATTTAGTAAGGAAATCTGGATAATTACTTAGTAAAAAGGACATTGAGTCAGGTTCTAAGCCATTGCCCTGAATTGGGAATGGCATTACTTATGTCTTAAGTTAAATTGAGTAAAACTTCCTAAGCACTCCCTTAAAGAACACCTGTAAGTAATGAGTTAGAATAGCTCATCCATCCTGCTTTGTGCTGCATTCCTGAAGAGAAGGCCCAGATTACCAACCCCTGACAACCCACAGCTCTGTGGGCTGCACCAGCTCAAGGTGACAAGCTTGTCCAGGCTAGTGTGGAGTAAGGGTTCATCTAGTTTGCACTGGAGTTGGTGTAGACAGACAGAAGCTGAAGAATT
Source organism: Furipterus horrens (assembly GCF_987537825.1). Classification (NCBI taxonomy): domain Eukaryota; kingdom Metazoa; phylum Chordata; class Mammalia; order Chiroptera; family Furipteridae; genus Furipterus; species Furipterus horrens. The sequence continues at coordinate 165,581,160 of NW_028327175.1, read as the reverse complement.
CAACTGCTAACATTTCCTTCCCTTTCTTGCAACTGATGGACATTAAAATGCATTCAAAATTGGAGAAGTCAGAGAATATAATGAGTGAGCACACTACATGGAGAGAACATTAAAGCTCATTAAGTTCCAGTAACACCGCCGCAGTCACCAAAGCTCAGTGATAATCGCCATTACACTAATTCTTCCCGGTATTTGGTGCAGAATGAAAGTGACCTCATCTCATGACTTTAAATATCACCGTAATACTAATAGAAACTTCCAAATTTCTATCCTCAGGTCTCCACCTCCCCATGGAAGAACTCCCAATTCACTTACCTTCTTAATATCTCCACTCGGATGGCTAACAGGCATCTCAAATTTAACAAGTCCAGAAACTAACTTGTGATTAGCCCCAAATCTGCTCATCAATAAATGGTATGTCCCTTCTTCCTATTGTTACTCTGTCTCTCACGTGGCATTTCTAATCAGCAAAACCTTTTGATTCTTCCTTTTTAAACATCCAGAATGTGACCATGTCTCACCATCCACATGGCAACTGCCATCATCCACACCTGAACTATCATGACTGCCTCCTTACTGGTCACCCTTGTTTGACTTTAGCTTCTGGGCTGATTATCCTCAAACCACCATCACAGTCATCAATCTGAGTTTAAACTCAAGTCAAATTATGTTCATAGCCTTCCAATGGCTTCCCCAAATCCTAGCCAGAGCCTAAAAGGCCCTACCTGACCCAGCCTCTGAAACACCTCCCAACCTCATGTGTCATGGTGCTCTTCTCTCTCACCCACCTCTCCACACTGGCCTCCTTGCTATATCCTGGGCACCAAGCAAGCTCCTGCCTCAGCCTTGTGCATATGCTGGTATCTCCACAGATACCCAGCTCATATATCTCCTCACCTCCTTCAGGTCTCTCCTGAAACACCGTTCAGCAGAGAGGCTTTCCTCAATGTCCCTTTATGAACAGCATCCACCACCACCTCACTCTTCTTCCCCTCACCATGGTCTACTTGTCCTCACAGTATTCGGTACATCCTAACACAGATGTGCATGTTTGTTGTGTCTCCCCCAACACACCACACAGAACATAAGCTCCATGAGGGGACATTTGATTTTTGTTTGTTTTTGTCATTGCTCTTTCCCAACACCTAGAACATAATAGACCCTCAGGAAATATTTGTTGAAGGTACAAATGAAAAGGCACATAGTACTCACCAAATGTTTATTGCTCTCATGTTGAGGCGAGGCTTACATCTGGCGTTGACTACTGACATCAAAGTCAGTATTCTGTTGCTATATGATTCTACCACTCACCATTTACCAAGCACACTTGTACACTTGAGTAGCATTGTAGTTTATAAAGCATTTTTCACATGTAATTATCTTGATTTTAAATGCTTCTGGCTACAACTCTGTGATTCAGATAATTCAGACAGGTAAGACCAATAAAAGGGTCTTAACATCTAACCCAGGCCCCACGTCCTTGCCTGATAACACGTTCTCTCTGCTTGGGTGAGATGCTGGCTATGCAGCTCGGAAGCGAAGGGCAGGCCTTGCCTTTTAAGTGTTCATAGTACTCAACCTGCACAAAGACATGAACAGACATGCACAGGACTCTGGGATGACATCAAACATGCAAGTAAAATGCTCCCAGCACTGTCATTCCAGGAGAAATAGGATATGCTGGTCCACATCCACTGAGGAGCTATTGGCAGGACCTCTCACCCTACATCCATTGCCACCCACACCAACCCTTCCATAGGTTCTAAAACAGAAGCTGAGAGGATAATAATTAAAGATCAGAATAACAACAGCTAAGCTCTGGCTGCTACCCATTTGAATCAATAGAGGCGTTTTTTTTAAGTACCAAATGTCTGGTCCCACCCCGTACCCACTGAAGCAGGAGGGGGTGAAGCCTGAGCAAAGCTCTCCAGGTGATTGTAAAGGGCAGCTATTGTTGCCAAACACCATGAAGGACTTTACCGTTGCAAAGTGTTTCATTGTCTCCTTTAATCACCCTAAAAGTCTTAGATGATCGGTGGAACAAGCATAAGTATCTCCAGTAGAAAAAGAAGAAACTGAGACTCTGAGAAAGAGACTGACTCACAGTCCCCTGATTATCTGATCAAAGATAGAACTCAGGACAAACATGCTTCCGGAAATGAGTAGTGAAGTTTGAAGCAGTGCTTTCTAGCCTTTGTGGACCTATGAATCACCCAGCAATCTTGCTAAAATGACAATTCTGATTCAGTTGATCCAGGATCCAGCCCAAGAATCTGCATTTCTAACAAGCTCCCAGGAGATGTTGATGGTCTACCGGCCACACTTCTAGTAGCAAGGACCTAACAAACACACATCAACTGTAACTTAACCGAATCCATTTTTGTCTCTCTATGCGGGGAAACCTAGGAACTTCTCAATAGTATCCTGGCTTCAGGGGAACTGACTTCAATACTATGTTATACAAGATTAAGTTGTGTAACTTCTATACTGTACTATACAAGCTCTATACCACAACCAGCTGGCACTCCCAACCTTCTACCTGTGTGCGCCAAATAAATCTTGTTCCATTCTGGGAAGCATTGTGAGAACCCCCCTCACCATCACTACCAACACACACATGTACACATATGTACACACAAAGAAAACAAAACTTTTACCAAGATCTAAACTTCTCCATGAGTCTCACACACCTGCCAAGGAACCCCTCCTGTCCACTCAGAGGACACTGGCATTAGATTCTCACATCACCAGCAAAGATGACCTGAACATGATCTGTCAAGTTGGAATCAATTACGCCCTGACACTGCTCCATTCCCCGTTATTACCCCTTTATTATTCAGAGATGGGTACACTATTCTGAGGTAATTTTTTAATGTTTTGTGTGCCTTTGAAATATCAGCCACCACATATATAGAGAGAGACTTCAAATGACTGTCTAAGATATTCCATTTTAGCCTTAAATCTTTAAATATACTTATAAATTTTTGACTTTAACAGATTGTCTAATGTCTCTTCCCTCATAATGGAAATAGATCCCAGGGAATCCTCATTAGCTCTATCTCCCTAGGGCCCTCTCCTTTTAAGATGACCTTTCATCTCAAGATTCAGCCATTGGTTTTATCAGCATGAGACATACTAAGGTTGCTGGTCTTGAGCCCCAGCATGGACCTGGGCTGGGCTGCCTCAAAGGACAAGTTTCTTCTCCCACCACCAGCCTTTGAACTACCAAAGCTGGGACATCTTCTATGTAACTAATGCCTTCTTACCCTTCAGGTCCCAGTCTTAAAGTCCTGGCCTTCCCTGGCCTGCCCGGCCCAGGTCTCTTTGCTGAACCTCTACAGACCTCATTTTGTTGTATTTTTATTTAATCTTTATTGTACTTTTTCCATTACTATTTAGTCCCCTTACACCACCCCCCCAGCAATCACCACACTGTTGTCCATGAGTCCCTTTTCCGTTTTGCTCAGTCCCTCCACCCTCTAACCTCCCCTTCCCCCACCACTAGCTGTCATCTGCTCTCCATTTATGGGTCTATCTCTGTTCTGCTTGTTAGATCAGTTTGTTCATTAGACTCCACATATGAGTGAAATCATATGGTATTTGTCTTTCTCTGACTGGCTTATTTCACTTAGCATAATGTTCTCTAGGTCTATCAATGCTGTTGCAAAAGGTAAAATTTTCTTCTTTTTTACAGCCAAGTAGAATTCCATTGTATAAATGTCCTGTGGTTGTTTTTTGAACCATGCACTTTAGCCATTAATTAAACACAACCATGTAATAGAAAAGTCCTGTCTCCCCAGCTTGGGAAGCTTGGCCCATTCCATGCCCCTTCCTGTGCCTGGTCTGATGCTGTGCATAAGCAACTGCTCAGTAACCAACTATGGACTGGCTCTGAGAACTGACAGTGGGTATGCTTGGTCCCAGCATGCTGTCCCTGCAAGTCCAGCTCTGATCTTCAAGCATCTTGCCAGTTCTACAAATGTCCCAGCACAATCACCAAATGGCACCATTCTTCCTTGCTGCCAGGTCCTTTTTATCTTTAACCTAAGTATGATTTTGTACCTAAATGTGATCCAGGAAAAAATATCACAATCCAAATTTTTCCTATGAATATCATTGACACCACAAGCAAACAAGGAGGAGCAACTCAAGACTCTAGTAACCTTTACTCAGAAAAGCAAAGAATCCTTCCCATGCAAGCCTAACAGCAACTCCTCCCAATCTGAGAAAGTAACTGAAAGGGAAGACTCTATTCATTTTTTCCCTAAAAGCTTGAGAAAAGAAAGATGACTTCTAGCATTCTTAACAGTGGTCTTAATTTCAGCTTTTAACATAAGAGATTCCGGCTCATTGTATTTATCCCTCGTACACACCTCTGACATTACATCACTTGCTAGCTAACATTTTATATTCTTTACCAGGCTGGTTATTAAGTTTCTTGGATAGAGGCTGATTTTGTCTCAGCATCTCAAACCTCCACAAACCCCCTTCAGTGGGGATTTCCATTTCATACCATTTGAAATATACACACACACACACACACACACACACACACACACATATACATACATACACATATATATACATATATATATGTATTTGTATATATCACTCTTTTTTAGAACGTTTGCATTCAGACACTACAACTTATAATTGATCTTCATGCTACAGCCTAACTTTTTGTGCCACAGTAAAAATGAAGAGATGAAAAGAAATAATCAACCAAAGGGGTAGTGAGGCACCTTCAAAGAAGACATTTCCCAACCAGACTGATACAAAAAAGTCCATTTTATCCTAACATCTATTTTCTGAATATTTTCATAGTTCCCCTTGGTATTTACCAAAATTTTGACAAGCAAACATTTCATTTTCCTTCTTCTACTGAGACCATATTAAATAGCCACCCCCAAATTAACAAGATACAATATTATAAATACATGTATATTGATGACCCAGCTGTTATTTGTACATCTGAGTATGACATCTATACTCCTTCGTCATCAAGCAGAAGTCATTAAGAATAAACAAGTGGATACTAATTGGATTTAATGAAACAATCTCCAGTCAGCCAGAGCCTACTCTTTACCTCCTACTAATAATTATGAACAGTAAACACTCATGCTAATCTTATTCTTACAGAAGCCAAACAGAGATACAGTATTTACTCAGCTAATGGCTTGTTTTGTCTGCAGTTTAGTCTGTTTGCAGCTAGAAAACTCATAATTTGCCAAGCTATCACTAGTTGCTGGGCCTACACCAGAGATGCAGTATTCTTAGTGACAACAGTTCAGTGCATGTCATCTGAAATGAAAGGACAGATATTAATTGAGCTAATCTCCAAACATAACTGTATTTGAACATGGGAATGTCAAAAAAAATCTAAGTTCTAAGTTTGTATTAATTTAAGCTACTTGTAGACCAGGCACTCATTATACATCCAGGGCTTCATCAAACAGAAGAGTATTTCAGAAGCAACTCTTGGAAAGCCTCTATTTTTCTCCAGGCCTCTGCCACTACAGAGTTGGAGACTAGCTTTTGCTCATATTACTTCAGGAGCCTTTTGGCTGTTGTATGACTATTATGCAGTAGTGAACTAAAAGTGTCTTATTGAGAGTGACCATTAGAAACATATTACCAGCCATTAAGCAGATGGTTAGATGTTTTTAAAGAGCTCTTATATAGTAATAGAATCCAGAGTCATTGACTATATTTATTACTCTCCCAAGAAAGTAAAAAAAAAAAAAAAAGGATTGAATGTTTGTTCCAGAGTGGTTAATTTCATTCTCCCACGATCACCAGGAGGTCACAAGAAGACTAGAAATGGGCAGCTGGTAACTGGATTTTAAAACACACTTCTGAACAAGATGATTAAAATTCATTTCCTTCCTTTCTTATCATAACTCAGGTATGATTCCAACTGAATACCCCCATGCCTGATGATGTACAATCAGTTTTTTAAAAACAGATATGCATCTGGACCAGAGGCTTGCAAACTTCTCCTATGAAGGACAAGATAATAAATATTCTAGACTTTGCAGACAATAAATCATATCTCAAGAAAACTCAAAGCTGAAGTCATAGCATAAAAGTAACGACAGATGACAGCAAATGAACAAACATGGCTGCATTCCAATAAAATTTTATTTACAAAAACAGGCAGTTGCAGTATTTGGCCTATGTATGGGTCATAGTTTGCCAACATCTGAGTTAGACTACACTGAAATCTGCTAAGTTGAGAATGCTATTTTGGGGGGAATGAATTCTCCTACCCAGGCCTCTAGCACTACCCCTTATTTTAATTCACAATTATGAAGATCTCATTTTCTCTGATAAATAATTTCTAAAAATGTGCTTTAATCCACATATTCTAATGCATCAGTATTTCCTATTAATATATATTTTTATGTGAAGTTTTATTCACATCTTGGAATTGAATTATAATGAATAGTAGGGAACCCCCTTCTACTCAGCAATTATTGTTATAGAACTTCATTCATAAATAAACACATTTTTCTATTGTTTTTACATTTATATTTACATACTGAACCCTACCTAGATCATAGGCTCCTACCTCAAGTTTAAACCTTGCATGCATAGTACTGGCGATTTGTTCAAATTATCCACTTTCACATAATAATATCTGCCCCACACACACACCCAACACACACTTCACCTGCCCTTCCAATCACTAGCATAACTAATAGAGAAAAGCTTCCACTGAATGCTACTATGAAATTTTCCACTAATTCAACACCCACCAACCCAAATCTAAGAGCTCTTTAAATTAATGAGCTTCAATAATAAATACACAAATGTTTATACATGTTCTGTAAACTGAGAAGAACCAGACTTTCAAGGTAACCAAGAAAAAAATAAAAATCTGAAAGCAGCTTATGGAAAGTCAGAATTCCTCCCTACACCTCCAATTTAAAAACAAATGCTTCACAATGACTAGCTTCATGAGGACAGGGCTCTGCACCACAGTGAGAATTTTTCTTTTATTTGGCAAGCAATAAAATTATTATGGTAATATATCACCATTCTCAGTAACAGAATCTCCTTGTGTCATCTCCTTCAGCGTGCATGCAAGCAGAAGACGCATATCTGTTGTCTCTTACTTCTGGAAGTTGTAAATGTAAGAAAATTGTCATCATTAAATTGAATATAATGGTTCCCTCTCCTATTTCTCTCTCTCCTTCTCTCACTCAGTACCCCAGCTCAGCCTGACACATACCTTGTAAAGGTCAATGCAAAAGTATGTCCTTAAAACTAATGGGCAGAAAGTTCTGATTACCGGCAAGAATCCATCATGTGATAGTGAATATTCACCACTGTAGTGAGGGAAAATTATAATTGCTTTGCCATGCAAGGTAGAAAAGCCGACCTCCAAGTGCCTATGCCAGTATTAACATGTAAGGGAGATGGGTACAAAGGCCAGTGCTGAGCACACGAGGGATGCCTCCGAGGTGTGCTATTGATGGATATGGGCAGCTCTAATTATAGCCTACTCGTCCGCACCAACATCTTAACCCAGGGCCTATTTGACTTCACATGAGAGGGGAACCAGGAACCTCTCACAAGACCAAGATGAACACCAGAAGGTTACCAGCTAGGGCTGAGAGAGGGCTCACGCCAGGAAGCCAAACTCTAAGGGAGAGAGAGGAAGGAACATGGCAACTGAGCTCTGCCTGGACAGTGCCTGGCTGGTTTGCTGTGAAGGAGAATGCGTAGCTTTGATGTCATGTAGCTTGAGAGGTCAAAGAGACAGCTCTGAGCAACCAGCATGCTGAGCCAGCAAGAGGAAGGAAGAGACTTCCTGACCTGAGGAATTCTGCACGAGGCCTTGCTCTTCATAGGTTGTCAGGGGCTGTCATTGGGCCACAAGGACTGTTTGGCCTTGAGCATTAGTTATGTTATGTAAATTATGCTTAATGAAAGCTCAGCCTTGGTCCATAAAAACTTAACAATGCATTTGTCTTCATTTGAGAGTTCCCCAGCAGCCACCATTTCCCTTTACAGACCATATTAACTGGGTTTTCACAGCATGTCCCTGTCCTCCACAGCCACCATCAGGAGAGCCTCAGAAGAGAAAGAGAAGTTAGCTTACACTTAATAAGACAAATGTGCCATCATGGAATTGGCATCAGGTGTCCCACGTACACATACAGGAAGGCGAAGCAGATGCAGCCATGCCCGTCGCTCCTTCCCGGGCCCTCTTTATGAACAATGTTCAAATGGCTGGAGAAGATAAAACTTAGTTTGCATTCCTGAGAGCTGGGTGTCACCTCTGATTTATCTGTAAGCATTTATGAAGTGCCTCCTGTGTACACGATACACAGCAATGTCATACCTCTCTCTGTACATGTGAAAAGCAGGCAACAGTTTATGACTCTAAGATACCCCATCCTGAAATGTCCATGAAAAACTTGTAAGTGCTCTATAGATACTATTCTCAGTTATATGCTAATCACCTTTGAAGAAGAAATCTCAACCCCAAACAGTGTTGTAAATTCAGCTGCAAGTTTCAATGCACGTCTCCAGAGTTGAAGAGAAAAGGACCTGGGATTATATTACTGTGAGAAGAGGAAGTTTGGGTTTGGCATGGTTTGAATGTAGTCTTTATAAGTATTGAACATTTAAAAAAGTAAAACACCTTACCATTGCCAATAAGGTCTTCCATGGACGGATCCTACCCACCTCCCCAGGCTCAGCTCTGTCCCTGTTATTCTCTCCCCAATAACCACACAGGCCTCTTGTCAGTACCGTGTACTGACCAAGCTCTGTCTAGTCAAGAATCTCTGCTTGCTATTCCCTCTGCCTGTAATGTTCTTCCCTGTCCCCCTCTTTCCCAATTAACTACCTCCTTCAGCTCCCAGGGGAAACATCACTTCAACAGGGAAACTTTTCCAAAGTTTCCTAAGTCAAATTCAGTCTCATCATAGCACCCTGCTTTTTCTCTCCCCTGCCACAGCCCCAGGCGTGAAGTGACATCTGTTTGTGTCGGTGACAGTATGTGTGATTTGTTAATGACTCTCACCTTCACTAGACTGTGAGCTCCATGTGGACAGCAGCCATGTTTATTTTTCCCCATCACAAAATTCTCAGCACCAAGCATACAGTAGGTAGCCAAAGCAATTTTTGTACATTCCTACATATTGATTACTTCTCCATGTCCGTGGAAAAATTGCCAAGGAAATAACTATGTTCACCTTCATTAGATGGGGAGAGGAACTGATTCAACATTAGAAAGACCCTCCAAGAAAAGCTAGGTGGACTACAGGTGAGAACATCTTCAAAAAGGGAACACCCCTTCCAGGCAAGACAGCAGGCAGATAGGTCAGCTGGCCTTTCATAAGCCCTACACTCCCCTGCTTTCTGTTGCAGCAGCCTGGCTGTTCAGCCATGGCAGCCACATTTCATCACCTGGTCCAAGAGCATCTCTGCTCCAAGAGCAAAGATTCTTTTGTTTCCCAGGCACCAAAATACATAAAATAACCACAATGAAGCACCCGGCTGGTAAATATTGGTTTTCTGAAAGTCAAAGGCCAAAATGCATTGGTTGCCCTGTCCCAAAGCCTAGCAGAGGGAAAGAAAAAGTCCTCAATAAAAAGAGGTACTTGCAAAATTCCTCTCTCTCACCTAAATATCAAAGGAACTTCATTGAATTAGTTGGTCAGAACTTCCTGGAAAAGGAGATTATCCCAATTTGTTCATCTCACAAAGGAATTGTGTGAATCCTGTTTGAACCCTGGTTTTCCAATCTAGAGTATGAATTTAGCTAGCTTTGAAAATGTTTTAGGGCTTACACAGAAATTTGTAAAATGTCAGTGTGAAAATTTTAATTGAGTTATTAGCAATATCTCTTCTTTGAATGACCTTTTAGTACTCCTTATAACATATCACCTCCTTTTACTACCTTCTGGCTGACAGTTTCTAATATATTCCTTCTTCCTAGATGGTATCATCTATCCTTGGGTAGAATTAACTAAAGCACTCTACATTCAGAAGCTGACATTAATCCAGAGCCCCAGATTCGTAACAGCTGCTGGTATAAACACTGTTTCCACGCACTGGATTTCAACAATGACTACAAGAAAGGCATACTATGCATTGGACACTAATGACATGCAAACAGGAATCAGGATGACAAACAGTAATGATTTTTTTTATTTAATTGGCTTAAATATTGTACTTACTACATAAATCTAAGGTTCATGGAAATTTTATATTTCCCCTAAGAATCACATGGGTAGAAGCAGTTCATCAAAACAGAAAATTATAAGGATGGACAGCAAGTGAGTTGTTTGTTCAAGTAACTTTCTGATACTCCATAAAGGAAATTAGGAAACTACAACCCCGTATTCTTCATAGCCCAGACATTTTGCATCATTCTAAGAAATGGCAAAAAGTAAATCAACATGGCATATGCTTACACAAAGGTACATTCAAAGTTGAGGATCACCAAAGAGGGAAAAGATAAATAAAACCCCTCCCTAAAAAGTCCCAATTCCAATGATTCCTCATAACAACCTCAAGGCACCCAAACCCATGTCCTGGTGTGAAAATGACTAACACCAGGGAGAATGCCTGAATCTCCTCTGCCTTCTCCCAGTCTCCTCTCTCACACTTTATATTCTGCTGGACACAGTGTGTGTCCATCAGTGCGGCAACAAGCAGTGACATCTATAGAGACCTCTCCGGCACTTTCCATCAGCACAACCATGTTATTTAGAACCTGAGGCAGCAATGACCATCATGAATGCCAGACTGCTGATGCAGGTGCCAGGGCTCAAGGTGGCTGATAATTAAAGTGTGGCAGGAACCCAGAGGGAGAAAGAGTTTCCAAGGGTTAAGGAATCTGCAAGCAGGGTTAGCAGAAGCCAAATTTTGCAGAAGCCATGTGAGTATTCAAGAGTTCTGTCCCTTTTCCTTGTGTCTCACCCCTGTAGTCCCTACATTCTGCACTTGCTGATCCTTGTGAGAAAATGCCAACCAACTCCTCACACCACTGGCCACCTTGCATGACTAAAGTCATGAATCTGCTACTGCCATCGCACTAGGACATTGTAAAGTGCTCGCTATAAGGTGACACCTCTGTGGGCAGGCGATTGAGAGCTCTCCTGAATAGTAAGGTTATTCTTGTTAGTAGGTACCTGGGGAATAGAAGGTTTGTTTCCAGAAAAGAAGCAATGTCCAAAGGAACATACCTAGGTAAGTGTGAGAGAAATATCTCCCTTGGCCTAGGTTTGGAATGTGCTACATATATCTAGGAGGGGGTTCCTCACACTGTGACTTCAGGAAACCACCAAGTGGGGGCCCAGGTGGACTGGAATAAACTTGATCATGCCCAGACCCTGGGAAGCAGCCAGTCAAGGCAGAATCAGAACCCTGGGCTCTGCCAGCCAGACTGACTCCCCTCCTGGTACTTTCTCCACTTTTCTGTTTTATCCCCATAAACTGGTCCAGTCTATCTCATTTATTCAAGGGCAGAGTAGAGAACAGCTTACCCTGAGGACCAGTGTGGCTGCATTATACATGGGAAAATCAAGGCAGTTAGATCATCAGCCCCTGCCCTCCAAGAGATTCTTAACTCCTAGAATCCTGGAAGGTTTTGAGTTTTGCTTTTACTAAGTAAGGTGACATTTCCTTAAACTACCTCCAAGTCTTCAAAACTTGCCCATCCTATTTCCCTCTAAGTTAGCTTGCCCATTAGACTAATCTAAAACTAATAGGTCTAATTATTTATACTCTCCAATTAACTAACATATTTCATTCATCCATTTATCTGCTTAACCTACTGCCCCTTTAGTACAAGCCCAGCACTGTATTAGGTGTGGGAGTTCAAAATGCAAATAGGATGTAGGGCACACCCCCCAGGAGTTCACATCCTAACCAAAGACAATGTGGTGCCACTTATCTTAAGAGGGTAACTCTTCAAGTGGGAATTTGAATGGCTATGTCACCAGGGTGAGGGAGATGCTTTGGAGGATGAGTAAATCACATCAAGAAAGCACATGACTCCTCTGCCCAGGCGTGACACCAATGCCCTGCCCAGGACGTCGTGTGACAGGAAGAGATTCGGGAAGGCAGTAACAAGAACGTCAGTTTCCCTCAGTGAGGAAAGGGGACCCTAAGGCCAGCAGGAAATGAGCTCTACCAGTCCTCACTTTGCATAATGGAAGGTTGAGACTGTGGTCAAGAATATGAACTGGGGACTCAGACAGACACAGCTTCTTGGTCTTATTCTACCACTCCAGCCAAACCACTTATCCTAGCCAAGCCTTGGGTTTGCTCGCATAGGACAGGTGGCAATCCCTGCTTGTTGTAGAACAATGGTTCTAAGGTGGTGGCCCACAGCATTAACATCACCTGAGAATTTAGAAATGCACGTTTCCAAGCTCTATCCCAGACTTCTTAAATGGGAAAAACTGGTGATGGGTCATAGCTGATCCTGATACACTTAGAGGTTTGAAGACCATAGATGTATGAATTAAAAAGCTGATGCTTAACAAGTGCTTCACAAAGTGCCAAGAGTGTAGAAAGCCCAAAAGTATAGTTGTTGTGTCATGCAGCCCTAAAAAAGTGCTGTAGAAAAAGATGTGAAGGGTGAGTTGATTTTTGCCATAGGCAAAAACCGAAAAGAAACTTCGAGTGCTCTAGCAGCCTGTATCTGAACCCCCTGGGTGAGAATCAAGATGCAGGTCCTTAGGCCACATATTCGGCCTCTGAAAATAAATTGGGGAGTGGGGGTTGTGCAGGACCTGGGAATCTGCAAGCCTTTATACAGGCATCTACAAGGTAAGTAGTCTCTAACCGAGTTTGTGTGTGTTTGTTATTTGTGTGTATGTGTGTGTGATTTATTCTTATTTATTGTTTATATTTATATCTGCACCTACTTAAAGACAGTTCTGGCAAGGATCGCTCTTTTCAAGCTCTTTTTTCTGACACTTTGGTATAAACCTTCCTTTTTCTCTCTCTTGCTTTGTCTCCCTCCCTTCTTCCCTCCCTCCTCCTTCCCTCCTTCCCTCTGCCTCTTTCCACCTCCTCCCCTTTCCCCCTTTCTTTCTCCCTCTCCTTCTCTCACGGATTCCTATACTAGCTTCCTAATTGCTACTCTCATCTCTATCCTTCTCTCTATTCTGATCCATTCTTTCTAATCACTCCCTAGGATAATATTTCTCAAATATAAATCTAAGAATTTCACTTACTACTTAAAAATGAAAAATCAAACAAAAAGTGACCTTATTTTCACCTTTCCCTAGGAATGTTTTATGGAAATGAATCCCATGTCCTTAGGTTGTCCTAAAAGTCCCTCTCCAGGAAGACTCCAGCCCTGCTATACCCACTTCTCTTCAGGCATCAGGCACCCACCAGGCTCCAACTGCTGCTCCTAATCAGCCTTCTCCTTCCCCCAAAACAAACGCCCCATGTCCTTTCTCCATAAGAAGGAGTTTCTCATCTTTCTCCAGATTCCTCTATCACTGATTTGACTGCTGAAATGTTCATTATCATCTTCCCTAAGACAACAGCTCCAAGAAGGAACAGATTCCTTTATGCAGAGTCTACACCTTGTAAAATCTCACCAGAATTAGCATGAAGCAATTTGGAGATGCAGAAGCAGCCCTCTTCTCTACGTTCCACTTAATGAGCTGCCTGGAGTAACCACCCCTCTTCCATCCCTACAATGCATGGGCTGTGAAGTAAATCCTGGCAGCTACAACACATACATCACCACTGTCCAACATGATTGGCATTAGTAGATAGATGAGTAACTGATGTGGGAAGGTGAGAGCTTCTAGGTGGAGGTGGACCTGATGCTAAATAATGACTCATGTTCCCTGCTTATTTGCATCTGTACCTTAGGCACGGCACATCGGCAGTCTGGTGCTCATGGAGCTGAATTAATAGAAAAAAGGAAAGCCAACGGTGAGTGGAGCAGCTGTACTCCTTTACATTCATCCAAGTGAGTGGAGCGAGGAACCTAACCCTCCACCATTTACCCTTTGTTATTACAACATATTCTTATATATTTGGTAGATATACTTTACAAACTTTAGCTCATTATGTAGCTTTGATCACCTGAGAGTACTCTTTAAAGTTTCATCAATATTTTGTAGCATAGCAAAGAGCACTAAATTATAGAGACAAAAGATTTAGGTCTCTAAAATATAACTCTGCCTTTTATTAGTGGTGTGACCTAGGCAAGTCACTAAAACCCTCGGGCTTCAGTTTCCTCGTCTGTAAAGTGAGGTCACTATTCCATGTTGTACCAAAATCACAAAGTTGCTGTGGGATCCTCTCACACAACAGAGAGGAATGTACTTTGCTAACATAACTCATTATTCCCGTAACCATTCTGTCCATTTTAAAATCTTGTCCCATGTAGTTATACAGGTACCCAGATACCATTTCCTTTTCCCCTTTCCTGAGACTGTGATGGCACTCTGAAAAAACATCTTTAGCTCTTTTGCCTTTCAGAATCCAAGCTTATGAGATCATATCCATCCTTCTGAAATCTCTCTAAAGTGTTTCATGTGCTTGTGTCCTCTAACTCTACTTGGCTCTGAGAATGAGTTTGTCCCCCTTCTTTCCTCCCTCTTTTACTTGATTCTTTCTTGCTGATCAGAGTCATTCACTTATTCATCATCGCAAGGCATGTGTTCTCTTCATTGAAGCACCTCTCAATATCAAGGAGGCTTAATGGGGGTTGGAGGAATAGGATGAGTGAGCAGGTGAGGGAGAGGGCTCAGGTGATGACAGATATGGGTCTCTTTAACACTTCTATAAATGCCACCAACTGGCATTAAAGAAACAAGAAAAGGTTGTTTGTTCGAAGCACTAGCACACCACTTGGTCATTCTACCCAATCCCAGTACCTCCCTCTCCCTACTCATGCCCAATCCCCACATCAGATCCGATACTATATGGGGACAGGAAAGTCATGGTTATTCACTGTTCTGCCACCTCTCCTTGCCACTACTTTCTGCTGATGACATCAGCTAGAAAACTGACAGAGTTTAGAGAGAAAAATTCACCAAAATGATCATAAAGCCATTTGGAAATATATGAGCACGATCAAAACACTAAATAATAAATATTCACATTTGTATTTCCTGCCAATCTTCATATATGGGGCATAAATATAACTTGCTCCAAATGAATCACCTGGTTTTAAATGCCTGACAGTCACAGTCCTATAATTCTGACAAAGTAAACTACATATCTCACATCAGTGGTTTATAACAAAGACAGTGTTGTGAATTGAAACCCCAAAGAACAAAGGCAGCTGAAATTTTAAAACTTTTGTGCGAAACTTTTCATTATGGGTTATAGTCTTCTCAGATATTTCATCAAGCCTTTTTCCTCTCTCTGGTTTAAATCTCAATCACTAAAAGGAATGATTCAAAGGCAATAATGTAGAAACAAAAGTGGAGATTAAATACAAATTAAGCTTTCATTTGTACTGTTTTTCCAGACTGAATTAAAGTGATTGAACTAGCTTTGGTGTAAAGTAAATTTTATAGCTATTGGAAATGATAGAATGTAAATTAGATCATACTATTTAAATATTTCACAAATAATTGAAATGGCATTCTTGTAAGTTATTTTCAATATTCATGCTCAAACACAGTAGATCATGCTGACTAGCTCTAGATATATATCTTTCCTTCTGCTTGATATTTCTTCCATTACCAAAATGAAACTCAAGGAAATTCACACAAAGATAGGTCAGGGGGCACCAGTTAAGATGTTGTGAATGAAAAGGCATGATGGTAGGATTTAACCCATTCAATTTAATTCATTACAACAGATATTGACTGATTACAGGACACTGAGCCAGCTACTAGATACAATGAGCAAGGAACCAGTCTTGTCCTAAAGACACCTATCATCTCCCAGAAGAAAGAAAGAAAAGCTAAATAAAATTGTTTTACTTAAAGCAGAATAATACATAGCATAACATTTATGAAGTACAGGGAGAGGGTAAAGGAGTGGGTTGGGAAAGACTTTATGAGAAAGACAATATTTAAGCTGAGTTTTGAATGGTGGACAGAATTTCCATTAGTTGGAACACTGTAAGAAGCATATATAAGAAGCAACAGCAGAGTAAATAGCCTCAATTCACAGAAACTGAAAAACATGAGATTTGTTTGGAGTAGAGAGGTCAAAACAAACCAAAAGGAGCTAGATGCCTAAAAAAGTAGTGAAAAAATTTTTCAGTCATTCAGACTATATTTGTTGATTATACACATTCCCAAAAGATTTATGGGGGAATAAAAAATAAGCAAGATAACTTCCTTCAAGGGATTTGCATGGTAGCAGTTAATACTAGTAAATAAATAGATAAATAAAAAGTAGAAATCAAAAATTACCATAGTGTTATAGATACAGTGCTTCGTAAATTTAGTGGAGGGAAAGGTCACTAAGCAATGATGAGGAGAGGAGACTTCAAGGACGGACATGTGAAAAAAACACATTCAGTCATTCAGTCATTCACTAAAACATAGTTCCCTCATATGTTGGATATTGAGCAAAATAATGGAGTCAAGCATGATCAAAGCAGAGTCTGCCTTAAGAAACTGAATTTGACTGGAACAAAGAATAAAGATGAGTAAGAAAGATAATATTCTGAAGACAGACTGGTATCAAACCTGGACAGCCTAGAACTCAGAACACAATCAGTTCTATATTGGGGAGGTCTGGGAAGCTATTGAAGATGTCTGGAAAGCTTTTAGAAGACTGGCCTGTGTCTTAGCTTTAATTCTTCTGAAAGCAGAACCTGAGATGGTTCCTTCTCTAGTTTGCCTAAGAAGCATATGGAAGTCATCCCAGAATTGTCTGTCTGAGAGACAGGAGGCTGGGCAGCTTTCCATCAGCTTCAGTCCCCATTAGTTGAAGGTTTCCCCTTGCACTTACACACAGACTAATGAAACTCCTGGGAAGGTCCTGGGGCACATAGCAGAAATACTCATGGAGTAACTGGAGGCGAGATACTGTCAGCAGTAATCCAAGCTCCTATGGTACTGTGCAGTACAGCTGTGTCTGAAACCAAAGGTGGATTAAGGACATGCCCCCAAAAATGTCTGCTAGAGGCTGGCAGCAGCCTGCAGACAGGGTAGGGTGGAAGGGAAAGAGCCAGGAAAAACACTCGTTCTCTTTCCCAGGAAATAGAAAGATAATAGGGAGCTGATAAAGATGGTGGGACAGGTGTGAAGGGAATGAATGTTCAAATTATCATTAAGGATTAAGTGACTAATTAACTGTTTGGAGCTAAGGAAATATAGATAACTGAAGTTCTAAACCCTTGTGACTAAAACAAGATGGTGTCATAGACAGAAGATAAGTAAACATGAGCAGAGTAACTAAGAGAAAACAATGCCTAGGAGAAAGATGGGAATACAAAACTAGAGTTTTGGAGAGAGTGGACAGGAAGTTATGAGCATAAAAATAGTAGCTGAATCCATAGCTTTGTTATGAAGACTATATGAGAAAGGGGGAGGGGGTAAGGAGCAGAAGTAAAAAACTAAGAAAACATCCACATTTAATGAATGGTAAGGGAAAACAGATAATGAGACAGAAGAGGAGAAATCACAGTCAGAAGACAATTTCAGGAATGAGAGTATGGTCTACAGGGTGAAATGATGCAGAAAAGGGTAAAATGATAAAGGCCCAGACATGTCCACTGGATGTGGTGACTGAGAAGTCCCTGAAGAGCTTCAAAGAACATATTTCAGAAGAGAGACAAAGTTCTAAGGAATGAGGAAGAGAGTGTCTATCTTTTTTTCAGCAGAAATTCCTCATCTAAATCCCTAAATGAATCTCTATGGCTATTTTCTCAATTCTCCCAAGACTGGTACATAACTAGTAACTTTCTAAATGTGCAGAAGTTATAATCAATAGCTTAAGACATGAGTCAGAAAACTTTCCTTTTTTTTTAAAGTATATTTTATTGATTATGTTGTTACAGTAATTCCAATTCTTTTCCCCTTTGCTCCCCTCTGCCCAGTACCCCTCTTCCTTCCAGCAATCCCACCCCCCTTAGTTCATGTCCATGGGTCATGCATATAAATTATTTGGCTTCACCCTTTCCTATAGTATTCTTAACATCCCCCTGTCCATTTTGTATTTACCAATTATGCTTCTTAGTCCCTGCACTATTTCCCCATTTCTCCCCCTTTACCCCTTCCAGCTGATAACCCTGCAAATGATCCCTATATCTATGATTCTGTTCTTATTCTGGTTTGCTTAGTGGGATTTTGTTTTTATTTTTTAGATTCAGTTGTTGATAGTTGTGAGTCTGTTGTCATTTTAGTGTTCATAGTTTTGATCTTCTTTTTCTTAAGTAAGTCCCTTTGACATTTCATATAATAATGGCTTGGTGATGATGAACTCCTTCAGCTTCACCTTGTCTGGGAAGCACTTCATCTGCCCTTCCATTCCAAATCATTGCTTTACTGAATAGAGTAATCCTGGTTGCAGGTTGCCTTTCATCACATTGAATAATGCTTGCCAGTCCTTTCCTGCCTGCAAAGTGTCCTCTAAGAAATCAGCTAACAGTCTTACAGGCATCCCCCTGTAGGCAACTCTCCACCTCTCTCTTGCTGCGCCCAGGACTCTGTCTTTATTTTTCATCTTTGGCATCTCAGTCATGATGCGTCCTGGTGTGGTCCCTTCTGGGTCCAGCTCGCCCAGGACTCTCCATACTTCCTGGACCTGTATGTCCATCTCCTTCGCAAAACTTGGGAAGTTTTCCTCATTTTTTAAAATTCTTTCTTCCTCATTCTGCACTGGTTGACTGTTTTTTTTCTTTCTTAAGTTCCAAATCATTGATTTGAGTCCTGGTTTCCTTTCCTTCACCATTGGCTTTGTGTGGATTTTCCTTCATTTCACTTAGCATAGCCTTCACTTCTTCTCTTATGCATTTGCCATACTCAAGCATATCTGTCAAGCCTGTGAGCATCTTTATCACCAGTGTTTGGAATTCTGCATCTGTTAAGTTGTCTATCTCCTCATCTGTTAGGTTGGCTATCTCCTCATCACTTAGTTTTCCCACTGTAACCTTGAACCACTTCCCCTTTTGGGCCAAACTTCTCTGTCTCCTCATTCTGACAGGCTCTTGTGTTTGTTTGCCTCTGCATCCCAGGTGGAGCTGTCTCTCTTGTTACATTGTAAGGGGCAGAGCTTTAGGGATTTGTCAGTACAGGACGACCTGTTTCACCATGTTGAGGTGCTGTATGTGGGGGAGGGGTCCGAGAAGGAACAATGCCACCTACCCAGCACTTGCCCCTTTTTCCAGGCACCTCTCCCACTTCCGCACCAGACTGGCACCCCTCTAGCTTCTTCCCTGGCCATCGTTTCCAGAGTGGGTGGGTCTGCAGATGTTCTAGTTTTGTGGGGGCCCTTTAAACAAGTGAACGCTACTGAGAGACCGGCATTTTCTGCCTCCACCCCAACCCCCACTGGTCTGCACAGTCAGAAGCAATGAGGCTTGATTTTCCCCAGTGCTGATGCTGGGACTGTGGGCTTCGAGGTCTGGTGAGGAGCTGGGAACACTCCCCAGATGTCCCTCCTGACCTTTAAAACATGTGACTGTGCTTTCCGCCAGCCTGCCGCAGCTGCTGCCACCACCACACCGCGTCCTCTCCACCCTGGCTCTGCCCCTCCTACCTGTCTGGATGAGTATTTCTTCTTTATATCTTTGTTTGCTGGACTTCCATGCACTTTGATTTTCTGGAACTTCTGGTTGTTTCTAGTTCTGAGGTAGTTGTATTCCTTCTTAGTTGTGGAGAGAGACACAGTGTGTCTGTCTATGCCTCCATCTTGGCAGGAAGTCTCAAACTTTTCTATAAAGAGCCATATGGTTTCTCATAACTATGCAACTCTCCTGTTGTAGCTCCAAAGCAGCCATAAACTATATCCAAATGAATGGCTGTGGCTATGTGCCAATAAAACTTTATTTATGGATATTGAAACTTAGGTTTTATATATTTGCCATGTGTCAGAATTCTTTTTTGTTTTAACTTATTCAACCTTTAATAAAAAATGTAAGAAGCATTCTTAGCTCACAAAGCCCTACAGAAACAAATGGTGGCCCGTTTAGGGTTTCAGGTGATAGTTTGCTCTACCTTAGGACATTAGAGCGCAATTATCATGTGGAGGCCCATGTCAGAAATGCTATTAGACACTTCAAATAAAGAGAGAATTAAGAGAGGGACAGATAATCATGTGAGGGAGAGTTAGGATCAAGAGTTTGTTTTTGTTTTTATTTTTAATTAAACTTAGTGGAGTGGCATCAAAATTATATAGGTTTCAAGTGAACCATTCTATGATATGTCATCTGTCTATTGCATTATGTGCCCAGTACCCAAAATCAAATCATCTTCTGTCACTATATGTTCGACCCCCTTTACCCATTATTACCACCCCCCCACTCTCCTTCCCTCTGGTAACTACCATACTGTTGTCTGTGTCTAAGAAAAAAAAATTGTTTTAAGAATAGGGAAACACATGTATCAAGAAAAATATCTTTGGAGAAGAAAAATGGAACATACATGAAAAAGTGGAAGAAACTGGTAGATCAAAATGCTAGGTGATGAGAGAGAAGGAGAGAGGAGTAAGCTGAGTAAAGGAGAGGCAGGCAGCTTCCTCTGAGATGGAAGGTTAGGCAGAAAGTCTGGAACCACATTAGGGAGGACCTAAAGTGCCAATACAGAAAGTTCACACTTCATTAGATGAGCAATGAGGAGCTACCAAAGGTGTTTATGCCAAGGAGCACAGCCCAGGAATCAGTAATGTACTAGGCTTACCACAGCAGACTAAATAAATAAGCAAACACTCACTGTATATGTATTTACATAATGTAGGTATGACCAGAATAGAAGAAGCTGAAAATATGTGATAACGGACTCTCTTGCTCAAAAACCTGCTTCACAAATGCATTCTGGGAAGTAAAGATAAGACATGTTGACATAGTCAAAGACAGCTAGCTCAATATATCCATATATAAATGTGTTCTCACCCTCAAGAATTTGAATACCACATATAGAAAGAGCTCATGACCCAGGCTTATAGCAGCTTGGGGTTGGGAGTGGGGTGAAGTATGGTAACCAGAGCTAGGTCCCAGTCTCAACTTCATCATTAACCATGATGCAAGGACAGGTAAATTAACCTCTCTGGACCTCTGTCTCCTTGGAGTCAAATGGGAATTAGAATTTTGTTCCATGAGCCTCAAAAGTTTGTAACAAAAATCAAAAGAGCTAGTGAACATTAAAATGCTTTAAAAGTGTAACAGGCTACACAGATGAAACATAGCTGAAAGGAGAAAAGTTCTATGATGTCACTTACCAGAGTAACTTCTCTAAATCTTCCCCTTATTTCACATCTGAATCTTTCTCCCATTGGGCAATAGTAAATAACTTCAGTGGGACTCACCCTGTCCAAAAACTTCTTGCCTGGCTTACCAGCAACTTCTATCCTTTGCTGTTACCCTTTTTCTTAAAACCTATACACCTTTTGGAGAACAGGATCCCTTTCCAGAAGCGTGGTCCTGGGATAGGATCTCAAGCCGTTTATATAGGACACAGTTGTGTGGGCTGAGGACCCAGATGAGGACCTCCTGGATGAGATGGCACTTCAGGTGGGTCTTGAAGTTTTGTTAGAATTGGGTAGACAGAGGAAGGCCAGACTTTCTGAGCAGTGGGATATTTCGAACTTTACCTGATCCTTTAGTGTAAGCTGAGCATCAGGATGCACTGGGGGCTACAGTCAAAAAGTTGGAGAGGTGCAGGAATAGCAAGCCAATAGCAGAGTCTTAGAAAGAGGGGAAATGAGAAGATTTGTTTTCTTCTTAGTACAATTCAAATTCTGGTTCTATTATTGCAGCTGAAATACAGGATATACAATCCTTCAATATTAAGAACAATCAGACACATAGATCAATGGAACAGAATAGAGAGCCCAGAAATAAACCCATGTCTCTATGGTCAATTAATATTTGACAAAGGGTGCAGAAGCATAAAATAAGAGTAAAAATAGCTTCTTCAACAAATGGTGTTGGGAGAACTAGACTGGTACATGTTAAAAAAATGAAACTAGACCATCAACTTATACCAAACACCAAAATAAACTTAAAATGGATAAAAGACTTAAACGTAAGCACTGATACCATAAAAATCCTAGAGGAAAACATAGGCAGTAAAATTTGAGATATCCCACACAGCAATATTTTGTTAATACATCCTCTAGGGCAAGGGAAATAAAAGAAAGAACAAACAAATGGGACTACATCAAATTAAAAAGCTTCTGTGTGGCTAAAGAAAACATCATCAAAATGAAAAGGGAACCAACCATATTGAAAACCATATTTTTCAATGATACATCAGACAAGGGTTTGATCTCCAAAATATATAAAGAACCCATATGAATCAACGCCAGGAAGACAAACAATTCAATTTAAAAATGGGCAAAGGACCTGAACAGACACTTCTCCAAGGAGGACACACAGAGATTCCATAGACATATGAAAGTATGCTCACCATCACTAGTCATCAGAGAGATGCAACTTAAAACCACAATGAGATACCACCTCACACCGGTCAGAATGGATACTGTTAACAACTCAACAAACAACAAGTGCTGATGAGGATGTGCGGAAAAGGGAACCCTAGTGCATTGTTGGTGAGAACGCAGACTGGTGCAGCCACTGTGGAAACGAGTATGGAATTTCCTCAAAAAACTAAAAATGGAACTGCTTTTTGACCCAGCCATTTCACTGCTGGGATTATATCCAAAGAATCCTGAAACACCAATTCAAAAGAACTTATGTACCTCACTGTTCACAGCAGCACTATTTAGAATAGCCACGTGCCAGAAACAGCCTAAGTGCTCATCAGTAAATGAGTGGATAAAAAAACTGTTGTATATTTACACACTGGAATACTATGCAGCAGAAAGAAAGAAGGGACTCCTACCTTTGGCGACAGCATGGGTGGAACTGGAGAATATCACACTAAGTAAAATAAGCCAGTCGGTGAAAGACAAATACCACATGATTTCACCTAAAACAGGAACATAATGAACAAAACAAAGGAGCAAAATAAAACCAGAGGCATAGAAACAAGGAACAAACTGACAATGACCTGAGGGGAGGAGGGAGAGGGATAAAGGGAGAAAGAAGGGGAAGGGTCTAGTCAAGGAACATGTATGAATGACCCACAGACTTGGACAACAGGGTGGGGATTGACTGTGGGAGCAGGGGGTAGGCAGGGCAGTGGAGAGCAATAGGGGGAAATTGGGACAATTATAAAAGAACAACAATTTACAACAACATAATCATAGTTAAGAAGAGCCTACATTGATAAAACAGTGAAAATAACCCCACAGCCTTTCATTGATATCATGGCTTATTGTTTACTAAGAATTCTCATTTCTCTTAAGTCTTTGGTAACCCTTTGGTCTATAGAAAAGCCAATGTCACATAGACAAGGAAATTATAATTAGCCCCAATGCATTAAAAAAAGAAAAAAGAAAATGGGGTTGAGAGAGGTTAAATGAGCAAATTGAGGTTATATGGTACAACTTGTTCTTCGCCATACCCCACTATATGTGTCAGTTGAATATGGCATGCACTTAATCTTTAGATTGGCAACACCCTCCTACTGAAAGGGAGAGTCACCATCTTTTCACACTGACACAAGGAAAGTAAGAAGACAGAGCAAAATCAGAGGTCAGAGGTGAGCAAGCTACAGTCCATGGGTCAAGCCCAGTCCACCACCAGTTTCTGTATAGTTTGCAAGCTAAGAATGGTTTATATATGTTTAAATGGTTGGAAAAAATCAAACGGAGAATCATCTTTCATGGCATGGAAAGTTATATGAAATTCAAATTTTAGTGTCCACAACACAGACACATCCATCATTTGTAGATGGACTGTGGCAGCTTTTACACTGCAACGATAGAGTTGAGTAGTTACAACAGAGACTGTACGGCCTACGACAGAAGAGGTTTCCTAACTGCTGTCATCAGTCGTAGATCTGCAATTACAGTGAGATTAAAACAATTAACTGGAGGAGAAATATGCAGGAGAGAACAGAACCCAAAGTCCCAAGGCCTCAGATTTTATGTATCTTCTTAGGTAAAACAGGGTTTAGAGAAAGAAATTCTCAAAGTGCCAGTGCCTTCCCACTGGGTGCTGTTGGGGTTCATGTAACAGTCTTATCCTTTTCATCTATCTCTACCCTCCCCCACCCTTCCCTACATAGTCACATGGGTTGAACCTCATTGCTTCTAGAAATGAAGATGCTCTGGTGTCAACTCTAAAATCTGTATCTCACTTCTCAGACAAGTGGATATTTATTGACAGGGTGTGGGATAGAGAAAGAAAGGAGAGAGCCTGCCTGTCCAGAATGCAGTAACCTTGGTGGAGATGCAATGTCACCAGCCTAAACCATCATTCTCACAGATGTACAGCATATTATTTAAAGGAAAACAAATATCAGCTACTGAATGTCATGGCAAGGACACATCTCCTGCCTCTTAACTAAACTTATCAGAGCTGCAGTTTAATGTGGTCCCTTTTTTATCCTCCCCTCAAATTCATCTTCCAGGGCAGCTCTTGACATCACCAGCAAACAGTCAAGACGGAGATTTAGTGACGTTAGCTTCAAACAGATCTAGATTTATTGATATGTGGGGCTCGCTTCCTTTCTCGGGAGCTGCAGTACACAGGATTAATTTTAACTGTTCCTCAATGTTCAGTGCTGCTTTGCAAATACTCAAATGTCTGGCTGCTCTGTGGCTTCATGAAAGAGGTCAGGTTTCCCCAGGAGCAGGATCCTCAGTAGTGGCTTGAGCTTTCTCTAATCAGGCAGACCAGGTTAATTGTTACCACTGAGTTTTTAAAGCAGTGGGCAGAACTTCTTTCCAAAACCCTTTTTCTTCCTATGTCCTTTAAGTTGTCCCTGCCTCTTTTTGAAATCAGCAGAGAATCAGCAAAATCAGCAAGCAAGCTTGGTTGCTACAAGAGCTTTAATCTCGTTGTTTTAAATCTCCCTACATGCCTACAGACACTTCAGTGTCTGAAGCCAGGGGCAGGCAGCTGTAAGCCAGTTTTTTACAGGCTGACTGTGTTTTGTGAGTCTTGGGCCAGTCTTGGGCCACTATGTTGAGCTTTACCCACTGCCCCCAAACACATTTTATGAGCTCACTTGCTGTGCCACAATTCTGTGCTGCCTGGAGCAGGGGCAGCTAGCTGTGCCGTGAATGCCCACTGTCTGCAGGGAAGCAAGGTCTCCATCTCACGTTCCTGCTGGCCCTTCAATGACCATGCCTCCACAGTCACACCAGGACACAGCGTAACACAAAAATGAGTGCAGCCTGGGCACTTGCAGGCACAATGGAAGTGGTGGTGGGGGTGAGGGTGGCGGGGGGGAGGGACTGAATAGAAAAAGCAAAGAAATAAAATCTCTGTCAATCCCTTCCTAGGACTAAAGAATAAATTTGCAGAGCTCTGTTAAAAGATTAACTGCTAAATGAAAAAGAGCTACTAGATGTAAATTTAAAAGTCCAAAAACACCCAAGAGGCATAACTATAATTATTGCTGAGGGAAGCTCTTTAAGACTAAAAATACATTTCCATTAACAATCAAAATTAGTTTTCATTGCTTTTTTTCTTGAGCTTTCGGTGAATAACCTTTGATGGTAGTACATGATAATGATTCATTAGAAAAAGTGGATTTGTATTTCAGAAGTATGCACCAAAAAAAAATTAGTGAAGAAATTATTCCTCCATATAAGTCAAGTGGCAGAAGAAGGAACATTTTTAGAATGAGTAATGGCTTCCTATAAAAGCTATCCCAGACAGCAGGTACCCACTTGAATATCCTTGGCTAACAGAGCTGACAGACGAATTTTTCCAAATAGCCAATCACTTAAAGGAACTGCTATTGTGATAGAACACCTTTTTCCTGAAGTCCTAAAGAAGTATAAGGAAAAGGCATTATATTGCCTCAAAATATCCGTAGCATTTAATCATCATTAAAGATGTATCTAAAGTGACATGTGCAGAATGGGTGAGTAATAATTAATTTTTTCATATTTTTATTTGCATAGAGTAAAATGAACAGACCTTACCTGTATGGTTTAATCAGCTTTGACAAATGCACATACCCATGTATAACCACCTTAATCAAAATCTAGGTTTCTAATATCCACTGTCCCACCAATGTAGTCTCTATGCTCCCCAGAAGCAACTACTGTTCTGATATCTATCACCCCAGATTAGTTCTAGAATGTCATATCAATGAAATCACACAGTAAGTACTGTTTTATGCATGACTTATTTTGCTTAGCATATTTTTTAGATTTAATTTTGATTAATTTTTTCCCTCAAACTTAGCTACATAAAATCTTCAGATGCTAACTGATTTGGTGTGAAATTTAATAAGCAACAGCATTTTCAGGTAGAGAGTGAAAGGAAGGGGCGGGGGTAAAATCCCAGATTTTCCTAGAAATGCTTTAAGGTATGGAAAGGAAATTAGAGATTTTTCTTTAAATGTCATACATCACCCTGAAGAGCTCTGGAAATCCTGTGATGATTTCTAATTCACTCAGCTATCACAAGGGGGTGTGATATAATGTTGAGTTGTACATAATTCATAATGCTACACCTAATTATGATGAGTGGTCTAGAAATTTGATTAAAAATCATTAATTCTGCTAAAGAGACTCAAAACAAAAAAATGAACATATAGAAAGGATAAACTACTTTACTAGATGGATTATTCTTTGAAAATCTGAAGCAAGACGATAAAAGTAAATTATTTCAAAGGATCACTGCCAAATTGCAAAGTGTAAAATGCAAATGCTGAGTTGCTGGTACTAGGGCAGAATGTGCGCCTTACATTAAATGATGCAGATAAAATACACAGCCTTAAACCCAACAGACACACAGGAAGAAAATTACAAGGGTAAGACACCCACCCCACCACCTGCCCACCAGAAGGATATGACCTAACAGTAGCACATGAGTCGAATAAAGAGGTAAAATTCCCTGGACCCAAGAATGCAGGGAGCCTGGGGTTCCTCTAGACCACTGCCTCTCACAGCTGGGACTCACACCCAGAACACTAGAATTCAGAGAGCTGAGGCTTCATGGTATCCTCTACATTCATAAAGGACATCTGGATTTTTTTCAGAGCCTCTTCATACCTATTATAGCATCTCATGTTTGCAACAACTTTGTTAGGTGGCATTATTAACAGTTCCCTAAGATTTACGCAGAGCTTTAGAGTATCTGAAGTTATGTCACAAACACCATCTCATCTTATTCTCAACACAACCCTGTAAAATTGGCAGATATTTTTACCCCTGTTTAAATATGGAAGCCTTTTGCCAAGGTAGGGAGGCTACTCAGTGGCAAGCTGGGGATTGTAAAATGTCTTGTGACTTCTAGTCCAGTGTCCCATGTCACTACTATGTCATGCTCTAGAGGGAAAGTAAGGTTAATCTTTAGACACTAGCTAACGGCAAACCTGAAAGGAAACACTTTTAAAGATAATATATGGGAAAAATAAAGTTTCAGGACTAACCTTCAGATCTTAATGAATCATTCCCTTTTTTGTCTAAGGCATACCTTCTAAGTGTCCTTACCCTGATGAATAAAAACTATAAGTATCTGAGCCTTCCCAATATACCTACCTACCGTCTACTCATCAGAGGTCTAATTACTAGCATTAAATAAGCAATTTCCCTTCACCAATATTATACTTTTAATCTTCACAACAATCTTATGTGGTAAGTACTAGTATCATCCTCATTGTACAGGTGAGGAAATGGAAGCAGAGAGGTAAATACCTTGACCCAGGCCACATAGCAGTAAGCGTGCAGCTGGGATATGAACCCAGGCAGTCTGGCTCCAAAGTCTATGGAACACTGGATCATGCCCAGATTTTCTACTCCAAAGGGTATGAGGGTGGTAAGAATGCTCCTAAAATATAGATACAGTTTTTTTTTTTTTTCAGAGAGTGGGCTTAAATTTATATGTGAAAACAGATTAAATAAATCATGATTACAACAGTAAACATGTAAATTCTGATCAATAACTACTTGCCTTCCCCTCCCCCCAATACTAACAGCTGCAATAAAGCTTTAACTGTAAAGCGATGCACAACCAGCCATAAAAGTATGTAAAATAAATGAGGATAACATAATGAGGGAATCCAACATTCATCTCATAAATATAACATAACGACCACAACTAAAATGTCAGAGAATCTAATAAATCAATATGGTAGGACAGAGCTATCTTTATGTTCAGAATACATAAAAAATATATTTACATGCAAGTTGTTTCTTTATAAGCCACGACCAAACAAAAAAAAAAATATAAGAAATTTAACCGCTTGTTTACCTAGATGCTCTCGTTCAACAGTGCTATTTTCAACATTCCATTGGGTTCCCCCATATCCTTTCATGGTAAGAAATGGGCTGCACTCTAAATTTGCACAGAAGGCCCCAGATACTTTGCTAATATGCAAATGCCACTGGAAGGGTAGCAAACAGGAAGACATCCTGAGGGTACTTGGAAAGGATCAATTACAGGCCTTGGTTTAAAATACTTCTGATCATGGTGGTTTCTGAAACTTTCAGCTCATTTTATTAGCACCAGCAAACCCTGGGAGGTTCAGTTATTTCCCTGTTAATGTACTAGCGATTGATGTGGATAAATCCTATAAATACTAATGAGGGTGACACAAGTAAATCTCCCCTGGATTAATGAGAAGAGAGTCTCCTGTACTGACCAACATGCCGCCTAATGACTTGAAATGATGGATATATAAATTCTTCCAGGTTCCCCGGTGGATGCAAGCTGCAAAAATAAATATCCTTACCCAGCCAGCTCCTCCTGTGGGCCCTTCTGCATCTAGGGGGGACTGATAGGGAGGGAATTGGCCTAAAAAAGAAAGGGACAAATGCCTCTTCCACAACCTTCTCTTTAATGAAATGGGCATGCCCAAACACACCTCACCCGATGGTCAACTAAATTAGGGACGTAAATGAGAGTTAGGAGTCTTCTGATAAAATATCCTGAACCCAAGTCCAAAAATATAATACTAACTTCTCAGGTATGAAAAACCAGTTGATGCCCATACATTAAATTGAGCTTAATAAATGAGTGCATGTTTTAAACCCATGTTTCAGTTACCTACTGCTATATAACAATCATAGTATATTTAAACAACAGTTATTTTATTTGCCCAAAACTCTGTGGGCAGTTCTACTGAGCTCACTGGAAGCCTTCATGTGTGTGTTGTCAGATGGTGACGGGGGTAGAATGTCCAAGGCAGCTTCGCTCACAAGTCAAGACCTGGGGCAGTGACTCACAGCTGTGACCTCTCTCTCCCCACATGGCAAACTTGAGCTTCTCTACCTGGCAGGTATATTCTAAGAGCAAGTGTCCCAAGAAGACCAACTCCAATGCGCACACACTTACTTGCATCCTGCATATGCTAATGTTTTGTTGGCCAAGTTCAGAGTCACCTAGGAGAGAAATTATACAGAGGTGCGAATAACGGGAAGTATGGTTCATTTGGGGCCACCAAATAAACAGTTCACCACAATTAGCACTGCTTCTCCAGGAGGAGTTGGGGGAGACTATTGCCATTATTATAAAAAGCTCTATTGTTATTTTTTAATTTCCTAGTCTTTCAGTTTAATATTTAAAGATCTAGTATTCTGATAGTTGCTTACATTTTAGAGATTTGGTTTCAACATGAAAGTAGGGGTAAATTGGTCAAGAGAGAGACATACTCTAAAATTTATAAATAAATAAAGGTTCAATTTTTATTTATAAAGCACAACAAAAACTGGACATAACCACTGATAACACAAGAGAATGTGCAGCCAGTCCCACTCACTCTGCCTTGATATCTTAGCACAAGAACTCCATACAGTGCTCATTCTGCTTGTTATTCACACTTAAAGGACCATCTGGGCCCTCTTAAAGGACTAACACTATACCCTTCTTCACTCAAGTGGGTGAAGACTTAGGTAGAGGCCCCATAAATCTTGCTCCAACAACTCTCCCCTGAGGATACCCTTTTAATATGAGCCTCCTTCACAGCAATAATCCCATGGGTTTGGTTAATATTTACCAATCTAGTCCACCTGTTGGGATTCTTCAGCAATAAATAATTTGTATGAAATTTTCAATTTTATCAAAGCACATCCCATTTGATGCTCAGAACAGCTCTCTGAGATAGGTAAGATGAAGATTTATAATCTTCCTTTGACCAAAATAAAAACAAAGCCAGTACACATTAGTATGTAGTGTCAGTTTTTGTAATGGTTTATAGTTAACAAAATGTTTCCCTAGACATTATTTGTACAAAGATTCCCTAAAACAATTCTGAGAGGTAGATGATAATATTCCTATTAATAGCTATGATAGAGAAGTCAAACACCTCAAAACTCCAGAGTTAATAGTGACAGGGACAAGTCAGGATCCCAAGTTGACGCCATCCAACTTCATCCCCGCGGGTAAAAAGGAGGGTAAGTGATCTATGGTCATAGAGTTTATGGCAGAATTAAAATTAGAGTCTATACCTTCTGGTAGATATTGCCCTGCCAAAAATCATGTTGACCCTTATGCCTCAATGAGAACTTGTGAGAACTATCCCAATGTTAGTAATATGATGGGCCACACAAGCAATAGTGGGCTTTGAAAGAAGAACTAGAAACACCTTAAAGATTTAGCTTTCCAACAACACAGGGACGTGACATAGTCCTTGGGCTTTAGAGACTACATTATGGTTGGCACCAACAATACAATGATGAGGCTTCACACAGTGACATCTTGGGCTCACAAACTCACTGAAACATTGCTCAGGCAGTTTAGACGCTATTTTTTAACATTTCTAAAAGAAAACCAAATAGGTCAATAAACAGAATAGAAAGTCCAATTTAATTAAAAATTTTAAATAATTAGGAAAATAGTCTAAAAACAAGTGGTTTGGGGTCAACTGGCTATCCATTTCAAAAAACATATATAGTAATTTTGATCTCAATATGAAAGCATTCATATATATAGATAAAATTTAAAATATAGATATATACGTGATTATAACACCAATGACTCAAGACTTTGAAGCTCAAGTTAGAACAATCAAAGTTTTAGAAGAAATATAGGAGAATATGTTCATAGCCTAAAGTTTAGGAAAGCCTTAAACAAGACACAAATAGTCTAAAGGAAAAGACTTGTTAATTTGACAACATCCAAATTAAAAATTGATATATAATTAAAAGCACCATAAAGTTTAAAGACAGCAACAGATTAGAAGAAAATATTTGTAATATTTGAGAGAGTGTGGCCAGATACACCTGAACATACAGACTTTAAAGAAATGAATAAGTAAAAGCCTCGCAAGCCAAGAGAATAGTGGGCAAATGACATACATAGGCAATTCAAAATAGAAAAAAACAGATAGATAATAATTATATGGAGTGGTTCTCAAACTTGGCAAGAAAATGAAATTTTTTAATGTCAGTGAGGTACATGATGTCATACCCGACAGACTGCAATAACTTTTAAAGTGTGCTAATACCAAAGATTAACAGGAGAATGGTTCAAATGGTACTTCATACACATCACTAGCAGGAGTGAATACTGATAAAATCACTGTGGAGGACAATCTTATAGTACCCAATACAATTTAAAATATGCATACACTATGATTAAGCAATTCCATTTCTTAGAAAATACCCAAGAAAAACACTTGCACACGTACACAAAAAGACTTATAACAGACCATTCATTACTGATGTGACAAGGAGAAATGCCCAACCACCAAGTGCCCATCAGAAAGCTACGGTATGTAGCTTGGGCAATGTCTTAGTTGTTTCTGACTGCTGTAACAAAATACCATAGTTTGGGTGGCTTATAAACAAATCTATTTCTCACATTTCTGGGAGCTAGAAGTTTGAAATTGGGGCCCTCTTCCAGGTCACAGATGTCTTGCTGTGTTTTTACAAGGCAGAAGGGGCAAGGGAGCTTTCTGGAACCTCTTTTATAAGGGCTCCACTCTCATGGTCTAATCACCTCCCAAAGGCCCCACCTCTTAATACCACACCTTGGGGTCTAGGTTTCAACATATAAATTTTGGGATGGATACAAACATGATAGCAGTCAAGGAAACACTGCAGTTACTTGTTAATACAGGTACTAATGAGTATTGTTTTAAAGACTTGCGAATCTTACAATGTGGAATGGATTTGCTTCCTGTGGTATTTTTATCCCTGGCTAGGAAAGTGTGATTCCCTACATGTGCCCAGCACACTGTTGCTTACAGCACTCCTTTCCATTTATGACTCCATTTAATTCTTACTACAATCTTATCCTCATTTCACAGATGAAGAGACAAAGGTTTCAAGACCAAGAGACTATTATCACCATCATATTACATTCAAAAAACAAAGCCCTGTATTGCACCTCTTGCTAGCCTCCTGCTCCTTTTGCTAGAAATGATAAATTGATCCTTCGTTTGACTAAAGAGCAAATTCCATTTCTCTCTCTTATGTGGCTATCTTTTTGCATCTCTTTCTATAGGGCGTCCAAGAGCCTTTGGGGAGATCTTTCCTCACATTTTTCTTCTGAATCAAAATGGCAGGAGGAAGGTTTTCTTTAACTCCTTGTTACACTGGGCTGATGCTGACTTAACTATTTACATTATTGCAAAGTTGGGTTCAAACATGGCAAAGCCTCTGCCCCCCTCACCAGGCTTCTTGGCATATCCTGAGGATATGAGGAAAAATGTTTATCCTTTACTTTTCTATCTGCCCAGCAATTTGCTAGGTTCTTCACATGCTATTTTATCTAATCTTCAACACAAACCTTTAAGGAAATCCAACAACACTAGAGCTACTAATTCAGGTGAACTCTTCTCCTGCCCCTATTGTGTTTCTAATAATCAACAAATCTTTATTACACACCTTCATCATGAAACCAGGCAAACACAGAACTAACACAGACACACACATCTATGTCAGGGGAACAATCACCATGGACATCTATCCCTGTCCTGGGGCACAGAACACTTCTGGATTTCCAGAAGCAGGTCAGGAAGACCATAAACTGCCTTTTCCTCCAAGATGCTTCTTCTACAAGCAGAATTGTACTATTCTGGTGAGGAAGCTGCTTCAGCTAAAGAGGCCCTGTTACCTGGATCCGGTAGCTCTGC
Organism: Furipterus horrens; assembly: GCF_987537825.1. Taxonomy (NCBI): domain Eukaryota; kingdom Metazoa; phylum Chordata; class Mammalia; order Chiroptera; family Furipteridae; genus Furipterus; species Furipterus horrens. Next base: position 165,547,927 of record NW_028327175.1, on the reverse strand, counting down.
AGGGCCCCAGGGAATCGGGACATCTTCCCATCCCAGCAGTGTAGAATGGTCCATGGAATCACTGTGACATTACAGACTTGGCCACTTTCAAGGACACAACCCCAAACATCTTCACATCCAGGATTCAATATCCCAGGCAGCAATTACTCCTTTCTACTTCATGACATAAAGCTTAATTATACATCATTAAGTTTAGACTTCAGGATGGGTTATTCAGAGTCACAAATGATTTAGTGGCAACTAACCCCAACATCAGAACCCACTCACACAGGAGAAGGTACACTACCCACTTTACTATTAGATTGTTCTTTGAGCTACATGGGAACCTCCCACACACACAAATGCCCCTTCTTCACATGGATAATTCAGAACAAGGAAGGACACTCAAATTATCACAACACAAAGAAGGGAAAGGATGTGCTTCTTACAATCCAAGAGATAATTTTCATTTTCCAAGGTTAGCATTTACAATTACTGCACTGGCCACCAGAGGAATCTGGCAGGCCTACAGCAGATGGTAAAAAGTTTTTTTTTAAGAGAAAGCAAGAATGCTTTCTCCTTTAAAACTCTATCCCCAACCCCCACCTCACCCCCATCTGTGGAACTACAGTTTGGGGACACTCACTGTACACTTGACTAGCACTCAAGGTCCCAAGAACTACCTCCTACCAATGTCTGTATTCACCCCAGTAAAATTGCCATCCATCTCTCCACATATGCCAACAAAAATCACGCACACTTGCCCTGACCGGTGTGGCTCATTTGGTTGGAGCATTGTCTCGTAACCAAAAGGTTGCAGGTTCAGTTCCCTATCAGTTCATATACTTAAGTTCCAGGTTCAGTCCCAGGTCTGGGCACACATGCGGGAGGCAAGCAATCGATGCTTCTCTCACATCAATCTTTCTCTCCCTCCTGCCCTCTCTCTCTCTCTAAAATCAATGAAAAAAAAAAAATGTCCTTGAATGAGGATTTAAAAAAAATTTTTTTTAAATCACACACACTCAATGGGAAGCAGAGAATTTCCCTGTGGGCTCCATCCAGACTTGTTAATGATCCAGGGTCACATGTAAAAGCTGGACCAAATTTTTAAGACAACCCCTAGGAGAGAACTACTCTTTTTTTTTTTTGTCAGCAGCCTCAACTTCAGAACTTCAGATATGACAGGCAGTGGTCCAAAATAAAACTAATTTACATTTCCTACCATGCAATTAACCTCTTTCCTACAGAATATTGCTTTTTTATAAATGTCTGTTGCAAAATAGGCTCCTAAATGAATATAATTTCCCCATACATTTGAGCAAAAAAATATGTCTTTTCACACCTAATATGTGCAGATCGCAACAAATCTTAAAGGGAACCTGAAAAATCAAAGTTTACTACCACTGTCGTTTTTCCCCAATTTTTAAAACCTTAGTTTTTACTGAAACCAAGAGAAGTTTGGTTTCTCCAGCCTGGTGGGAAGTTGAATTGAGATAAGTTAATGAAATGACCTGGGGCCTACCTCTAGCCTTCTGGATCCTGCCATTGAAAACCACTCCAACAATGCCAGTCCCTGGTGGGGTCTGAGTCATAAAATAAAGATGGTGGGGAGGTGTTTTCTAGGGAAAGAGTGAATAATTGGCCACTCCATTTTGGTCTTTCCCAAGAGCTTTCCCAAGGTCCTTCCTGAAGCCACATTCACAGATCTCAACTAAAGGGGACCTTCTTGGTTTCCTGAAGCCATGCTACAAAGGTGGATTACTTAAGAAACCATTAGGTGCGTACACAAAGCAATTTGCAGGCAACCGCACTCCTTCAGCTTTCTAAGTGAAGGGCCTTTCAAGGCTGATTTATAACACTGTCGTCTTCAGAAGGCAAAATAATTAATAGGAGCATGGACTTCTAATTTCAGTGACTTCCAGAGAAAGTGGATTTCATTTGATTTATGACGGCCAGTGACTTTGCATTTTATCAGTTCATTCACTCATTATTTATGCTGATGGCCAATTTCAATGGGTCGCTATCATCTAACTCGCTACTAATCAAAGAGAATTAGGGTTCACTGCATTATTTAGAAGTCGCTAATTTATCTTCAGAACAAGTAGTGAGAAGAGTTTGGGGCCTTCCATAAGAAAAAACTGAACAGCTGGCTGAAGCCAGGAAATTTGGTCAGCATTACAAATGAGTTTTATCAGAGATATTGCACGTTGACAAGTTCTGAGCTAGAAGGAAGGAAAGAAAGAAATAGAGAAGACAGGAGGAAGAAAGAAAAAACAGAATAAGGCTAGAAAAAAATAATAATAAACCTGAGTTATTATTGCAGTCTGCCCAGCCCCCTTTCACAAAAGGCTAATGTTATCCTGCAATTCTGGGATTTGAGCATCTATATAATCTTAGAAAAATATAGTAGCACTCTTCAGTTTACTTCAATAAACAGGTATGTTTGCACTGAAATAACCAGAGTTCCCTTGTTTCTCATTTTAAAGTCATTTTAATACATTTTAGACACAAGATAATGGATCACATTTAAATATGAGAAAATTAAGTCCCATCAGCAAGTAATAATACCCAATCATATTCAATCACATTGAATAACAACTGCTACCAAAATGATCCTCTCCTAGGCAAGGTTAAGAAAACAACAATCTGGGGGGGAGGGGAAACTGTTATTTTATATTTTAAAAGACCCAACTTTAAAGTACTTCTGTGTAAATTTCCATAGGGCAATATATTCTCATGTGTTCATGCATCCAACTTTTGACAATTCTCATTCCTCTGACCAGAATACTCTTTTTTCTATGCTTACCAAGTGAATTCCTCTTATCTTTCAAATTTCTGCTAACTGTGTCTATCTAGATACTTTGCTCTCCAAGGCTTGAACTCCCCTGGGTTACTATCCTAATTGTCCGTATTCTTCAGCAGATTATAAACTCCATGAGAGTAGGAACTAAGTGATTCGGCGGCTGCTACACTCCAGGAACCACATATATCTGCTGAGTCAATATTGTTGAATACATTGTTGCTCTGACTTTAAATATAGTCTATACCTTTCAACAGTCATTGTCTCAGTCCAAAGTTTACTCCTTAGGAAAACTAGATGGTGTTACATGGGTGACAAGAAAACACTAGTTTCCCCCCCTCCCAGTATTTCTTGGCAGCTTAAAAACCAAGGAGCAAGATAAAAGTAGAAAATATCAATTTTTGAATAGTTTTAATTTTTAATGGGAATACCCAACTCTTGAAGCTAATAAGGACCTTGTCAGCTTGTTGGGGCAACTCCAGCATAACTCAAAGGGAATACAAGACTCCTAAAATCAAAGGTTACATCATTTCAATTTTCATAATAACTCTACTACACTTTTTAATCTCAAAATGGAAATGTCTGACAAATATAAATATAATCTGTAGGGGAGTTTTTAACCTTTTTAGTCCCAATTCAAACACGCCTTTTTAGTTTAGACTGGGCTCTTCTAGTTTTTATATTGCCTGATGCCAGATTGTCAAAATGCTTATGTAATAAATATGGCCTTATTAAACTGGATTGAGTAACCATGCTGAGTTGACTATGGGATTTTCTTTAATATGTAAACATCATGCTTATCATGTTAATGATCACAAATAAAGTCTAGGATTTTAGCATTTGTTTCCATCCTATTTCACAATTTGTATGTTACCACTCAACGATGTCTTTCTATAATGTCTGGCCACACCAAAATGACACTGTTTTCAATCTTGCTTTCCTGAGGTATTTGGGTTTTCACTGGACAGAACTGTTCAGGGCTTCCAAAGGCCCATGGACTGTCAAGAAGTCTTTAGGCGCGCGCGTGCACACACACACACACGCACGCACGCACGCGCGCGCACGCACACACACACACACGCACCTACATCAGGCTAGAAAACAAACACTGCTTCTAATACAACAGAAGGAACATAATGCAGGGAATTGCATATGCAAAAGATAGAGAAGCAACAGCAAGAAACCATTACCACCTTTACGCTGAAGAGACAAAGAGAGGTCTGTGTCAAGGCCACCAACTGAAGCCAAAGCTCTGGTGGGCCATATCCCATAGGAAGTGGAGCCACAGCAGAAATTCAGCCTTTTACACAGAAACCACCAGAAGGAAAGTGGAAACAAGTAACCTGACTTATTTCCTCCTCCTGCCTTCCAGTCTCCTGCCAGGGTCTCCCATTAGTCAAACCCAATAGGAAGCCAGCTGACAGGGGAGCTTGGAAGATGCTCCAGCAGGTGACAGGTCCTTATGACAAAAAGCAAAGCAGACAAGGGCAAGAATGGATCTGAAGAAAAAATGAGCCACATCTCTTTCCCAAAGAGAATATCTAGGATACAGATGAAACTCAAAAAAAAAGATGTAGGTCATTGTCCTACCCTTTTACTTTTCCTCCCCAGTGAGTATCTAAAGTCTGAGTACACAAGATAATTAAAGCGGCATTAAGGTAACAACTCTAGTGGATAAAATTATAATTCATTTGGGGTATCCTGAAGATTTATGAGCCTAGTTCTTCTTTGGAACTTGAAACCTAATAGGCAGATGTACATGAAAACCCATGAAGAAGAAAGCGGGAGATGAGGTAGCTAGGTCTGGTGTCTAATACTGGATGACATCAGTGGGCCGTGGCAGACCACACAGGCATGTTTACAGGCCTATTGAATACACAGTGGCCTTGGTGGAAAGCTGCGAATGTAGCCAGTGAAGCAATGGGCCTCTATTCCACTACCCCAAAGAAAACCCACATTGCTTCAGCAGTATGTTACTAAATATGAACTGCTCCACCAGCAGTGAGAAGGTCTACCAAGTAGACTAAGAACTGCAACTACGAAGGCCTAAGACCCACTTCCTCAAGGAAGCCTACCTTGCTCACTCCCTTCCTACAATAATTTCACTCACAAATAAGCTAAAATTACATCTTTCTGACTAGGTTCCAAGATCCTGACAGTAGAGACCAACATCTACATTGGTGGTGCCTGTTACTATTGTGTTTACTGTGGTAAAGCACATAACCTTAAAATTACCATCTTAACCATTTAAGTGTACAATTCAGTAGTATTAAGCACATGCTTATTCATAGTTGTACACCAGATCTCTAGAACTTTTTCACTTTGCAAAACTGAAACTCTATACCTAGTAAACATTAATTCCTCCTCCTCTTCCCCATCCCCAAGCCCTTGGCAATCACCTTTCTATTTTCTGTTTCTATAATTTTGACTACTTTAGATACTTTATATGAGTAGAATCATATAGTACTAGTTCATTTGTGACTGGCTTATTTCAGTTAGCAAAATGTCTCCTCAAGGTCTCTCCATGTTGTAGCATATGACAGCTTCTCCTTCTTGTTTAAGGCTGCATAATATTCCATTGTATGTATAGAACACATTTTCTTTATTCATTCATTTGTCAATGGACACTTGGGTTACTTTCACCTCTTGGCTGATGTGAATGCTGCAATGAACATGAATGTGCAACTATCTCTATTTGAGATCCTGCTTTGAATTCTGCTTGGATATATACCCAGATGTGGGATGGCTGAATAATGTAGTAATTCTATTTCTAAAAAAGTTTTTAACAACTTTCATACTCTTTCCCATAATTTTTCATTCCCATCAATACTGCACAAGGGTTCCAATTTCTCTACATTCTCACTAACACATGTTATATTCTGTTCTTTTGATAGTGGCCATCCTAATGGGTATGAGGTAATTTTTCATTGTGCTTTGATTTGCATTTCTCTTATAATTTGTAATGAGCAATTTTTCATGTGCTTCTTTGTCATTAGTATATCTTCCTTTTTGCAGAATGTCCATTCAACTAACTTGCCCATTGTTTGTTGTTTAGTATAGAAGTTCCATATATATTCTATATATTAACGCCTTATCAGATATGTAATTTGTTAACATTTTCTCCAAATATGTAAGCTGTGTTCTCACTCTGTTGATTTTTTTCCTTTGATGTGTAGAAGTTTTTAAGTGTGACATAGCCCCATTTGTCTGTTTTGCCTTCGGTGTCATACCTAAGAAATCATTGCCAAATTCACTGTCCTGAAGCTTTTTCCTTATCCATCTTGAATTAATTCTTGATATGGTATAAAGTTAGGCTCTGAATTTGTTCTTTTTCATGTGTACAACCAGTTTTGCCAACACCATTTATTGAAGATTCTGTCCTTTCCTCATTGTGTAATCTGACATCATTGTCAAAGATAATTTGACCTTATACAAAAGGGTTTATTTCTGGGTTATCTATTCTATTTTGGTGGTCTATATATCTGTTTTTAAGCCAGTGCCATGCCATCTTCATGTTGTTTTGCAGTATGTTTTGAAATGAGGAAGAATAAGGCCTTCTACTTTGTTCATTTTCAAAATTAGTTTGGCTATTCAGGGTCACTGGATATTCCACATGAATTTAAGGATGGTTCTTTCTATTTCTGCAAAAAATGCCATTGGTATTTTGAAAGGCATTACATTGAATCTATACATCGTTTTGGAGAGTATAGAAATTTTCATAATAATAAGTCTTCTAATGTACCAAACACAAGTTGTTTTTCCATTTATTTGTATCTTTAATTCCTTTTAGCCATGTTTTGTAGCGTCCAGTGTACAAGTCTTTCACCGCCTTGTTTTATTTCTAAGTACTTTATTCCTTTTGATGCTACTGTAATTGGGATTGTTCTCCTTTGGTTTTCGTTGCTGTTGTCATCATTTATTTCTGTTTTTTTCTCTATTCCATGGTTAATATAGTGCTTTTCACATAACATTTGATGCTCAAAAAGTACTTATTGAATGAATCAAAGACTGAACGAATATATTTCTCTCCAACTAATCTAAAAGGACATGTTAAGCGGACTGAAACTTCTTTCTTTCCAACAATAAGACCACCTCGGCCAGTTCCTTTCAGTAATATTAGCATCAACAATAAAGACCATTTTAGCCTAAAGCCTCAACTTCTGACTTATTTGTGTTAATAAAATCAATTTCACCAAATGCAATGAAAATAAGACTAAGCCATGACTTCTTTCATTATTTGACTTTAGCCTTTTGAGATTTGCTCATTATTCACTTTATTTAATAAGGCTCTTATTCCCTTTAATTATTTTGAATGGTTGGTATGAATCTTCTCAGTACTGTGCATAAGGTCTGTTGGGACCTTGCTGAGTTTAAAGAGCAAGGCTCCCACCCAAAAGAAGTAAGTAAACAAAAAAACAAGAGTAGTAGCAATATTACATAAAGTAAATTCATTACCGCTTATTTAGAAAGCACCCTTGGTGTTCCCATGCCAGTTTCCCCGTGAAGGTCTTCATGATCCTGGCTTTGAGATCCTAAGGATTAAATTCCTTAGGCAGAGCAAGAAGTTAAATCAGTAGCAGCAACAATATGAAACTTTAGGACTAGTCCCCCAGATTTTTACTATATATCCCAAAATGCTAGAAAATATTAACTAGACAGATTAAGAGAGATTTTAAGCACTGAAATTCTGCTATTACCATTTCCTCTTATTTCTAACTTCTTCCCTTTCTGCCCTCATGTGGTTCTTTCATTTATGGATGCAATACAGGAGAGCCCTTTCCTGTTTCTTCTTCTCTCTATCCAAGTTACATGAAATTCAACACAGCAGATCGCCCTGTGATATAGCTACAAAAAAAATGTAGACATGCTAGCAGGCTCACAATCAAGAACTAAAATGAGGGGGATAAAAGTGCAATAGATGGTCTGATTCCTGACTAGCATGGTCACAAAGTCCCTCACCTTTGCAGCTGCCTGGTATTGGGACCTGAGAGAGATTGGTGGGGCAGAAGAGGGAGCTGCAAGAACATGGCCTCATCACCACTATTACAGTAAGCATGAGACTCTTGAAGGCAGATGAGAGGCATGGGAGCTGGGGGAACACGGAATTCGCTGCTGGCATATCATGACAGCCAGGCAAAAGCTGAAGAGTGGGAGTTTTTGAAACAAATGCCAGTTAAATGATCCATTCAGTTATACTTGATATGTCTGGTATAATATGGCTTGTTCCAGATGTCAAATAATATTGCCAAACCATGCTCACTAATGTGAAAACCATTGTTGCTGATAAGCCTAAGTGTTGTTGAATTTGTACAACAGCCACCCATCTGCAAACAAAATACTGCATTAAAAAAAAAAAAGACCTGTGGCTCATAATTTAAGCCAACAAAGGGACTGACTGAAAAATGTAATTTGTGAAAAGCAGTTTTTCCCTGAGAAACTTTTTTCAAAAATAATATTTCACATTTACACATTTAAGTTATATTCAGTTTTATACAAAAATTATAGTAATTGTCCTTCACCTAACATGAATGTTATAATTATACTTTCAGCATTGCTGCGCTTCAACACCCAGCCATAAGAAAAGTACAGTGTGTTCCCAGCCAATGCTGAAAGGAACAAATAGATTTGCAGTGTTTGATGTGACCCCTTTACACATACAGCTCTAAAATATCCATTGTTCATAAAATTCATAAAGGGCTGTATATGTACATCCCAACTCTCTTTCCCATTCGATATATATGAAAATGCAATTTACTGTGTGTCAAATGAAAAATGCAGTTTTCAAATGCATTGACAACAGGTGCTAGTTAAATGATCAGGCACTATTTGTTACCTAGTCCCTTACTCTCATTTGCAGCAAGATAAATTGCATTTTAGAAGAGTAGTGTGATCTAAGGGGTCTTGACATGTTTTTATTGATTTGCATAGGTTATATGCATGTATTCCTGTTTGTAGGCAAATAGTGCCACAAGTAAATTCAAGGCACCGTGCCTGTGTTTCAAGAAAATTGGAGTCATCACAGGGGAGCCAAGATGGAGTGAGCCTGGGTAAAAGAGACACATTCAGCCTGCTGGAATCTCAGAACCTCTATTAAGATTTATAGGCTGTAGGATTCTTTTGGGCTTCAACATTATTCTTAGTAAACCCTTTCTGTCTTCTGTTGTTTATAAAAACTGGCAGCTTTAGCAAAGACAGAAGCTTAAGTTGTAGGTAGCACAATTTAACATAATAGTTCTCGCCTGTCCTCCAAATAGCCTAATGCTGATTTTGCAAAAGGAAAAGAGAAAAGGGGAAGAAAAGCCACGTGAAACCACATACCATAGGCTGTTGCTCTGACATGGATGGATTTGGCTGTCACTACAGAAAAGCATTGGTAAAATTTGATTATATTTCTAATGTCAAAATTTACTAACTTTTAAGACTCTCGCGTTCCATTTCTCATTTGATTTTTCATTTTGTTATCTCAGCGCCATCAGGCCCATCACAGAGAGTAATGCTCCAATTAGCCCACAGAGTCACTCACTCAGAAGGGACTTTTTCATCCACAGGGGCTTCCCCTTTCTGCTGCCACTACTACAGCCAGGCTGTGCCTCCCCTTCCATGCAAGATTCACACACCTCTTACCACGATCTCCCTTCCCACCACCTCCTCCCCGCACCTCTGTCCAGAGCATTTGCAACAGTTTTTAGAATCACAGCATTTACAAAGGTATGGGTGGCCTTACAACATCCCTTCTGCTATTGCGTCATTTTTAAATCATGCTGTTATTGATCTTTTCACCAATTTAAACCATGGGGACAATCGGGCCTTACTTTAAGGTCCTTACCTGAACTGGTAGAAAGATCAAAAACAACTTTTGAACTTCTATTCTGTTTGAATTTCTGCCTTTCCCACAGTAGAGGTTGGATACAAATACTTTAATGTGCCGTAAAATGAGCACAGACTTTGTATGGGGATTTATACTTCTCAATGCATTCTCCAACACATTTCCTCACCTGACCCTCACAGCTGAGATGAACAATAGTTATTATCATCATACTCACGCCCCCTGGGTTAAGGGAATGTGGCAGAGATGCATGGGTGCTGAGTGCAAGTTTCACATCAGTTCAGGGTACAATAGGCACCAGAACTCAGGACCCCAACCAGTGCTTGTCTCCTTTCTGTGCACCACGCTCATCACACGGCATATCTAGCCTCCAGGACAGAGCTCAAACCCAGCTTCTTTTGTGAATCTTCTCGTCGGCAGCCGTCCGTCTCGAGAGACGATGGTGTAGCTTCTTAAGAGTCTATCTGCACCGCCGAAAATGGTTGTGCAGTCCGACTCGGGAGTGACACGGTATCTGTCTCCTCCCGTGTTGAATCGACATCTTGCAATGACGCTGGAGTGTCCTCTCCAGTGAAGCTGAAGCTACAGAGCCTGGGCAGGGTGATATGGAGGGTCTGCTGTTGTCCATGCTGTTGCCCATGTGAATCTTCTATAACAGAGAAAAAAATGTTTGCCTGGCTGTTGATATATATGTCTTTATTTCAGGAAACCACATACACTGAGTTGAATACATGAAGATATATTCAGAGCTTATCCAGTAGCCGGGTCCATGATGGTCAATAACCATGCCTTATTTCTTCCCTGGATGCACCTGAGCATCTCTTCAAAACACTTATAAAAGACTGTTTCCCAGCATTATGCCAGGCCCAAGGAAACAAAGATGAATAAGAAAGGCTCTCTACCCTCAGAGAGCTTATAGTCTAGTGCTGCGCTTTCCATTTTTTGACCATGATCTACTCTGTATTCAACATAATGACTCAGCATGTGTGTACACATGCACACACACACACACCCCTACACAGCCCCCTGGAAAAAATATTCATAAGGCAACATTTAAACTTACCATGTGCAATGCATGATGATATTTTCTATCGTATTTTAGTCTGTTTTACTTCATCTATATATAAAATGGTACTTGCAACCTTCTACATTAATTTCACAAACAAATAACGGATCATGACCCACAGTTGGAAAACCACTATCCACTGTGATTGTGGAATGATTTAGATCAGGGATCAGCAAACATTTCCTGTAAAGAGGCAGATAATAAATATTTTAGACTTTGTGGGCCAATCAGTAAAGGATATTATGTAAGCACTAACAAGAGAAAAATCTTTTCTACTTGTTTCATTGATATAATTCAAAATATTATAATAATAATTTTGTATAACACAGTTTTAATAATGAGGAGAATTTATTTATGAACATTTAAATTTGAATTTTATATCATTTTCATGTGTCACAAAGTATTATGGTATTCTCTCATTCATCATGGGAATTACGTTCCAGACCCCCTCACCCCCACGAAATAGGAATCTTATATTTATTCCACACTCTTAAACCTACGTAACTTTAACAACATACATATACAGTACCACAAAATCCCATGATATAGCAAAAATCCACGATAAATAATTAAGTATAATATTTTTTAAAATCCCACGATACAGTGAGGCCATGATAAGTGAACCACGATATAGCGACAAACTACTGTATTTTTCTTTTGATTTTTCCAGCTATTTAAAAATGCAGAAGTCATTTTTAGCTCACAGGCATATGAAAAGAGGCAGCAGGCCATAGTTTGCCAACTTCTGACTTAGAGCAAGACTGGTTTTTATTGATATGCCTGAAATTCTAATTGTTTTTTTACAAAGCTGGCTACAGAGTACCTTCAACTGGTGATTGAGAAAGACCCAAAAATATATAGATATTCAAATAACTGAGGGATGTTAAATTTAACCCTCTCAACATACTATGAGTTTGGTCCCATCTCCATCTTACCGATGAAGAAACTAAGGCAGAGGGGCAAGAGGACTTGCCTCAAAGCTTCCAAGCCCAGGGCTAGGTACACTACAGCCATCTAAGCAGTGACAGGGCCTGGCTTAGACGGCCAAGAGATGAAGACCAAGATCAATTCTGAAACAACAAACTGTCACTCCTCTAGTGGTATCAGCAGAGAGTATCATACACTCTAATATAAACACATTTTCTCTCATACCTTTCAGGTTACCAAAAAGTGCTAAGGTCAACTCTACCTGCTTCTTTTGCCATGACACAGATCACCTGCAGGAGGCTTGGATCTCAAAGTCCCTGAGTGGTAATCATTTGGGCTGGAACAGAAGTTACTACTGAACCTCATTCACAGACAAGTCTTCATGTCTTAAAGGATAGTAAGTGAGAAGACAAATCACACTGCCCAAAGCCCCCACATTCACTCCTCACCACCTTGTGCATTTGACCAAGTGCCTTCACAGCAAGAGGGAACAGCAGGGTTCACCAAGTTTGGGTGGCAGCATGTCGCAACCACAATCCATGACCAAGGCTCCCAGCATTGGCTGCGGTCTATGTTGCACATATGTTCTTCCTGGGGGCAATTATTCACACAGACAAAACATAGCATTCCAAACTTCAGGTTGTATTTATGTTCAATAATAAACCGTAGGAAATCCAGGGCTACTCAAAGTTTCCAAGTACACATGTGCTACATTGGGGAGTTAGGGGGCCCATGAAAGGAGATGATTAAAGCACAGGCATCATATAAACATGCTGTTTTATCATGTTGGTAAGGCTTCAGGAACCAAGTGTGTTACCTCTAGAAAGAGTATGTACTCAATGTTAGCTAAAATAATGCTTCTCCTTACTTCAAACTGAATGTCCAGCATTATGGTCTATTAACACTGCTAAACATGACCCTCAGAGCTAGAGAGTATGTGAGCATTGTCACAAAACCCTGGCAATGTTAGTATTTTCAACACAAACAGGTCTCTCTAATAGTGACATTTAGGTCTTTAATCAAGAGCACACACAAATAAACACACGAAACTCAACATACCAAATCAAAGTATATGCAGAAGGTAACAATGGTCAAAAAGTAAATGTCACAAGTTAAACACATAAGAGGTTACCAGTATTTTCAATTTAAATTGTTTACCACAGAGTTAATCATTTTTGCCTTAATGTATTCAAGGTCTTAATAATATATTGTTTGTACAAAGAGTCAGCTGTGAAACTGTAAGTTATTTTATTCTTCATTGTTCATTAGTAGCTCTTTATTAGAGTTTCATTGCTTTGGATTTTTTCCCTGCCTATTCTAGTCTAAAAACAAATAAATAAATAGATACATACATACACACACATATACACAGAATGAAAACAGACACAGCTTCACAGGCCCAATATTTCTGGCACTAAAAGTGAAGCTTGAGACAAGTAGACTAAAAGAATTTAAGTATACGATGATAACTTCTGCTTGAAAACACTATAAAGAAAACTCATGGTTCAATTAATCATAAATTAACATTAATAATAATCTTATTTTTTAGTTCTTTTTAAAAGCTCACAAAATGCTTTTACTTGGGCCAAGTCTGGGAAGAAGACATTACGATCTTTATTTAACAGACATGAAAAATGAGGTTGTAAAAGACAGGGCTCTCTTTTTTTGATGGGAGACAAGGAAGAGGCAAAGGAATTAAGAGCAGCAGCCTGGATTATGCATGAAGGTGAAGGAAGCCTATGAGTGTGTGCAGGCCAAAACCTATGCTCTTAAAGGCCTGGAACATAAAAAGAAAGAGAAGGAAGGGAAAGAAGTAGAATTGGATGTTACAGGTAGAGTGAATGAAGTTTTGCCAATACAAAAAAAAAAAATTCTGGCCGTATGATTTCACAAAACAAATTGTAATGCATCATTGCACAAGTTGGGTGTATCTGAAGGAAGTAGAATTAAAAAGTATCAAGGTGAGAAGCCACAGACCTTTTTACTCTTCAGAAGATCTGGATAATCTGCTAGGTAAGCAGGCAGGATGATGGGGTTAGAGTTATTGCAGGATGAGTGAAAAGGAAAAATAAAAGAAGTGACCTACTCTAGCTGTAGCACCAAAGTTCACATCATGCTATGTGCACATGGTGAGCTGATCTGTCTATGTACCCTCCCCACCCTTATATGCCCTTACTTCTACAGAAAAAAAAAAGTGTGTTCAGCAGAATCATAGCACATGCGCTTTGTTTGTGCTTATTAAATAAAAAGAAAGGATCACCTTCAACTATATTAATGACGGACTGGTGGATGAAAGATGCCTGTGAAAATTCACAACATCTGTTTGCTCCACTCTCTTCTCAGCATGCTGCACCTATTTCTCATGCTTAATGATGCTCAGCCACTCTGCAAGTTTTACGAACAAATGTGTGTTTAGCCACATTCATCATTCTGAATGAGTGTTCTTGATGAAGCCTCCACTGGCCTGTTTCGCTCTTTCTGCTACACTTTAACAAATGACAACTGCTGTACGTATTTTTCATTTGTTAAAAATAAAAAGCTAAGTGAAGGATAGGCCTGGAGGATTTTTCCCTTTCCCTTTGACTCCCCCAGAAACCTCAGCATGCCATCCATTGTATCTCTGCACCCACCAGCCATGGCACTGAAGAGGACATGCTGGGATAGCCTGCCTAGAGTCTTTGGTGTCAGAGCAACACTGGCTATGTCCCACCTATAGAATCCTGTCTCAGCACTGGGTTTTCTCTCCTTTCTCTGATTACCTACCACTCTTGGAATCTCTTTCACACAGCATGGTGTTTAAATACAGGCCTTTACTCTTCACTGGGCAGGACTTTAAACCAATAAGCTGGCCAGAAATCAGGAAATGCTGTTTATATAACCAAGAATGGCACATATTAGATCAGAGAATAGGAAACAAATAAATAGTTGTTAAATAGAGCAATAGTTTTTCTCTCCAGTTCTAAAAAAAAAAAAAAAAAAAAAAAAACCAGCCAACATACTCACTTAGTTTTAACAAACAAGGAAATATTTAGATTATCACAGGCTCAGAAACTTCAAGTAAACCAAGAGACTCAACTTTTTCATCCTCTAAAAAACTGAATTTACAATTTGAATGACCTAATAAATTAGGTCTAGTTGGCTAGAACCTAAGTGTTCAAAATAGCAAAGGTACTATATAATATGTTAAATAATAATCTTTCAGAATTTATTTTCAAGTGATTGTTTTTATACTGATCATTTAGTTAAGAGCATGAAAAGCAAAGGAAGATATTTCTTCTGTATTAAATATTCAGAATCATTGGAAATCATATTAAATTCTATTTCATAAGACAATACTTTTTTCTCTATATTTGCAATGCTGAATATTGTATTAGTATTTTTATTGCATTTAACTCAGCATGCATTGCAGAATACTTTACAAATGAAATAATCATACTATATATTCAATAAAGCCACATCATCATATCACCAGTTTAACCACAATGGTTTCTGGTTTATTCCCTTCCTGAATGTCATTAACATTTGAAAAGGAGAATGTTTCAGTCATCAAATTCAGTTGCTTCTCCCACCCCAACCTTATTTAAAATGCCCCATTAGTGACTGTGGGTTTCATATACCTCATTAACTGAATTGTTAGTACATTTCAATCTAGTTTTTCCTTTTTTTGTTTTTCTGGGATCAGGTACAAAAAACTTTTAGGAGGTAGCTACTCAACAACAAAGAAGCTAAACCTTAGCAGACACAATTAAGAATTCGTTAAAAAGTACAAAAATCAAGAAATCTGAGCCAGAAATCCAACAACATTACACAGGTATTTATTAAGGTCCTACCCTACAGGTTCCCTGAGGAGCACAAACCACCAAGGAGCCTTGGAATTCTTGAGCCCTCAAATCCATACTTGTCACAAGGCTGACTGGAGACAGAATAAAAACCATACATTAAAAATATGTGTATATTAATCTTAAATTCTACCACTTTTGTTCATCCTGTTTTGTTTTATAAACTACCAACACTAAAGATATAATTATCATCATGTAGGCAAACATAAAAATATTTGACATTTAAAAAAGACCTTCAAACTTAAAAGTGTTTGATGCAAATATCCTCAAGGACCTGCTCACATTCTTCTTCCTCTATAATGATCCCCCTCTTACCCCAGCCCACAGAGGTCATCCTTGTCTCTAAAACACAGGAGGAGTGGCTATCTGTGGCACACAATTTGACCCCACCCAGCACTATTGTTCACTGATATTTTGCTATATCCTCTCTACAATTAGAATATGGTATTACTAAGGACTGGGATCTCATTTTAGACTTCCCTTCTATCTCCCATCTTACCTATACTCAGCACTATACTGAGTACTAAGTCATTGGTATCTATATCAATATTGATATCAGTATTAGTACAGCAGGTCCTCAAGTAACATCTTTACATTCATAGCTGTTTTGTTATAACTTCGATGAGATGCTGTAGGAACTTAACTCTTTTTTTATATCAATTAGCCAATGGCAAAACTGCTTTTGTTGCACATTGTTTTGCTTAAAGTCACAGAACCTATCAGCATTGAGGACTTACTGTATATCAATAGAGAGATCCATGCAGTCATTTATTATATCTTATATTTCCAGTGACTCTATGCTTAAGTATGAAGTTAGAGCTTATTCTATTCATTCTTTCTACATATATTAGGCCTCTCCTGTTTTAGTTACTATGAGTCGTGCAAAGATAAATAAATTCCTCAATGACATTATAATGTAACTGAAAGATAAACATATCTGAATACCTACTGTAGCCAAGCCATTAACAAATTAAATACTGGAAATAAAACAGGAGATTAAGAGAAGGAAAGGGGGGTAGGTGATATAATGAGGCAAAATGGTAATGGAAAAAATACAATAAAGATTAAATCAAAAAGAAAAAGAAAAGATCGTTTGGAGACAGAGCATTTAAGAGGCTTCATCTGTAAGAATGGCATCTGAACCACTTCTTAAAGAATAGAGAAGATTGTTAGTGTTTGAAGATATGGGCAAGAATATTCAGGAAGAGAAGATAACACAATTAAAATTATGAAGGCTCAAAGGTGGGGTGCTCATCTGAGTGCAGAACAGAGAGTTCTCATTTGAAAAGCACAAGATTTAACCTAGCCATGCAGACAAGTTTAGAAAACTTTTAGGGTCTTACTAAAACAACCTCTTTTCAAATTCTTATCATCATACTTATTTCCCTTTATAAGTAATAGAAATATTGCATATGAGTCTCCAGTGGCACAGAATCCCAAAGGACAAGTTGAAAAAAATAGATTTCCTTTTCTGAATTCTCCTAGATATGGTGCTTAAATGTCACGACCTGACTCCTTTCAGGCCTCGGCTCGAGGTAACTTTTCTATTTCACTTGCAGAGGGCTCAGCACCAGATGCCACCTCCAACTCTCTGGAGCTCTACAACATGTGGGCTGCAGCAGCCTTGTCTGTAGCTGTAGAAATACAGCAAAAGCCAATGCACATTTAGTCCAAAGGTGTCTCTTTCTCTTATTGGCGATAGATGCCTTTGGGATACCTTCCAATCCTTCCTCAGATACAACATTCACCTCAGAGAGTAGAAGAAACTCTTAAGACCTCAGTCTCTACCACTTAAGTCATTCTGACCCCTTAGCACATTAACGGTGATGGTGCTTTTTCCTTATTCCATCCAAGTACCATTCAACAGAAACTGCTTGATAACGCGTTTGGGTTATTGATGCATGCTGACTATAACAGGTCCACAATCTGGCAAGAACAACAACAGGAAACTGAACAATCACCTCAAAAGAAATTCAGCACCAAACTGCAGTGCCGCTCTGGCTGATTCACTTCTGTTTGACAACTGGAACGATCATCTCTTCTTTGTCAAGAAGCCTTGGATTGCTGCGACAGCCCAGAATCAAAGAACAGTAACAGTGGGCAGTCCAAAAGGGCCTTGGCAATCACTATTTAAGTCCCTCATTCTACAGCTGACAAAATTGAGGCCCAAAGAAGCAAAATGGCTTGTTCTACGTCATGCCATTTTTCAGTAGCCCAAGTGAGACTGATATCTAGATTTTCCTGACTCCTAAATTAGTTCCTTTCTCTATACATGTTGTTTATCAGCTTTCTAAAAGTTTGGAAAACTGAATGAACAACAGTGTGGTAGGCTGATTAATACTGAATATATCCATATCTCAATACCCAAAACTTGTGACTATTACCTTACATGAGAAAAGGGACTTGGCAGATGTGATTAAGTTAAGGATTTTGAGATGGCAGGATTACCCTGGATTATCTAGGAAATAAATAGATTCATAATGATCCTTAAAAGAGGATACAGGAGGAGTCAGAGGAAGTGGTACAATGACAAAAACAAAGATGGAGTGATAGGTTTTGAAGATAGAGGAAGGGTCCACAAGCCAAGGAATACTGGCAATCACTAAAATTTGGAAACGGCAAGCAAACAGATTCTTCCCTCAGAGCTCTCCACACACCCAAATTTGAGCCCTGTGAAACTTAAACTTTTGGCGTCCACAACTATAAGAATATTCATTTGTGTTGTTTTATACCATTAAGTCTGAGGTAATTTGCTACAGTGGCAGTAGAAAACATACAAATTTTGGTACGTAGGTGTGAGGTCCTGCTGTGACAAGTACCTAAAAAGGTGGAAGTGGCTTTTGAATTTGATAATAAATAGAAGCTTGAGGAATTTCAAGGAGTATGATAAAAAAGCTAGGTTGTAAAGCAGACTGGTAGTAGAAATATTGGCACTAATGACTTTGTTGGTGAAAACTCATAAGGAAGTGAGGAGTGTGGTAGAGAAAACCAATATTCTTTCAGAGAATACCTAAATCCTCAAAAACAGACTATTGGTAGAAGTACAAATATTGAAGATGCTGCTGGTAAGAGCTCAGAAGGACATGAGGAACATGTCACTGGACACTGAAAGAAAGAAGATCCTTGTTATAGTGGCAGAAATATTCCCTGAGTTATGGCCTATAGTTAGACAGAAAGCATAACCTGTAAGAAATAAAGTTGGCTATTTAGCTAAGGAGACTTCCAAACAAAATGGTGAAGTTGCAGCCCACTTCCTCTCATTGTTATTGTAAAATGCAAGAAGAAATGGATAAATTGAGGAACTGTAATGAAAAAAAATCTTAATTCTCAGCCTATTCATATTACAAAAGGTGCTAAACTTGGAAGATACACTGTCAGGAAAGATGCTCTGGAGAGAAAGTCCAGGGTGTAACTGGACAACCTTTGGCTAGTGCCTCAGAAGAATAAAGAGTATTTATTCACGAAGAGAACCCTTAACAAGATTTGGTAGGCATGTGACTCATGAATTCCCTCAACCATCTCAGCAGACGCCAGAAACAGAAATAGCACTACCCAGGAAAAACCTGTGGAGGATCCTCGTCTCATGGAATGAGTCCCATGATATAATTAGAGACCACAAGTCTTTTGAGAATGTTATATCAACAGAAAACTGACAGCTTAGACTAAAAGGAACAACAACAACAAAAATATTAAATAAAAGAACACTGTCAGGTAACAAAAATTCTACAGACAGGAGAAAGGCTGATAAAACTACTCAGCTATAACCTTCATGAACACATGCTACCTACATAAAAAAGGAAGGGTGACCCACAAGGCAGAGCCTCAGACTCAAAGTGTAGATAGAGATCTAGACCCAGAGAGTAGATCCTCAAGCCACAGAGGATCCTAAAATCTAATGAAGCATGCCCTGCTGGGTTTAAAAATTGCTTAGGACTCATAAGTGACTCACTTTTCCTTTCACTTTCTCCCTTTTTAAATGGAATATCTAAAACTGGTATCCTATGTATAACTCACCATTGTATTTTGGGAGAAAATAATTTCTAGTTTCACAAGTCCACAAATGGAGAGTAATTTTGTCCAATAACGGACTATACCCAGACCTCATCCACAGCTAATATAGGTTATTGAAGATCATGTGATTTGAGCTGATGAGACTTAGATGAGATTTTGGACTTGAAACTGTAATGGTTGAGGCTTTTAGGGACTTGGAGATTAGGCAAAAGTAACTTTTTTATGTGTGGTTGATGTAAATCTTTGGCAGACAGAAAGACAATATATGTGTGTTGTTTTACCCACTAAGTCTGTGGCAACCTGTTATAGCAGCAAAAGGATACTAATGTAACAGAGAGAGAAAGGGCAATCAAAGGACAAGAAGGACTCCACCACACACCATCTCACTTATAGAGAAATCACAGCCCCTAAGAATAGCAAGAAACAACCTAAATCTACTTGCTACACCACCATCACAGACAGAAACCCTGGGATACAAGATGCTCTTTAGGATGTCTTTTGTACTATAATACTTGATTGCATGAGCCCTGTAAAACCCTTTTCTTTCTTGTTCCAATCAGGTATTCCATGACATGTCAGAAATAGTATAATTATATTTTCTGATTAAAATTAAGAAGCATTAGACAATATATTCCATGCTATTATCAGGTGAAAGAAACTGGCTGGGAGATTCCAAAACTAGATATCAAAATGTTTAATTTTTGTAGACATCTCAATAGTTTAGAAGACAAAGAGACAAATTATTTTAAAATGGGAGTTCCACAGAAAACCTGTGATATATGGAACCTTATTTATCCAGGAAACTAGAGACAGAGCAGTGATATATATAGGATCTCAGAATCAAAGTTAACAAAATGTAGGCACCGAAGCCAGAACCCAAATTCCTGATACACACAAAGATCATGATGTAAGAAATTTGCGGTCAAGTGGAGTAAACTAAAGCAAAATAGTGGCCATCTCTACCACCTGAGGACCTGCTAGGTTCACTGAGCTTGACACAGACCATTTTGCTCACAAGAGTCCCTCAAGAGAGGGTTTTGAAATGGACCTTTAAGAGGGTTAGATGCCTTTTCCCAGGTCATCTTTATAAACAGGTGAGTGGCTGGGCTGGGACCCCTAACCACTTCCCTCTCCACCACGCTGCCATCTACCTGGATCCGGTGATAACTGATCAGAGAACAACTGTGATGAAAGAAACTGGAAGAAGAGAAGCCTTTTGATTGCACATGGTATAAATAAACATGTCTGAAGGCAATATCAGAAAAAAACTTTTCATTATGAACCAAATAAAGTGTATACAAGCAGTCAACAAACATCTCTCAACAGCAAATGATTTGGCTTTTTCAAAAATTTATGCATTCAACATTCATTGAACAAGTGCTGAGCTGGGTACCAGCCAGAATTTAACACCCATAAGACAGCATTCCTTACCTCAAAGAATTTATGAAAGAACAAAGGGAAGAATGAATTAATGTAATAAATTTATTTGAATCTTTGTTCTGGAAAACCTAAGTAGTTAATGAATGCCTCAAAAGTGTTACTAAGAATCTAATGAAGAAAAAGGAATAAATCTATTTTCTTCTTAAAAAGGATACAATTGACCTTGGAGGTTGATTCAGAACAGCAGAATGGGATAAAAGGAAAGTGGAAAAAGTGAGGTTTTGTTTTGTTTTGTTTTTTTAATATCCTAAAATTTTCATTTTTCTCATCGAATGACTTTTTGACTTTTTTTTTTTTATATTTTAGTTTATTTTTAAGTATTTTTTTTTTTATTGATTATGTTGTTACAGTAGTCCCAATTTTTCCCTTTGCTCCCCTCCACCCAGTACCCCCCTTCCCTCCAGCAATCCTAGCCCTCCTCAGTTCATGTCCTTGGGTTGTGCATATAAGTTCTTTGGCTTCACCCTTTCCTATATTATTAATTTCCCCTTGTCTATTTTGTACCAACCAATTATGCTTCTTAATCCCTGCATCATTTTCCCATTTCTTCCCCTTTCCGCTTCCAGATGATAACCCTCCAAATGATGCCCATACCTATGATTCTGTTCCTACTCTGGTTTGCTCAGTTGGATTTTGTTTTTATTTTTTCGATTCAATTATTGATAGTTGTCAGTTTGTTGTCATTTTAATGTTCATAGTTTTGATCTTCTTTTTCTTAAGTAAGTCCCTTTAACATTTCATATAATAATGGCTTGGTGATGATGAACTTTAGATTTACCCTGTCTGGGAAGCACTTTATCTGCCTTTCCATTCTAAATGATAGCTTTGCTGGATAGAGTGATCTTGGTTGTAGGTCCTTGCTTTTCATCACTTTGAATACTTCTTGCCAGTCTCTTCTTGCCTGCAAAGTTTCTTGTGATAAATCAGCTGACAGTCTTTTGGGCACCCCTTTGTAGGAAACTCTCTGCTTTTCTCTTGCTGCTTTTAAGATTCTCTCTTTATCTTTAACCTTTGACATTTTAATTATTATGTTTCTTGGTGTGGTCCTTTTTGGGTCTAGCCTGTTTGGGACTCTGTGCTTCCTGGATTTGTATGTCTATTTCCTTCACCAAATTTGGGATGTTTGCTTTCATTATTTTTTCACATAAGCTTTCAATTCCTTGCTCTTTCTCTTCTCCTTCTGGCACCCTTATAATTCAGATGTTGGTACATTTAAAGTTGTTCCAGAGGTTCCAAAGCCTCCCATTTTTTTCAATTCTTGTTTTTTCATTCTGTACTGGTTGACTGCTTTTTTCTTCCTATGTTCCAACTCATTGATTTGAACCTCGGTTTCCTTCCCTTCACCATTGGTTTTGTGTGGATTTTCTTTTGTTTTATTTAGCATAGCCTTAATTTCTTCCTTTATGCATCTGCCATACTTAAGCCTATCTGTCAAGCCTGTGAGCATCTTTATCACCAGTGTTTTGAACTCTACAACTGTTAAATTGGCTATCTTTTCATCTGTTAGGTTAGTTATCTCCTCGTCACTTAATTCTCCCACTGGAACCTTGATCTATTTCCCCTTTTGGGCCAAACTTCTCTGTCTCCTCATCTTGGCAGTCTCCTGTGTTTGTTTGCCTCTGTGTCTTAGGTAGAGCTGTCACAGCTGTCTGGATGAGTATTTATATCTTTATTTGTTGGAATCCATGCAGCTCAATTTTCTGGAACTTCTGGTTATCTAGTTTTGAGGTAGTTGTATTCCTTCTTAGTTGTGGAAGGAGATGCAGCGTGTCTGTCTCAGCCTCCATCTTGGCCAGAAGTCCTCCAAAGAATGATTTTTAAAAACCACTTATCTCAGCACTGAGACCAATTGAGAGAAGTTCCATGGCCACAGACATCCCATCAGAACAAAAAATGCTCTCATGAGAACTGCTCATCAATGTTCCAGCTACCTCTTAAAGTTGTTAGCTCCTCACCATTCGTACGGTTCAAGAAAGGGACTGACTAGTTATCTGGCTGCCATCAAATGGACTCTTCCTTTGGGCTGGGAAACTAGAAAGGATGACCACATGGATTTCTGTGATACCCGGACTATCGATCGCCTCACCAAAAGGGCTCAGCAGACATTCAAAAAATGTTCATTTGCTAACTTTTGAACTGAGAGCTAGAGATCATCTTGTCCCAGAAACTCTAGGTGACTGGCGTTCTCTAGAACTGAACTAGTCCTTCACCTTGACTGACCACAGTACCTAACCCTGCAGGCTGGATGGCAGGACCAACTGACCCTAAAAGGCTTCTCTCAGCCCCAAGTTCCCACACTTTTATGTCTCACTTATCTGTCTTGTTGAGTAAATTATTACAGAAATACCTGCCTCAAAGACTTATAATAAAAAGAGATTCAAGAGGACAACAGCAAAGTGGAGCAGCATTCATAAGAACCCTGAGATGAAAATTCCCAGTCAGCCTTAATGCTGGAGAATTTACTTTAGGGTGTAAAAACAACACGTACTGCTATATTTCTTCACTTTATTTGCTCTCCTCTGCAGAGATTACTGCTGTGTGCGCAGCGTCGTAAGAGTGGAGAAGGTCAGGTTGACAAAACTTCTTGGTGGGGAATAATCTTTAGCCCTCCAAATGTATGTGCCTTGCAACTTCCAGGCCACAAAAGCAAACTGATTTGAAAAATGCCAAGTCTCATCTCCAAGGAAAGTCAATAACTTCTAAATGGCCCCAAGATCACATTTGTGTGGTTATAATAAACCATTAAAAACATTAAGGAATAATTCAAAATGAAAGAGCTTTCAAGGTTGTTCTTTTTTGTTTCCTTCTCAGTTTTGGCAAAGACAACATAAACCTCAGTAAAGCAAAAGGCTGCTAAAGAAAATAGGATAATGATAAAATTAGACCTGGTTGAACTTGCTTTTCACCTCCCAGCAACTTTTTAAGAAAATGATAATATTTATGTAGCAAAAAGATATTTTGCAGCTTCTCTGTGGAAGAAACTTTACTTGTTTTCAGGTTAGAGATAGTTTGGGAGTGATTCTAAAGAATCTTATTTTTCCTGGGGAGCAGTGCCCTCTCAAACCAAATATGAAAATAGTTTCAAAGGAGTCAGTATGGGGCACACGAGGAGTGCTACTCAACACGTCAGTCCCAAGCTTGTATGGGAAAGCCAGAAATGAACATGAGTTTGAGGGTGTGAAGGCAAAGCACAGTATTCTGTGTTTCCCCCAAACAGTTGCCCATCAACAATGCCAGTGCTTAGACTGCAGTTCTAAGAAAGCCCAAACACTCCAAGGAATTTCAGCCCATCCCGGAATTAAGGCCCCACTGCAGAATGTTACAACAGCTGGAACACCAAAGATCACCATCTTTCAGACCTCATATGAAGCCACAGCATGATAAACAAATTCAATAAAATTACGAATTGGCAAACTGTTTGCAACAAATGTTATTTCCTGGATAACAAGATGGATAACGTACATTCTGCAACATATGTGAGGAATTATTGAAAACAGATGTAAATGTTCTCAGACTCGAGTCTTTCTTTGGCACAAACCTGAATACATTGATTTTACACTGCTTTACATCAGTGCCCAATGTACCTCAAATAGAAACCCCTTTTACTGAACAGAAGATGTTTTAGGTAAATGTTTCTGTTGTCCTTCCCTACTTCCTAATACTTGTAATGTGGAGGGTATATGTTTCAAAAGCCCATTCAAATAAAACGTTGAATCCTTAATAAAAAAGCAAAAGCAAGTATGAGCTGCAAACAGGGGATAATAATGATACTTAAGTTACCCCAGCTCTAAAGGGCCTCTGCTAACACGCCTACACTGTCAAGAATGTTCATGACACTCCCTTACCCCATCCCTTTCAAAAGCAAAACCCTTTCCACTTAGCTAAGTGCCACTTCCATATTAGGTCTTTTGTTGTTTTTCCCCCCTCTGGCACCTCCACTCACTTGTCTATGTGGCAAAAGCAGCCATATCACTGCATCCTACCTGTCACACAATCACAATTTTTCTAATTGTAAGGAAAAAGTCTCCTGAGCATGCACAAAAACACACAATGTACAATCATCACATTTTGAAAATGGGGGCTCACAGAGGTATTTTCCATGAAAAGTAATTTACATTTTTCAGCTACAAATGCATCTTTTCTTCTAAGAAGAGTCATCTGTACAACAGATTTGTATCTGAAAATAGAAGGCCAGATTTATGCAAAAATGATCTCAGGGGATCATCACAGAAACACAAAAACGTAATTTTCTGCCAAAATTACACAGAACACTCACAAGAGATGTTTTTCAAATATGACCACTAAACATATAAAATACATAAATGAAATGGAATTAATACAAAGCAAGAGTTCTATGGCAATCTTAAATAATTTGGGGACATCAGACAAAACATCAGAATAAAATTCTTGAGAGTTTTATAAAAATTACAGAAATGCTAAAGCCGATATATTTTACACAGAAAAGAACCTCTTCTGTTTGGATTGGTCTCTCCAGTTTATTTAAATATGCCACAACTTCCCCTAAAATTCCCAAATTGTGTTTATCTTCCTGAATATAAAACTGTTACCATCACCCACAGTAAATTGAACTATAAAACTTTAAAGAAAATAGTTTAAAAGAAAGAGTTTCACAGTACCAGAACCATAAAATAAATTAGGAACGTGAGCCAGCGTGGTAAGCTATCTTACCACAGACAATGACCTAGGACATTTCAAATCAAATAACAAAAGGATCAAGGGTCATTTTTAACTACAGTGGACCCTTAAACAACATGAGCTTGAACTGCATGGGTTCACTTAATATGCAGATTTTTTTTTCAATAAATACATATAGTACTGTAAATGTATTTTCTCTTCCTTATGATTTTCTTAACATTTTCTTTTCTCTAGTTTATTGTCAGAATCCAGTATAAAATGCATACAGTATACAAAATATGTGTTAATTAACTATGTTATCACTAAGGCTTCTGATCAACAGTAGACTACTCGTGGTTAAGTTATGGGGAAGTTAAAAGCTATACATGGATTTTCAGCTGCACAGGGCAGTTGGTGCCCCTACTCTGCACATTGTTCAATGGTCAATTGTACTCTATTTTTTCAAAATTAGCAATTCCAAGAAATTGTGTGTGTGAACAAAAGCAAAAAGGTAGAATGGAAGGATCTCTGGGCCAGGGGGATAGGATATTTGGATGCTCAGGACCAGCCCTTTACTAAACTAGCATTGGACTTTAGGGAATTAACTAACTGGAGACCTCAGTTTCTTCACGTGTGAAAGAAAAAAGAGTCATACCAAAAAGTCTCCTAAGACTCCCCTAGCTTTAACAGCTAATATGTAGCAGCTAAATCACAGTAGAATTAAGCAAGAGTCACCACTTTATAATTTTTGAGGAGGTCAGATTCCACCTACGTCATAAAAATAAGCCAGGAATTTCTGAGGCCCCCAAAAGCCACATGGCACTTTTTCTTCTGTTGGAAGGTAGGAAATAAGCTCCATTTTATAGGCTAGAAAGGGAGCAGGAGACAGAGACAGTCCCACCTCTATTTGTCTTTATTTTGACATTCCACATGCAGCCGCTGTTTATGTTGGCTGTCATCCTTTGATTTCCACTATAGTTTGCAGCACGGGGGTCACTAGGTAACCTCTGCCTCCAAGAGTCTTATGAGCTCTCAACCCCCAGGCCAACAGGGCCTATGTATCTGGTGGGCTTCTCTGACAGTCTCCAGCACTTGGCAAGAGAAGATCGAAAAGATGCAGAATAATGTCAACTCGAATAGTAATCTGTTAGGTGAATGGTTCCATTGCTTACTACACAAAAGTAGGTTATGGTTTCATATATCATGTTCAATGTGCAGTAGATATTTTTTTCAACCATTCATATTAAACTGGTGTAAATGTTTTTATTCCTTGCCACATTGCTGGGTGGTAAGCTTGGGCTCTCCCAGGAATTTGTTTGTTTTAAAATGCCATGCATCTCCAGGCAGGCTTCCCTCATAAAAAATGGGCACGTCTTCTAAATGAATTTCCCCTTTTTTGCAGTTAATAACTAACCAACACAGCAGAAATACACCATGTGTGAAACCCTATTTACTATAGGTGGTAAATCACGTGCCTAACATCCTGTAATTCATTCTGAATACTGTGCTCCATTCACTGTAACACGCTTTACCCTGTGCTGGCAGGCACCAGTACCACCCAAAATTGGTGGTAAACTTCTCTCTGATTCAGGGGCTGTCCTAGGACGTGCATTTTATTCTGGGTGGGAGGAGAGAGAAAGTCAAAAGGAATTTTTAAGGAAGTGCCATGACAATTTGTACTCAGGACCAGACTCTATCACCCACCCCAGGCCCCCACCCTGCCCATGGCCTTGTCCAGAGGTGGGCCTCAGGAGAAGGCTATGTCTAGGTCAGGTCAACTCTGGTCTCTTGTGCCATCTGTCCTTGTGTTCCAACTCCCCTTTCCAGTTTTCACAATTATCCAAAGCCTACACTTAGCTAAAAGCTCATCCCCCAAGGTGTCAGCTGATAACTAAAATGTTAATATTACAGACTCTGTGAAACAGCTTCTTGTTGATGGAAGCCCTTGGGTCTAAATATCTTTAGGACCCAAAATTATTGAAAGTACTGTGGCTACACATAAGGGCAGGTGAGCCTCTTAAGTCGCTTCATATATGGGTGCCCCTACTTATCAGCCATAGTTCTTGTGTCTCTAATGGAAAACCTTTACAGATGCAGCAAACAGTAACAGTGTTCCAACACTCCTCCACAGGAGGGTAAATGATTTGAACCCTGCCCTCTAGCTACAGTCCATTTTCTGCCTCTAAAATCTCTCTTTCCAGACTTCTAGTAGCAATGTGAGGAGTTCAGTTTATAACTTGTTCAGAAAGAATGGGCTGAAGATAAAGGGGAGCACATGCCTGAAGCCCCTTGGTTCTCTCTCCTTGCCTGAGGGAGTGATTTACAGGGGAAGACTCATGGCTTCCAGGACTGTTTTGGGGTCTTACAGAATCCTTGAGAACAGAGTTTAGCAACTTTTTCTGCAAAGTTCCAGACAATACATTTTTAGGCACTGTAAGCCATACAGTCTCTTCTTCAGCTAGACAACTTTGCCATTGTATGTAGTATGAAAAAAGCCACAGGCCACATGCAGCTAAAACTTGATTTACAAAAACAGGCAGTGAGTCATAGTTTTGCTAAACCCTGATCTAGACCACAGCTGTCCAACAGAAATGCAAGCCATGAAAATAATTTAAAATTTTATAATAGCCACATTAAAAAGGTAAAAAGAAACAGATAAAAAGTTTTAAAATATATTTTATTTAATATAATATGTCCCTAAAATTATTGTTTCAATATGTAATCAAAATATAGAGTATTGATGACGTATTTTGTATTCTTTTCTCCACCAAGTCTTAAGTGCATATTTCACACTCACAGCACAGCTCAGTTCCCCACAACTCAACTCTTCAACAGGCATGCGTGGTTACTGGCTACTGTATTTGACAATGAAAGTCTAAATCAACCATTTCCTTGCCTGTTCTATGCACCAGGTGAAAAAACAGGGTCCTCCTGAGCAACAGAGGGCCACCAGCCCCATATCCAGAGACATATCCCAGGTCACTACAATACCTAGGACATCAGCAGAGAGCTGCAGCTGCCAACCCAAGGAGCCACCAACCACCACACCTCACTGGGAAATGTTTAGAAGGTGAATTTCCCGTAACTGGCAAACCTCCACAAGAGGCCATGTTTTGTTAGTCAAAAAAGATAAGGCAAATTAAAGGCATTTGAAAACAACTGAACACTAAAAGCATTTCCCCCAAAAAATAACAAAAAGTAATCATTTCACTGCTTGAATTTTGCTTCCTCTCCCTACTTCTCGTGTTATAGATCCAAAATGTCTTTCTTTTGGATTTACAGCCCCTTTCCACTACCACCAATAACAAACTCTTATTCTTAAAGCACCTCTTTGACAACAGGGCAACAGCACTAGGGTCCCTAAATCTCTGCTCCTGTTTAAACATAATCCTTCCACAGACAAAGGTTTATTTAGTAGGATTGAAGGAGGGAGGAAGTTGAGAGAGTTTCACTCCAATTCTTACTGTAATAAAAAGCCATCAAGACATTTTCTTTCCCTATGTTTTCAATGTACACAATATTCTTTTTAAAAGCATTTTCTAAAATGTGCCTAAAGTAATCTTTTCCACAGGGAAAGACAAACCTAACAAAACAGCTCTTTGTTTCAACTAACATTTTGCAAATAGAAAATAGCAATACCTGGTACAGGATCTCGGGCTTAAGGAAATTGGGAAGGCCACACTAACTGTTCTCATGGCCCCCAGTTCACCGTGAGAGGACTTGAATACCCACTAATGGATTTCAGTATGCCCTACAATGCCAACCACCATGATGTCACTAGTACCAGCAACCAGTATCCATAAAAAAAAAAACTCCCCAGTGGGGGAAAAGGCGGACAACCACCAGAGAAAACCAGTTCTTC
Source organism: Furipterus horrens (assembly GCF_987537825.1). Lineage (NCBI taxonomy): Eukaryota > Metazoa > Chordata > Mammalia > Chiroptera > Furipteridae > Furipterus > Furipterus horrens. The sequence continues at coordinate 165,518,542 of NW_028327175.1, read as the reverse complement.
TCTATTTCATACAGGTTCGTACTCTGCCAGTGATGTGGATTGGAAAGAGCAGTCAGGAAGCTTCCATCCCTGCAAGTATTGAAGAGCTGGCTTTGTTACCACTTGGTAGGGATGTTGAGGTTAGAGGTAGACTCCTTTGGAGGAGAGGACGATGCTGACCTAAGGCACTCTCAAACCTGAGACTAATACTCCATGACTCAATAAAATCCAATATCTCTAGATGCTAATTATCCATGTCATCCACACACTACTCAGTTTCCTCATCAGTAAATGAGAATGATACCACCTACCTGGATGGGCTGCTGCAAAAAGTAAAAATAGAACACTGAAGAGTGATCAGCATATGATACATACCACACATATGACAATTATTGTATATCATTACCTGTGAAATTAGGCAATGATACAAGATGACACACACCACTGGCAGAGCCGACCCTACAACCCTTACCTAGGACCCCCAACTCTTTACTGGCAGTTTGTCTTCCTCTGTCTCATCCTCCCCTAAAACTAAGGGGCAGGAATGTGAAAAATTATGGCCTGCATGACACAAAGGGATGTTTTCTGGGGACATTTGAAAAAGAATATCTTAAATAAAAAGGGATGCACTGAAGGAAACATCCCCCCACCCCCTGCTTTGACATAACCTTGTTGTATCCATCTGTGATTCATGGAACCATCACATTCAGATTGTGCCTACAAGGAAACAAGCTCTAGCACCAAGCCAATATTCTCAGATTGGCAGAGAGAAAGGTAGGAGTCTTGGTCTTTGATAGCAATTGCTGGACCAATCCCTTAACTGCTTGACTTAGTTTTCCTCTTATGTGAAATAATAAAACCTCCTCCCTGCTTGAGCCACTTTTTCTTGCGTCTTCTATTACAGCATTATACCGACAAGTGTTCTCTAGTTCTACAGTGTTATGACTATAAACCCAACTCCCTAATCTCAACATTCTAACACCCTCCCAAAATTCAGCTTGTTTTACCTTCCTTCAGCTTCCTGACAGACACCAAATAGATGCTTCTCTTCTCTCTCATACATATCATATCCATCATCCTTATACATTTCACTATATCAACTTAGAACATGGTCTTTCTGCTTTCTATTTACTTTCTTCCCTTTCGTTCGGGCCAAATTCAAGTCCCAATTGCTCCACAGTGATTTTTCTGATCACTTCTAGCATATATTTCTTCCCTATTCATTTCTATAGCTCTCATAGTTTGTATCACTCAGTTTATGATAAAATCACAGAATCATAGAATCTAGTTTAACCTGTTGAATAAAGAAAGAATTTCCTCAAATAACAGCCTACAATAGAGATAATCAAACTACCTCAGATTAAAGAATCCCAGCATCCGAGAGTCTGCCATCTTACAAGAGCAGCTCATCACACTCTCAAAATCTTCCTTATATGAAAACAAAATGTGGCTCCTTGTAACTGTTAGGTGTGGGTCTCCTTGAATATTCTGAGTTGAGTTATGACCTTGCATCTCCCTCCAAAGCATGAGGACAGAGGCATTCCCTTATTCATATTCATGTCACAAGCACTTAACATCATGAGTCGCACATTCTAGGCATTCAACGTATATGCTGAATAAATGACATATCTGATCCCACCACCATTGCTTACAGTGCCAGGGGGAGACCATGACTTAACATAGATCAAATTTTCTCTTCCCAGTTTGTAGAACTGGGAGTTAAAGCAGCTTATCAATCTCTAATAGGTGTGTGAAGATCAGGAACAGAAGATCTATAAGTTCAGGAACCATATTATGGCCATGTTTATCCATGAACACATGGCAGCAGAGAAAGCTAATAGGGTAGAGGGAATGAAAGCAAACATACTGAGAGAACTCAGAGGAGCTCCACAGAACGTCCAAGAGTTGAAGGAGGGAGGCGTGACTGTAAAGAGCTTTCCAAGTGCTTGTTCCAGTTCCCTATGAGGGTTGGTTAAGTGTCTAGTGTTGGAGATCCATTAGTTGACCCTATACCAACTCCTGTTTTCTGCTTAGAAAACACTGAGAAGGTTTCTGTCACAACTTAAAGATCCTTGGCCAAGGCCTTCAGCTAACTCAGTATAAGAGCATGCATGAGTGTTTAAGAAAGTTGTTTTTGTAACTAAGCAGCTAGAGACAGAGAAGTGGAATGTATGAACTATACCCTTGACCAGAACATATTGGTACAATTGAGCAAAGTCACACCCCTAAGAGCTCCCATGCCACACTACAACTCCTCTTTCTGTCCATGTAGGAAAACTGCCTACCATTCTAAAGCAATACACATTTGAGTAGACCTGCAGTCATCTTATCCCCCACGTCCCCTCAGAGTGTATGGGTCAGCTCCATAGGTGGGAGCTCCCACAAGAGGTTCTGTTTCTCTGAGTTCACAACACAACACACCAACCACTGGCCTTTATGAGGGTAACCCTCAGCCAAGGAGCCACTCTAGTCCTTGGTACTTTCTTAGTTCCCCTGGAGTCCCAGACTTCTCTTGGGTGACTCATGTGCTCTTTTGGAGCACCCAGCCATATAAAACCTTTATAGGGCATTGCCAACCAAAGCACTATTTAGTTAAAAGGTAAAAAAAATGCATGACCTAAAAATAAGTAATTATAATGACAAAATGATAGGCAGCTAGAGATATCTGGACAGATAATACCAACTGGTACCCCTTCCCATAATACTGCATGAAGTACTGTATGCTCCACCAAATCATAAAACTCTCTCTAATCTCAGCTCATTCATTCACTATTTATTGAGTATTTTCCAGATTGCCTGGGTTCAAATCTCAGTTCTGTTCCTTAAGAGTAATGTAATCTGAGGCAAGTGATTTAACACCTCATCACCTGTTACCTCTCCTGCAAAATGGAGATAATAGCAGTACCTTTATCAAACTGCTATAGTGATAATCAGTGAATTAACACATATAAAGTATTGTAAGTACTTGGCACCTAGCACTGAATAAATGTTAATTAGCATATCAGCCAAGATAGGATAGACTATGCTGCAATAACAAACAAGCTTTAAAGCTCAAGTAGCTTAACGCTTCGAGTGTCATGCATAATTCAAAATTTGAATCAACATGAGAAAAAGTTATATCAATATATAACCTGAAGTACAAAAAAAAAAAAAGAGAACAAAACATAAAATACGAATTATCCCATTGTTATTTACATTTATAGCCATTGAAAAAAGTCACTGGGAGCAACACTGGCACTTTTGGGAAAATTTGTCAGTGTCACTCACAGCGATGTTGGCACTCAAAGGGTTAAAACCACAAAGTTTTCTCTCTCATTCTATACATCCAATGTGGGTTCACTTGTAGGGAGGGGGCTCTGATTACTGTAATCACTTAGGGACCCATGCTGACAGAGTCTCCAACACCTTATAATGCTGGTTTCCCAACAGTAAGGCCTTAGGGTTTACCACAGCATAAGAGAAGGGCACTCACGGTTTATTGGATCTTAAATGCTTTTCTCTAAAAGAGGCACAAAACACTTCCTCTCCCACTGAATTGACCAAATCAAGGCACAGCTAACCTCAGAGGAAGAGAAATATAACACTCTTATATAGATAGAAAAAGAACAGGACTAGAAATATTAGTGAGCACTAATAACGTCTACCACAACTATTATTATTACTCTATACGAGGCCCTGTGCTCGACATCCACATTCTAGTAAATACTTCACACATCTAGACAACTCTTATACCTTTATATAACAAACCAATTGGTTTATGCTGGACATCTGCCTTTTATTTCTGCATGTGTTTGTGGACAGAATTCATTTCTGAGGCTGGCTCTGGTGCATATCTAAAATGCCAGGTTGTTGGTTCAGGGATTCTATCAAACCAGTTGTTGGTAGCAGGCATAAAAGCCACCTGGAGAATGACCTAAGCTGATGTATTATTTGGTAGTAGAATGATTTTGAATTAATAGATTACTCCTCCTCTACTTGGAAAACCAATGGATACAAGCTTTTTCCAACATTTCTGTGGTTTTGGATATTCTTGTAAACAGAAAGATCAATGTTAAGATGCATTTCGGACCTCCAATAATGTGAAACAATTTTTTTAACTATAATAGAAAAAAATCAACTGAAATATGAAAATTTAAAGCCCTATTAACTGCATTTCGCTCTGTATCATCCACTTCACATCATTTCTAACATGCATCTTAAGTGTGCTAATTGGAAGGCTCTACCATGTATACAGCTTTGTTTTCAAGATGACAACTGCTTTGCTTTTATCACTAGTCTCAATACCAAGAGGGGAATCATTTTCAAAATTCAAAGGGTTTTGATCTGGCTGTGTCAACCTGCTGCCTGCACAGAGCTGGTATCCTGTCTTAGAGAAAAAGGATGAACGCTTAGGCAGTAGCGCTGAGGCCAAGAACAGGAGCAGCCCTGAATGGCTGAGTGGGAAAAGGGTATCCTATGAGTAAAAACAAAACAGAAATCCAGTAACACTGGAAAGTCTGCCAAATTATTTCCCCCCACACCTTTAGGAAAGCACACTAAATATGCTACAAGTGTTTATAGAAAAGAAAATTATTAACTAATAAATCCTAGAGAAGAATGCTCAGGCAGCTAAGTATCACTGAGGAATAAAAGCAGAGAGACTTTCTCAGTTTATACTAATTTCTTCCAAAATGACAAAAACATTGGGCAAATGACAGTTGATGTGTGTGGTCTGGTGAGTGACTCATGCCTATGAAAACCTACCAGAAAAAAAGATAAATCCATGCTTCTGTGAGTCATCCCATGTTAGAGACCTATCTACCAAATAGAAAAGTAGGATCTCCAAGTTCAACATTCCCGAGCCCAGGAGAAGAAAGCTCTTCACTTTTTCCCCTGCATAAAAGATGCTTCCAAATAACTCATACATGTAAGACTAACCCTAAAGGAAGGATACCAAACATTCAAGTGAACACAGAAAAGCAAATACAAGAATTCCAATGCTTTTCAAGGGTGACAAATGGATTATCACCAAGGTGTTCAACATGATGAAGAGCCAACCAGAGCTTTCTCTAGGTTCTTATCTGCTGGTCATACCTTGACCATCCCTTCAACACAACTACTGGAACAAGTATAGTGTGATCAGTGAAAGGTGGCAACAAGTATATAACCCTGTCTTCTAGCCAAGAGCTTTCAACACACAGTTCATGATGGGGAAATTTTGGGCATCTGAACTTACATGCAAATGGTGTCAATAAGATATTAAAATACAACCTTTCCCTGACTGGTGTGGCTCACTTAGCTGGGCATCACCCTGCAAAGCGAGAGTTCACGGGTTTGATTCCCAGTCAAGGCATACACTTGAGCTGCAGGTTCAGTCCCTGGTTGGGGCTGTTTCTCTCCCTCTCTTTCTCCCTCCCTCCCCCTTCCTTTAAAATAAATAAATAAATAAAATCTTTTAACACACACACACACACACACACACAACCTAAATAAAATGTGTATTGTATAATTTCTGGAAAATAAGTTTCTCAAATTGACTTGTAAAGTGAAGAAGCATTTCATGTTTAGATCCATGCAAAGAATATTCTAACTTCTCATGATATAAACCCTACACTATTCTGGGGAAAAAAACAAAAAGGAGATTTAAGTTTCTTTTAATTTAGCAAGATTTCTTAATTCCGGAGCAGTGGTTCTAAAACTTGATTGGTTTTCAGGAAACTCATCTGGGGAAATTTTCAAAATACAGAGTCTCAACTTCTCCACAAGAGATTTTGATTGAAGTCCCAGGCGACTGAGATATGGGCCGTCCATGGACTATACTTCAGGAAACTCTGGTCAGGTGGTTTCACCCCATGGCTCAGGCACTGCAGGCAACTTTTGAGTACAGCTCTTTCAGAAAAAGCACCTCATGAAAGCAGTGGTCTCCTCAGAACTCTCCTTGGTGCGGTCAGCAGCTTTATTGCAATATTCCCAGGGTGCCAGACGCACCATACTCTCTTTAGATCACCTGACCTCATATTTTCCTGGCTCAGCCTCTTGCTTATTCCTGTCCTGCTAACATAATCTATGATGCCCAGGTTCTCTAGAACATGTCTGACACCCTTGCCTGCCTGGCATTGTTCTGAAGAAGCCTCTGTTTGTTCCAGGGGCCCCAGGAACTCTCATCTAGGAAACTCGGGATTCTCCCCAGGTCTCTGCCATTACCACAGCTTGTGCACATGTGCTCACCCCAATCACTTTCTGTCCATTAGCTCTCATCCTACCTGGGTTCCCTCTGCAACTAAAACAGAGCCTGAGCGACATGGCATAATTATAACATAATTATAGTTGAATGAAAAGGGCAAGGTTTTGGGGAATAGGTATGGTGACAACGTTTTTCACTTGCCCCCAAACATACAGAGCATAGGTCCCTGAATTTCCAAGTCCCATATTCACCTCACAACTAAACCAGGAAACACAGACTACACAGATAATCAAGCCCCAAAAGAAAGTATGTGTGAATAATGGAAACAAACAAAATATAGATTCTGGAAGCTCTGTCAATAATCACCAGCTGGATTCCCGCTTCACCATTTAACTATAAATCCATACTCACTAAGGATTGTATCACAGATCATAAATACCTGTTTATATCATGTCACCACATTCAGAATTGCCCCAGAAAATCATTAACTGGCTAAGAAAGTTTGCAGTTTGGGAGATAGTGGTAATGAAATGGTCCTCTCTACATTTCCTACTCATGGTTGAAAGAGCAGAAAGAAATATCTAAATATATATATTTTTGCATGCAATCATAAATATCTACCACCTTCCCAAAGACAGGTTACACGAGCTAATTTATACCAGACTGCTAACTTTTTGTTTCATGCTATATTGATGAGCTTGACAGTTTTTCGAAGAGTTTATAACTGCAGCAGTGTTGATCTTATTTAAAGAGAATATTAAATCAAATCCCTTGTCATCGGCATAAAATCTCCTATAGCATCAACAAAAGGCGGCAGTTTTCATTGATTCCCTGATACAAAAGACATATGAAGCAGGCTGATGCTTCTCTGCAAAAAAAAAAAAAAAAAAAAAAAAAAATCACAATTAAAGCCCCATGAAAACTATTAGTCATTGTAAAGGTCATCATCGACTTTTAATGGCATTCTAAAGGAAAACAATATGCTTCACTTCAACATCAAGGATAAAGAGAATGAAATACTGTATTTCTAGGATGGGCATAGCAGAGAATACCAAGAAACTTTAAATACTTGTTTCAAAAGGCAACCTTAATAAAACAAAATTTGCATCATTCAATTCACTGCCCACATTCATGATGAGGAAATTTCCAGGGAAACAGCTGATGAAAAATGCATGCACACAACCAGATGTGCTCCTTCTTGCTGAATGAGCCAATACACGGAGTGGATTCCTGTGTGGCAAGTCATTTTCTCTCCTTCAGACCAGTGAAGGGGCCATTTACTCAGCAGGAAGTAGAAAGGAGGATGTGAGTTTTATTTGTGCCAGAAATGAGCAGGGTCACTCTCCTGTCAAGCCCTCAGCTTCCTTACCTGTAAAGGGATTGGATCTAGTTTATTTTGAGTCTTATTTGCAATAGCAAACATTTATTCTTGAACACTAACCCTGATTGTTGAAGTACCATCCTCTGGATCTCAGTTCCCTGGGTGGGATACTGTGTTGAGAAGGATGCTGAATCAACAGCATCCAGAGCTGCAGCAGGAAAGACTGCTCTGATGATTAGTAATGTGCTCCAGGGATAAGAAAGTGGGGCATGGCAAGACCTCAGCCAGCTCTTAGCTCTAAAATGCCAAAATTCTGTAAAACCCACCCCAAGAACACTGTAGAGGGGGGTCTAACTTACCATCAACTGACCCATACGAGAGAAAATACTGTGCCCTCAACTGAGGCTCTCTACAAAGTTCAGACCTCAGCAGGGGTTGGGGACGTGCTTAGCAGTGAAGTAAAAAAGTGACATGAAAATAACCAGGAAGCCACCCATTAAAACTCTCTTTACCCACACTTTGGGGCCTTGGGCCCTCCTCTAAAAATCTCCTATTCTGAAGGAAATATGCTGGAATTTTCACCAAATGTTTTACATTTATTAATTCATTAAGGAATTCCTAAGGACCCACTCAGTACAAAGAGCTGAGCATACTGATGTGAGGAAGCCATCCCACTGGGAAGGCTACATGCATAGCAGTTTAGAGCTTGGCCCTGGACTGAAATTAACAAACTTCAAAACCCAGCTCCTCTGCTTGCCAGCTGTGTGACACTTAACTAGTTAATAAAGCTCTCTGAGCCACAGTGTTTGAATCTTCCAAAACAGTGCCCTAATACATTCCTCATAGGATTAGGGCAAATCCTACACAAGGTAAACCTTGCAAAGTGCTGGTACACCACCTGTTTTAGCAACAGTATATTTCTGCTCTAGAACTTCTCTAAGCTCCAGACTCACAGAGACTTCTTTATCCTCACTTAGACATTTCAAAAGCACTTCAAAGTCAACATATCAGAACCCAATTTGCAATCTTCCCTTGGACCTCACCACCACCAAAGCAAAAACAAATCGAAACCCACCTGGCCCTCTAAGCAAGCTCTGTCCAAGTGAATATCCTACCAATCACACATCTATTAGGCTGCATCGTATGAAATTGCTGTTTCTGCAGATCATAAATGTCAGTGTTGGCAATTTCATAAGGTTTAACACAATGATTCAAAGCCGGAAATCTAGATGTCATCTCTGGCACCCTTTGCTCCTTCAGACCACTCTGCCAAGCCCTGCCGACTGCGTCTCCCCAGTACACTTCCATACTTTCCACTTCTATCTCCACCACCACGCTGATCCAAATCTGAATGCGCCACTCTCCTTATCATCCATAACTCTGTTCACAATGTTCCCTCTGCCTGGAACCCTCCCCCCGGCCTATGCTGCCTTCACATATCAGCACAAACATTAGTTCCTTAGGGCTGGCTTCCTGGGAGTACAACCTGCTCAGGTGCATAGGACCCCACATTTGATTGAATGCTCTGCTGTTGGCATCTTGACGTTCTTAATAATTTTGAAACAAAAGGTGCTCCCTTTTAATTTTGCACTCAGCTCTGCAAATTATGTAGCCAGCCCCAATAGTTCAAATGCCTCTTCAGAATCCCTCATAGTGCCATGCACCTACCCCTTTCTGCTACCTATTACCAATATTTTTACACTGATTTGAGTGACTGTGATGGTTTATCTTCCCCATTAGATGGTAAGCTCTGTGAATCCAGGATCCATGTCTGATTTTTGATTTCCTCTTCATTCTCACCACCTAGCACACAAAGGCAATCAGTAAAATTTGGCTAAATACCTGTTTTTATTATTCCATTACCATTACTATTATTAGTACCCTGAACCATTAAGACTAAGAACCAGCAGGGAAGATAGGGAAATTACATAACATGGCAAAGGATAATTCTCACTAAATGCTACTGAGGGAAACAAAAAATACGTGTCCACCATTCGGAGGTAACTACAGAGCAGGGAAGGCTTGGGGTGGAAAGCTGAAACCAGCCATTTCTTAGAGGATTGGCTGCATCCAATGGGCAGAGGTCAGGGGAGGGCAGCCCCCTCAAACAGAAGAAACAGCGTAAAGAAAAGCACAAATGGGAGGCTGGAAACAGGAACTACTGGTCAGCAGAACATTCTGGCACAGGGGCTTCACCACAGAGCAGACTCAGCCAAAACTGTGGAAAGCCTTGAACCCAGGCTTGGGAGTCCACTTTTTCCTAAAGTGTGGAGGTGATGAGCACTGTGTTTTAAGAAATCAGGGCAGTTACTTGTGAAGCCTTAAAAAGTGTGAACATCATTACTCAAGTAATTGCATAAAGATGATTTTCTAGCTACACACAGTCGGAAAAAAAAAACAACACTTGAGCACAGTGCAACACCTTCTTCGTTTTTGGAACCATATGTTAAAATGTGCCTAATAACAACATGCTTTCACATTATATACAAATGCATGCTAAGCACACTAGACTTTTCAAAGTGATTTCAAACACACTGCATACAAATGGCTCTCAGCCACCTTTGACATGCCCCCTGTCAATTGATCAAGTGTTTGGTCATCCCAGCTGACATCTTACAGCTGGTACTACCCCAGAAAGACATTTCCCAGATGAAAGACACATATGTATTTCTCCAGAATGCAGGAACATCTCATCTGCAGCTCCCTGCATCAAAGGCTGATACCGAAAAAGGAGGTGTTTATTCTTCTCGGAGTTGTGGTTGTTATTGCTTAAATATACCAAGACAAAGGTGAATTTTTCTAAAAATAAGAAGAATGCCCTTTAACAAATAAATACTTCACATATGCCCACATACTGTATGCCTGTGTAACAGGAACCCAATTGAGCAACAAAAACGCTCTTATTGTGTTTTACAATAACATCCAAGTGTTCAAAAACTGCACTTAACTCATTACTCAGAAGTATGCCCATTGCCCAAAATGGGTAGCTATTTAATTTGAACTCGAAGACTGTAGGGAAACTGGCATGCCTCTGTTTACACACTCCCCATTTAGAATCAGCATAAATACAGGTATATTATGTCTTCCATCTAAGGCAGATCAAAGAACACCACAATGCCGTGCAGCCTCAGCAGTATTCTGCCCCATTCCCCACAGTCTCTCGTATGAATTCCTGTCATTATATCAATTTACTCCCCTGCCACTTTAGGCCACTGTTCATGAAGCTGAATGAAAAGCACAATAGTTGGCATTTAATGTAACAGCAAACCCTTTTCCAACCTGCCTCCTTTAAAATAAAAGTTAGTCAAATGCACAAAATTCCCTTTACAGCTCATTTGAGTTGCATAAACAACCCCAAAGACAGAAAAGAACAACAATAGCACTTTGCCCTTTTAAGGAGCTGCACTACTTGAGGGAAACATTGAATTCTAGACCCTTGGCTGGTGGCCGGGCGATGCAGGTCACTCTGCCCCCCGCTCCCCAGGTGCACCTGCCCCTGCCCAGGCAGAGCCCTGTCTGATTTGCGGCACCTTTGCATCTCCCCAAAGGCCCCATCCCCTTTGACAGTCCCAAAGGGAATACGCTGCTTCTCTGCCCTGCACTGCATGGCCCTCCACACGCAGACCCTGGCCATCTGCTTGCTGCTCACTCTATCCCACATGCTCTCTCTACTCACCAGGATTTAGAGCAACGACAGCTACAGGACAGACCTTTAGCTAAAGTCACCACGAATTGAGAAGTGAGAACATCTTCTGCACAGTTACCCCACTCAGGGATTCCAGAGTTCAAACAGGTAGAGAGACCAAAGCAGTTTCGGAAAAATCAAACTACATGTCAGCCTAACCAGAACAATCCCTGCATTGCCCTAAAATCCACCAGGTGACACGGCTGCCAGCAGGATGTGTCCTGAGGGAGGGAAAGGCAAGACACAGGAAGCAGAGGCATTTTAAAAGCCTGAGACAAAGAATAGGAAGAACTATGGGTCAACTGATCCCAGTGTACGCTCTTCCCTCTAATTTCCAATGTTTTAATAAATCGACTGTGGTTCAGCTATGGGAACCCTGGCACACAGCAGCACCAGCATGACCCATAACCACAGGTATCATTGTAGCCTGTGATTTGTAAGGCATAGTCAAGGCTTCTAAGTTGAACCACTTGTCAAGTCAAGGATGGAAAAAAAGGAACATCAACAGACGAGTGATCAACTTTACCTGGCTCAGTCACCCAGAATCTTCTGGAGGTGCTGTGTTGTATTAACAATATATAAACGTACTGAAGAGTCTTCAGAGACATTTCAGTAATTAGTACAGATCGACTAAAAAAAAAAATCCATAATCCTACCAGAATGTTCAAAGATCCTTCCATATTTGCAGAGGAAAGTTTCCCCTTACCCAGGAACAGTCCAGATCTCAATAAACATGAACAGTTAACAAACATGAACAAAATAAAGTATATGATATTTCTTGAGTTTTCAGGAACACTGATAAGTTTCATGGTTTACCTAGTGTTCTAGACAAATTACTATGACCCCCATCATAAATTATCAGTGTATCCCCAAAGATAACTGAGTTGTCTTAAAACTGCTGTATTTAAAAAACTCCAATTATGAAAATACAAACTCAAGTTTAAAAATCTGTGTTCTTGTATATGGGTGAGTTTTCTCAAGTAAAATTATTTATGCCCTTGACTTAATACTTATCTCTTTCTCTCACATTCTAAAAATCTGAACTCAAAAAAATAGCATACACGGAGGTTCATTAACTAATAATTTATAGTAACAGAAATCACAGAAGGCCTCTTTTCCAGGAAACTAACCTGTCGGGATCAATCAATGACCTCAGAAGTCCCTCTTGCCACAAACTCAGCTATGCAATACCTCAGAATCCTGATCCCTGTGCATAGCCCAACCACCCACCAACCCTCAAGTCCAATTCTACTCCTGACTTTTGCTAGCCACTAGACCAAATTCACTGCCAACTCAGATAACTGCGAATGTCTACTCCTTCTGCTTGATTCAGATGTTCAATTCACATCCGTCATTAAATGTCTCACTACAACACGTTTGCATCTTAAAGGTTCCTTTACTTCTCGATGAAGTGGGGGGTAATGAATCTTAGATAAACTGAGTACAGAAAGTCCTTCTTTCTGGCCAGCAAAGACCTAGCCAGTGAATTCCTTCAGGGACCACTCAGATGAACAACTTTATACTCTCCCACACTTACTTCAAGCCTCTAACTCATTAAACCTCAGTATACTCGTGTTAAAAAAAGATCTCTGGTTCATTCTACAGATGAGAAAGCTGAAGTCCACAGAAGACCCTTTTTCTCATAGAACATATCACTAAACCAGCACTGAAGGTAGCTACCTTGACTACTGAGACCTGAAGAACATCTGTGAACAGCATAAGTAAAGCCACAGTAGAAGTGGGAGGGAGTTCATTTCACACCAGAGCTGTTTCCTTAAATAGGCCCAGCTTCGGCCTCCTGTCAGCCCCCTGTGCTTTCCCAGTGTTCCTGTCTGGGGCTGGCCAGAATCTTCACCAAATTCTCTCAGAACACACTATTCACACGCAGGGACCACTCCTCACATGCACAGAGAAAATGGCATTCTCAATCTTTAGTCTTAACCTAAGAAACTCAAACTGGCTGATACAAAGAAGAAGATTTTTTAAAGCCATCCATCTTCCCTCGTTGCTATGTGGGCTTCGGCCTGTCCAAAGTCCATGAACTGCCTCCCCTCCAAAACACACAAATCAAGCGTAAGCCCCTCCCAGAGCGAGCCCTGTGGCCAGTCCTTGGAAACAAGAGCACACACAGCCTGGGGCTTTGACCGTGAGGAGACAGGAAGGCGGAGAGGAGGAATCCTTAGTTGGGGCTGGGAGGAAAATCGAACCCTAGAAAACTACAAAGCAAAAAATGCCAAGAGAGCTTCTTCACTGTCACAGCTGCTTACTAGAGAAATCTCTTCTCATTTGGGGATGACATTGGCAGACCTGATGTTTTTGTCACCAGTCACTCCACACTTGCTTTAATTATGCAGCACACACACAGGAATTTTCTTTCTGGTCACATAAATCACACCGCTGTGACACCAGGCTCAATAGGCACCACCGGGACAGTGTGGTGAGAGCTATCGACTCCATCGCTCGACTCCACAAGGTGTATCATTTAGCCAAGAGTGATAATTAGACGCAGAATATACTGAAAACTGTCAATAGGCATGTCAATAGGAGAACTCTTAGCATCTAACACCCAGTGAATCAATGGTGTTTTTCAGCTATAAAATCAAGAAAATGATAGCTTTCAAATGAATGGTGGAAAGGAAACAGGAGCCTCCTTGGGGAGGAATAAAACAGCTCAATTTTCCCTTACTGAGTGCCTCTCCAACTACCTCCCTCAATGGAAAAGGTCACAGAACATTACAGCAAAATATCTCTGAAACACGATGTACAACAGCACTGGGACATGACATGCTGCCTGGGCACCCCACACAGGCCTTGCTGTCTTTGACCTGACAGGAGCAGTGAATGGGTCAGCAAATGGCATGCAGAACTGGAGGGGGAGGTCGAGGGGTGGGGAGGGAGACAGTGATTGAGCTACAGGGGGAGAGGTATGTCCCCATTCAAACAAAAATGATGAGATGGTGTACAGGGGTGGGGGTGCAGAGGAAGTGGGCACTTGGACTGGGGGCTGCTGAAGAGACAACCTCTCAGCAACACTCAATCACATTTCACAATCCGTACAAATATTAACAGATGATACTTACATGCTGTTCTAAGTACTCTTCACACGCTACCTCACTTAAGCCTCACAACATCTCTATACGATAGGTAGCATTATTAGTCCCACTTTACAGGTGTGAAAACTGAGGCACCGAGATGTTAATTTGCCCAAGGCACATGGCTAGTGAACAACAGAGCCAGAATTTGCATGCACTGAAGCTATGCTCTTACACACCAGGCTTTGCTGCCTCTCATGGTCGCCTGGCAGCATCCAGGTACACCTGCCTTCTCCCTTGTAACAAGAGAAGAAGGTGAACCTTTGTGAAAGGTTGAATGGTACTATGTGTCCCTGGGCAAGTCTTGGGATTCTCTGGGCCTCTCTTTCTTCCTATGTGGAAAGTTGGCCATAATCGTGAGAACTGACCCATGGAGTATGTCACAATGCCAAGTGACCTTACACACTCTCACTCACAGCCTGAAAACTATACCATCATCTTTATTTTACTCAGGTGTAAACTGAGTCTTAGAGAGATTTAGTAAAACAACTCTGTTAGAACCCAGTGGGTCTGACTCTCCAGCACCACATTGAGCTGAAGATTGTAAGAAGGCTTTGTGTATAACGTGCCAGGAACAGTGACCAGTACACTTGGTTAGTCCTCAGTAAACGATAGGAGGAGTAGGAGAGGGAAAGAAAGAGCAGGGGAATGAAGGAGAGAGAGGGAAACCCAGAAGGTAGAAGTAAAAGGCGCTGGGGAAAATATACACATTAGTGTACACATCTGGATAGAAGAGCAAGTAACTTCAGCAATTAACAAATCAAGAGAATGTACATGAGTTTGCTAATTTTGGTTGCAGACTAATAGTATACTATTTATTTAACTGATTACTCTCTTTAGAGGGTTTTAATATATCAAATTGGAGTTTTTATCAAACAAAACAATATGTCTAATTTCAAGTAACATTTATTAAACACTAAATGCCAGGTTCTGAGCTTGGCTCTTTTATTTAATGATGTATGTTTAATTTGTTTGTTCTTGAAGATACCACTTTTCAAAAATATACCCTTTTAATGTGATAAAGGAACTCTATCAAAGGCACTGCCTTCAGTAAAATAAACCAGTTGTCAGACCAGGGACAGAAATGGCAGCCTTATAATTAACTAATCATTAATGGACATTAGCCTGCTGACATTTGCAATGACTTACCCAGCAAGGTATGTGGCTTTACGCACACATAATCAAGTACTTCAGCACACCCAGGGTTTCATCTAGCGCTGCCTTCCTTATTGGTTTCCTTTCTTACCTGTGTTTATGTGTTTTCCCATGTAGCAGGAAAACCCTTATGCTTTGATCCCAGCCAGGGCAGGAAGGAGATCTGGAACACAACTGATTAAGTGGTAGTATCATACAGAGCATATCAGAAGCTCTTCAAAAATAATTTTTTTGACCCAAATCATCATCATCTGTCACCAGTAGCAATAACTCTCTAACTGGTCTTCCTGCCCCTCTTCTTGTCCCCTGGAGTCTAGGACATAAGTTAATTATGTTATCCCCCTATACAAACCATCAATGCTTTCTATCTCACCCAGGGAAAATGCCGAAGTACTCATTATGGCTTACGAGGACTCCTAAATGTAAATTTCCCTCCAGCCCAGAGGCTGGAGTTGCTCTTCCAGTTTATTGATCACACTCCTGCTGAGGTTTTTGCATTTGCTGTTCCCTCTGCCTGGAGTGTCTTCCACTAATCCTCCCATGAGGACTTGTTCTCATTGTTCTAGTCTCAGTACAAATATTTCCCTCACCAGAGAATTCTTACCTAAAACATGGTATCAGAAGTAGAACACACACACACCCTCACTAGCTCTTCATTGCACTCCACTGTCCTTGTGACATTTATCACAAGCTGAAAGTTGCTTACTATTCATTTATTTTCTGCTTTCTCCACCTATAAAGTATGCTTCAGGAGGTGGCAACTTTGTCTTACTCATTGCTGAGTAATAAGTTTTAGCAACTAAAACTACCTCATACACCACAACAGTCTCTCAATCAATAATTAATGACAGAATAAGTGAATGAATCCAGACGTGCAAGAACAAAAATTAAATAGCAGTGATAAAATCAGTCATAAGTTGGGTCACTTAATTCTAAGCATCTCCAGTGAGCACAGCTAGATATTTCCCCCAAAAGCATGGAGATCATTCTGATTAAGTGACCATTAGTAAATGAATGGATTAAAAACTGTGGTACATTTATATGATGGAATACTATGCAGCAGAGAAAAGAAAAATTCCTACCTTTTATGGCATTATGGATAGAACTGGAGACTATTATGCTAAGTGAAATAAACCAGGTGGTGAAAGACAAATACCATATGATCTCCCTTACAAGAGGAATCTAATGAACAAAACAAACTAATGAGCAAAATAGAACCAGAGGCATGGAAACATGGAATAGACTCGCAGCTGTAAGAGGGGAGGAGGGAGGTGGGGACTGATTGAAAGAAGGTGAAGGATTAGTCAAAGGACATCTTGAAAGACCATGAACATGGACAATTGTGTGGGGATTGACTATGGAAGTAGGGGGCAGGCTGGGAAAAGGGGGGTGAAGGGGGATGAATTGGGACAACTGTAACAGTATAAAAAGTAAAACATAAATAAATTAAATTAAAGGCATAATCACAAAAATAGAGGTAAATTAAGACAGGGATGCAGTTAAAGAGCTGTGTTCACTAGAAGGGGTTTGCATCGTCAAAATATCTTAAATCACCAAAAATAGAAGAGTGAAGAGAACACAAGAAGTACCTCCTTATTGCTAGCACTATTTCCATCCTTACAGAGGAATATAAGAAAGGTATTTATGGAAGTTCCTGTTCTGGTAATAATGAAGTAACTTACATCAGACTAACTCCCCCACAGATGAAAATTATAAACTCTGGAGAAAATATAAGCAACAACTAATTGAAGGCACTGAAGAGCAACCAGAGCAGGCAGATGTAGATGAAATTCAATGACCTTTACTAAAGAAGTGAACCATATTAGGTGATATCTATGTTCAAATTGCTTTTCCCTTTAGAGTACTTTGCTGTCTGCACTGCACACAGGAGCTAGAACTCAAGAAGAAAGTTACAATCTCACTGGCTTAAAAAGCCAGAGGGCACGGTAATCGAAGTGGTTGGAAATATAAGGGGATATCCAAGAGCAGAGGCATGACAGATAGAACTCTGCATATACCTTTCCACAAATCCTTGGCTTATTCCTGAATCAGAGGTATACATGGAAGTCCAAGTAACCTGGCAAAAACTAACAGGTAAAAGGCTGAAAAAGCTGCCAGGTGTTTCATAAGCTGTCCATCACAGGGGAGTCAAAGTTTGGAATTTTAATTCTGACAAGGTAAAGACCTTGAACTTTATATCAAAAACTCTAAAGCAAACTACCTTAAAAGTACAGACTATACCTGAGGATTATAATTTGGCACTAAGACCAATAGCAAAATTGAAACAGCTGCAGTGAGAAACTGTGCAAACAAGCCTCCTCGAGTTCAAGGTTATCAGCCAGTAATTTAGCTGCAAAAATCAACCTAGAATAGCCCTGGCCAGGTGACCCTCTTGATTGAGCATTGTCCATACACCAAAAAATCATGGTTTCAATCCCCAGTCAGGGCACATACCTGGGTTGCAGGTTTGGTCCCCAGTTGGGGCAGATGAGGCAACTAATCAGTGTTTCTCTCTCATATCCAAGTTTTTTTTTCCCTCTCTCTCTCTCTAAAATCAATGAGCATGAACTCAGATAAGGATTAAAATAAAAAAGAAAAATATCAACCTAGAACAAAAGTCAACACGTTTCAGAGGAAGATAACAGAATTCAGAATCTCTGCAATTTGTTAACACAATTTCTTGTATACAATAGAAAATACTAGACATGTAAAAATATGACTCATAGTCAAAAGTGAAATCAGCCAAGAGAAACAGACCCTGAGATAATCCAAACATTTGAATAAGCAAACAAGGACTTTAAAGAAGCTATTACTCTTTGTATAATGCTGCCAGTCAGAGAAAGACAAGTACCATATGCTTTCACTCATATGTGGAATCTAATGAACAAAATGCACTAACAAGCAAAATAGATACAGACTCCAGACTCATAGATGGAGAGCAGACTGACAGCTGGGAGGGGGAGCTGGGAGGAGAAATTGAACATAAAAAAAGGGGGAAAATAGAAAAAACTCATGGACCCACACAACAGTGTGGTAATTGCCTGGGAGAGGGGGCTTAAGGGGAGAGGAAGTATAGGGGGAATAAAAGGTGATAGACAGAGGCTTGATTTGGGGTAGTGAACACACAATACAATGTACAGATGATGTGTTGTGGGATTGTACACCTGAAACCTGTATAATTTCGTTAACCAGAGTCATTCCAATAAATTTAATAAAAAGGAAAAAAAAGAAGTTATAATAAGTATTTTCAAGGAATTCAAAGAGCATCATAATAAGTAAACGTGGGAAATTTCAACATAAAATGTTTAAACCACAAAGAAATATGAAACTCTTTAATAAAAGTAAAGTATCTAAAATGAAAAACAATCACTGAATGGTCTTAATAGCAGTTGAAAATGTTGGAAGGGGGAGAAAGGATCACTCAACTTGAATAAAGATCAGTCATATTTAAAGATCAGTAATATTTATCCAATATGAAGAACAGAGAGGAAAAAAGATTCAAACAAATGAGCAGAACTGCAGTCAAATGTGGGACAATATCAAATGGTCTAACATATGTGTAATTGGACTCCCAAGAAATGAAAAGAGAGAATGGGTCAAAACCAGTATTTGAATAAATAATGGACAAAAGTTCCCCAAATTTGGAGAAATCAACAACATTCTGATCAAAAAGACTTCATAAACTCAAAACTAGGTAAATACAAAGAAAATCACAGTAGGGATCTGACAACAAAACATAAAAAGAAAATCTTAAATGTGTCCAGAGGACAAAGACACTATAAATTCAGAAGACAGCAAAACACTTTATAGCTTATTATTAGAAACAATGGATATCAAAATACAATTGAAAAAATATTTAAAACCTTGAAAGGAAAAAATAAACTATCATTCCAGAATTTCACATGCAACAAAAAATAGTCTTCAAAAATAAAGACAGAATAAAGATTTTTACAGATAAATGAACACTGACACAACTCATCACCAACTGACCATCACTGTACTAAATTTTGCTTAACGAAGTGTTACCAGATGAAGACTTGCATCTACAGTAAAAATGAAAAGTAACTGAAGTAATAAATATTTATATAAAATTGTCATTCTTAATTTCTTTAAATATATGCTGAAGTTTAATACAAAAATTGTAATAATATGTCACAAAGTTTATTATAAATACAAAAATGTATAACAAAATAGCATAGCACCAAAATAAGAGGGAAAGGTAAGTAGAATGGAATTAAATGTTTGCAAAGTTGTTACGTTTATGTAAAATTACACAAAATTAACTCTTAGTCGTCGTCGTCGGCAGCCGTCCGTCTCGAGAGACGATGGTGTAGCTTCTTCAGAGTCTATCTGCACCGCCAAGAATGGCTGTGCAGTCCGACTCGGGAGTGACATGGTATCTGTCTCCTCCCGTGTTGAATCGACATCTTGCGATGACGCTGAAGCTACAGAGCCTGGGCAGGGTAATATGGAGGGTCTGCTGTTGCCCATGCAGCAGACGCCCCCTCTCTTCGCAGCTGAAGGGTCCAAGGGAAAGACGGAGTCGATACAGCTTGGGTTCAGGTGCGCCACAGGAGTTGCCGGTGTTGACTACAACGTCAAACCGCCTTAGGGACTCCGGCTCCGGATTTTCTGTCGGGGTTTACTCCCTTAGCCTTTCCCCTGAAGAGGTATGCCGCAAGGCAGCGGAGGTTTTTTGGAGTCAGAGTTTTCCTTCTCTGATGTACCCTGACTGGAAGATCGAACCAGCGACACTTAGCTCGCAGGCCGACGCTCAATCCACTGAGCTAAACCAGCCAGGGCAATAACTCTTAGTAGGTTGTGGCAAATTAAGTTACATTGGGGATACAGATTTTAATCTCTAGAAAAAATGTTAAAAATAGCTTAAAAGCTATTGTATAAGAGAAATTAAAATATGATTAAAAAGCATTCTATTTATCTAAAAGAAAACACAAAAGGAAGAACAAAAAATAAAAGCAAATGGCAAAATAGAAAACACCTTACAAAATGGTAGACTTAAGCCTGAGCTTATCAATAATTATGAGATGCAAATGGCTAAACATTATGCTTAAAAGAAAAAGATCACTAAACTGAACAAAACATCAAGGCTCAACTGAATGTTATTTACAAAAATGCATTGATAAATACACAAAATGTTTACAAGTGAAAGAATGGAAAAATGTATTTACACTCTGGAAAATATAAGTATAAAAAACTCATATGACTACACTAATATCAGACAAAGTAAACTTCAAGACACAGAATAATACTAGAGATTTAAAGGGGAACATTACATAATTATTAAAACATATTTGCCAATGACATCACAGACAGGGGACTGATTTCCAAAATATATAAAGAGCTGATACGACTCAACATCAAGAAAACAAACAACCCAATTAAAAAATGGGCAAGGGACCTGAACAAACACTTCTCCGAAGAGGACATACAGAAGGTCCATAGACACATGAAAAAATGCTCAACATCATTAGCCATCAGGGAGATGCAAATAAAAACCACAATGAGATACCATTTTACACCAGTCAGAATGGCCATCATCAACAAATCAACAAGCAACAAGTGCTGGCGAGGATGTGGAGAAACGGGAACCCTACTGCACTGTTGGTGGGAATGCAGACTGGTGCAGCCACTATGGAGAACAGTATGGAATTACCTCAAAAGATTAAAAATGGAACTGCCTTTTGAACCAATGACTCCACTACTAGGATTATACCCGAAGAATCTTGAAACCCCAATTCAAAAGAACTTATGCACCCCTATGTTCATTGCAGCACTGTTTACAATAGCTAAGTGCTGGAAACAACCTAAGTGCCCATCTGTAGATGAGTGGATCAAAAAACTGTGGTACATTTACACAATGGAATACTATGTAGCAGAAAGAAAGAAGGAACTCCTGCCATTTGCAACAACATGGATGGAACTAGAGAGAATTATGCTTAGTGAAATAAGCCAGGCAAAGAAAGAAAAATACCATATGATATCACCTAATACAGGAATCTAAAGAACAACACAAACAAAGGAACTAAATAGAACAAAGAGCAGAATAGCAGTCAATAGGGGGGAGGGGAGAGGGAGAGAAGGGGGATAAGTAAGGGAAGGGTTTAATTAAAGAGCCTGTATGAAAGACTCATGGACATGGACAACAGGGAGGGATATGATTGTGGGAGAGGGGGTGGGTTGGGTGGGGGAGAGAAATTGGGGGAAAAGGGGACAACTGTAATTGAAAAACCAAAATAAAAAAAATTAAAAAAAAAAAAAAAAGATCAGATCATCAGGAAGACATATAAGCCATACATGTTTGTGCACTTAAATATAAAGCTTAAAAATAGATAATGCAAAAACAAGGCATATCTAAAAAAGAGAAACTGACAAATCCATAATCATGGTTAGAGAATTAATATCTGTCTTTAAATAACTGATAGAATCACATAACAAAATCCAGTAAAGATATAGACTTAAGCAGACTACTGAACAAATTACTCAAATTGATATTTATAGAATGTTACATCAAATAATTGCAGAATACACATTGTTTTCAAGTATACAAGATATATTCATAAAGATAAACCATAAGTTATGCCATAAAATGTCTCAATACATATCCAAATATTGAAATAAAGAGCATATTCTCTGAAAACAGAATTAAGTTAAAATTCAAAAAAATCTAAAGTATCTAGGAATTCTCTAATGAATGAAAATTAAGACAATTCACTTCCCAAAATTCATGGATCAAAAAATGACAAGAAGAATGAGAAAATATTGTGAATAACATATTAATAAAACATAATATAGCATAATCTAATGGATGTAGCTAAGTGATGCTTAAGAGATTCATAGCTTTAAATGCTTTTATTAAAAAATTAGAAAATTTTCAAACCATAATCTAACTTTCCACATTAGAAAAAATACCAAAGCATATAAAAAGAACAAGAACCAATTAAGTTAAACTAACAATAGAGAAATTGACAAGGCTAAAAACTGATTCTTTTGAAATATTAACAAAGTTGACAAACCCAGGAGGAAATCATGATCTTGAGTTAGGCAAAGATTTCTTACATATGACATAAAAAGTATTATCCATAAGAGAAAAAACAAAACAAAATGATATAGTGGACTTCAATAATTTAAAAACTTTTTCACTTTAAAATATACATTGGAAAAAAATCACAAGACACTGGCTAGAAAACAATATTAGCAAATTATATACCTGATATAGAAATTGTATCCACAATATATAAAGAATACTTACAATTCAATAATAAAGAGACACATAACCCAATTTTTAAATGGACAAATGATCTGCATAGAGATTTCTCAGAGAAGACATATAAATGAGCAATAAACACATAAAAACTGACATTCTCAGTCATTAGGGAAATTCAAATTAAAATCACAATGAGATGTACCACTATACTCACTAGAGTGGCTAAAAAAGATAAACAATAACAAATGTTGGGAGAATGTGAAAGAATTGGAACCCTCATACACTGATCATGGGAATGTAAATTGGTACAGCCATTTTAGATATCGGTCTAGCAGTTTCTTAGGAAGTTAAACATAAATGTACCATATAACTCAGTAATTCCACTCCTAGGTATCAACTCAAGTGAAATGAAACATGCGTCGACACAAAGACTTGTATGTAAATAGTTATAACATTTATAGCATTATTCATAATGACCCCAAACTGAAAATATCACATATGTCCATCAACTGATAAAACTAAATGGTCCATATCCACGCAATGGAACACTATTTAGCAGTAAAAAGGAAGAGAATACTGAGATATGCCACGCATTGTTGAATCTCAGGAACATTATGCTAAATAAAAAAGACCAGACACAAAAGAGCACATATTTCATAATTCCATTTGTATGAAATGTCCAGAAAAGGCAAATTAAGAGAAACAGGAATTAGTATATTGGTCATTTAGAGCAGAAGGAGAAAAGGCAAATTAAGAGAAACAGGAATTAGTATATTGGTCATTTAGAGCAGAAGGTGGGAACAGAGTAACTACAATCGGCAGAAGGGATGTTTTGGAGGTAAGGAAATATTCTAAAGTTAGACTGTGGTGAAGAAGTATTAATAAGGTAATATTACTAAAAGTTACCAAATTGTGCATTTAAAACAGGTTTCACCCTGGCTGGTGTGGCTCCGTGGCTTGAGCACCAACCTGCAAACCAAAGGGTTGCCGTTCAATTCCCAGTCAGGACACATGTCTGGGTTGTGGGCCAGCTTCCCAGTTGGGGGTGCGTGAGAGGCAACCACACACTGATGTTTCTCTCCCTTTCTTTCTCCTTCCCTTTCCCTCTCTCTAAAAATAAAATAAATAAAATCTTTTTAAAAATAAAATATAATGGGTGATTTCTATGGAATGCAAATTGTAGCTCAATAAAGCTGCTTTTTAAAAAGTTGATAAAGCCCTAGGCAAGAGACTGAACAAGAAGAAAAAAGAGAGAGAAAGTCAATTCAGGAATGGAAGAGGGCAACCCCTAAAGAGTCTACAGACATTAAAAAGGATAATAACAAAATAATGTAAATAACTTTATGTCAATAAATTTGACAATTTAGATGAACTAGACAAATTCCTTTAAAATGCAACTTAATGAAACTGACACAAAAAGAAACAGAAAATCTCTATAGCCTTATATTTATTAAAGAAATTAAACTTATAATAATATGTAAAAAGCCTCTGAAAAAAAAGAAATCAGTAGGCCCTATGGATTTCACTGGTGAATTCCATAAAAATTTAAGGTAAAAGCTATACCAAAATTATTACACAATCTCTTTCAGAAAATAAAGAAGGAAGGAACACTTCCCAACTCATTTTGAGGCCAGTATAACATACCCAAATCTGACAGAGACATTACAAGAAAATTGCAGACCAATTTACATCATGAACATAAACTAAAAATCCCTTAACAAAATATTAGCAAACTGAATTCAGAAATATACAAAAAGGATAAGATATCATAATCAAGTGATGTTTATCCCAGAAAAGCATGATGAGTTTAACATTTAGAAATCAACAAATTGCACTCACCATATTAACAAAAAAAAGAAGAAAACGCATATGATTGTTTTAATAGAAGCAGAAAAAGCATTAGACAAAATTCACACCCATTCACGATAAACTAAGTATAGATGGGAACTTATTCAATCTAATAAAGGGCAGCTAAGAAAATCTCTACTCAACGTAATACATAATGATGAAATATTGAACACTTTCTAAGAATATCTGTTCTACTTCTACTCACCATGTAATGAAGGCCCTAGCCAGGGCAATAAGACAAGAGCAATAAACAGAGACATAAAACTGGAAAGTAAAAAGTAAACTTTTTATTCTTATACAACATGATTATTCATACAGAGCCTCCAATCAAAGTTAGAAATCAAAACCTAAAAATACAAAGTGACTTTTGCAAGGTTACAGGATACAAGATTAATATACAAAAACTCAATTATATTTTTTATTTTATATTCATATATATTAGAAGCAACAAATTGGGATACAATGCTTTTTCAATTCCATTTATAATGGCATCAAAAACACAAAATAATAATGAAAAATTAATAAAGTATTTGTAAGACTACTACACTAAAAACCACATAAATGAATACATGGAAAGATGAAATATTTTTATGGATTGGAAGATTTCATATTGTTACAGTGTCATTTTTCCACAAATTGATCTATAAATTTAATGCAATTTACATCATAACCTCACTAACATATTTTTGTAGAAATAGATGAGTTCATTCTCAAATTAATATAGGAAAGCAGAGGATGTCAAAAAGGCAAAGACTCTTAAAAAGGAATGCAAATTGAAGGACACATACTTTCTGATTTGAAGACTTACTATAAAGCTACAGTAATCAAAACAGTATGGCATTCACATAATAGTAGAAAAACAGATCAATGAAGCATAACAGATAACCCTGAAGTAGACCCACACACTTATGGCCAATTGATTTTTGACAAAAGTTTCCAAGATAACCAAACAGAGAAGGTATAACCAAAAAAAAATAAAGAAAGCTGGAACAACTACATAAGCATATGCACAACAATAAATCTCAATTCTTAACTCACAGGTGTGAAAATTAATTTACTGTGGATCAAAGACTTAATCATAAAAGGCAAAATTGTAAAGCTCCTAAAAGAAAATAAAGAATAGCTCATGACCTCAAGGAAGGCGAAGATTTCTTAGAATACAGAAAATACTAATCTTCCTCTCCCACCCGTCCCAAAAAGATAAATTTGTACTTATCAATACAAAACCTTCTGCTCATCAAAAGGCACTGTTAGGGAAGTGAAAGAGTAACCCAAAGACTGGAATAAACATTTAAAATAAATAGATATAGTTACAGATCTAATACAGATATCTGACAATGGACATGTAACCAGAATACATAGAGTTCTCCTACAAATCAATAACAAAAAAAAAAAAAAAAAACTCGATTATTAAGTGGAAAAATAGTAATCCAATCACAAAATATTGTAAATGAGTAGCCAGTAAACTCATGAAAAGATACTCAGCATCATTAATCATAAGGAAAATAAAGATTGAAACTATAATGAGATACCATTTCATGCCTATTTCTAATAAATAAAGTTAAAAAGACTGTCAACCCCAAATATTGGAAAGGATGTAGAATAATTGAAAATCTCAAATATTGTTGGTGGAAGGATAAATGGTATAATCACATTGGAAAGGAGTTTTGCCAGTTCCTGTAAATTTAAACCCATGTATACCTAGCAGTTGCACTCTCAAGTATTTATCTAGGAGATATAAAAACAGAGCAATGCAAAGACTGTCACATGAATGTTCAGACTAGCTTTAGTCATAATAATCAAAACTACTAATAACCATCAACAAGAAAATTGATAACAAATTATTACATATTTATATAATGGAATAAAGTGCTGATATGTACAACATAGGTAAATCTCAGAAACACTTCCTTGGGAAAAAAGAAACCAGACACATGAGAGTACTCTACATGATCCCACTTATAAGAAGTCCACAAATAGGATAGTTGTTTCCTATAGAGGATGCGGGGATTATCTGTAAAGAAGCAAAAGGGAAATTCCTCAGATGATGGAAATAGCCCTATATCTTAATTAGGGTTATACAGAGTATACATTTATTAAAATCATTGAATAATACACATAAGATCCATCCATTTCACTTCATGTAAATTTTTTCTTGATTTAAAAAATAAACACATAAATTAAATTAAATTAAATTTACTCAGAAAAGGTTTTTTTAAAGCAAATTGGGTAGAGTATTAGTTAGGATCAGCTCAATTATGCTATGGTAACAAACATCCCCCAAGTCTTAGGGCCTTAAGTAGAAGTCAGCTGGCTGGCCAAATACACCTTGCTGCCTATGTTATAAATAAAGCTTTACTAGAATGTAGTCATGCCCATTTGTTCATAATATATTCTATGTGTAACAGAGTTAAGTAGTTGTAACAGAGACTATATAGCCTGAAAACTAAAAGCCTACTTTCTATATGGCCCTTTATAAACAAAGTTTGCTTTTAGACCCCTGGCTTGAAACCATAAAGGTTTATTTCTCTCATGTTCCATGTTAATTAGGAGTCAGCTGGAATATCTGCTTTATGTCATCCTCATTGTAGCACCTGACTGATGGAGCAGACTATCAGGAATGATGCTGGTCACTGACAAAAAAGAAAAAAGAAAAAGAGCAAGTTCTGAAGGATCTTACACCAGCAATTAAATGATCTTTCTCCAAAGTACGACATCACTTTTTTCCTAACAACTCCTGGGCCAGAAGTGTTCCCATGACCCCATTCACACAAGGGGACCAGAAAATACAATCCCACCATTTGTTTATACATGGGCCTGGAAGTGAGAACTGGGATATTTGCCAAATAGCACTAACGACTACCACAATTAAACTGAGACCCAACAAGTCCAGGTGTTTATTTCCAACAAACATGCATAACCCTGCTGAAATATTGTCCTACTGGGTAGAAGTTCTAATCATAAAAATTCCAGAAGTTGCCCCTCACCCTTCCCTGTGGCTCCCATGTCACTGGATAGAGCAACCCAGCACTGCTTTCTGCACTCGTGGATCTAGATTACAAATCTGGCTAACCATCGCTTTCACATTTAGTTTCTTTAATAGGGGTTCTAGTCCCCAAGAACAAGCCAAGACTCTCTGACCTAGACTCCACTATGCCCCTGGGACTCTGCAGCTTCATCTCTCTCTGCCACTTGTTCAATTTTGTCATGCTGGAAGAGAGCTTATAATTACCCAAGCATATAATACTGGTTCTGGATTCCATTCACTCTTTTGATCCTGTGGTTTCCACTGTGTGGAATACCCTCTCCTATCATTCTCACCCTTGAAGACTCAGCACAGTCATTATCTTGTCCACAGAACTTTCCATGACCACCCGTCAGAGAAAACTTTGCTACTACTGCATCAGACCCAAAGTAGATAATCAGAGTACTTAGCCCATTGGGTAAAATGACTGCTAACCTACATAGTACTCACCAGGTACCAAGTACTTTCTAAGTACTTTTCATGTATCATTTCATGTAGTCCTCATAACAAACTATGGGTAGGTACTAGTATCATCTCTATTTTAAAGATAAGGACACTGAGGTATAGGGACATTAATTTGTGCAAGGTCCCACAGGTGGTACGTGGAAGAGCTGGGATATTGCCAGCAGGCTGCAAAGCGAACTCTTAGCCATTCCGCTACCCTGCCTCTCAACACTGAGAGCTGACAGGTCTGTCTCCTTTGAGAGTGTAAGCAGTTCAGCAGCAAAAATCAACATCTCATTCTGTTCTGTACCCCCAGTGCCTGGATCATAGGTATTTAGGCAATAGTGGTTACTTAAATCAAGATTTGTGCAGACGAAATGAGACCCTGGATTCCCCAAACAAAGCTTTCTGCTAAATAAAGTCCTCTTGACTAGTGACATTTAGGAAGTGGATAGTTAATTACCATATATATTTTTTCCTGGATCCCAGCCCTTTTTCCAAGGCTGCTGGTCTACTTGGAAATGGAGAGACAGGAGGGATCCAAATTATGGATCATTAGAAAAGAAACTACTCTAAATTGGGACAAACTTCTATCCAATCATTCAGGAAGTTTTACAGAATTCTAACTGTTTAGAAATGTGAGAATTTGACTTTTCTGTTCAGAAAATAGCACAAAGATTTCCTAAAAGTTTTTCCTCCCTCATAGAATCATGCTTAAATTGTTAATAGCTATAATTATGGAAGATGGCATTGTCGTGCTTGTAATTTTTCCTATCCCTCTTGGTATTTATTGATGATAAATGGCTTTATTAAAAAATAATGATAATTACCTTGTTTGGTTGCATATCAATATAGTTTCAGTTTTTCTTTATTACTAATTATGGAATTTTATGAATTGCCAACATTTAGTTCTTTTATTGGTTTACATTCTCTTGGTGGTATAAAAAGGGGGGAGGAATCAACAATAATTTTATTCTTTCATTTCCTGACACCCCCCTACTACAACCTGCCCCAACTCTGTTATGAAATCAGTCTAGTACACTATTCACATGTGACTACAGAAGGTTATAATTTTTATTGCTATGCAAGTCTAACAATTAGCTGGATACCCCCAAATTCTCCTCTATGGGCCAGTGCCTCCCCAAATGGTAGAAAATGGAAGGCTCTTCCCCCTTAACATACCCCACAGAATCAGAACCTAAAGCTCAAAATGGAGGTACTTCTTGTGGGACCAGGGTTTAAAATCTACTAAATTATCTATAAGATGATTATATGGGCAAATAGCCATTCTCAGTGTTCTCCAGAAGAAAATCCATCTGCTTTACTAAATACCCACAATAACCACCACAGCCAAAGCCACACAAAAGATATCATAACTCTTGGATAGTTTCCTTCCAAAATATACTCCCCTTGACCATCTTTTGGGTTCTCTATGGAGACTCTCAGCCCTCAAAAGGCTAAGAAGGCTACATGTTCCTTTGTTTATCAGTGGTCCTCCACTGGGGTATAGCCCAACTCATATTCTCTGCAAAATATAAACTCATTTAAATTAATGACCCAAATGTAAGCAGTTCATGCTTCTTTGAAAACAGTGCATTTGGCCGTGTTTTCATAAGTGAAGTCCTCCTTAGTATCAAGAAGAGGAAGAGTATGAACTCTTGGCACTTGATGCAAAAGTCAGACTGCATTAGGAGGGAGAGGAGCACAAGCAAAATAACATCACAATTGCAATCAGACCCTATCTGTCCAACCTTAGGCCATGTTCTTAACCTCTTCCCATCTCTCTTCCTGAAAAAATGATTTCAGCAACACCTGTAATTTAGAACTGTTGCAAGGATTTAATGAGTTAAACATCTGGCACATACTTATTATTTAATACATGCTATTAGCTCTTTTCCTTTCTTCTAGCTCAGGAGTTCTCAACTGAGGCAATTTTACTCACCAGAAGACAGTTATCAATGTCTGGAAAAATGTTTTATGATCACAACTTGGCAGGGTTATGTTACTGGCACCCCCGAGGTAGAGACCGGATAGCTGCTAAAAATCTTACAATGCATAGGATGGCTCCCACAACAAGAATTATCCAGCCCCAAATGTTAATAGTGCCAAGACTGAGAATTCTTGCTCTAGACAAATGTGAGATAACTCTTGCATTATGGTTGTTTATTCTCCATATAGCCTATCTCTTTAAATGAGCAAAGACTTACTGAAAACCTATGATGTGCAAAGCTCTACACCAGGCACATCCTTAACCATCTTGTATATTTGGCTGTCTGCTGCAGTTTTCCCAAAGCAACTCCCATCCTCAAATATTGTCCAACTCTATGAACATCAAGCTTTGGCTCCTTTCTTCTCAATGCTGCTCTCAGTGGCCCTGAAGTCAGACATGCTGTGTGTCAGAGCAAAGACCTGTATTAATCATCCATTCCAAATATAGCAACAGCAGTTTGAAAATCAAAGAATGGGCCTTGGGGACATAAATATTTGCATGTTCATAATAAATACTTAACTACACATCTGTGCAATGTTCAATATAGTTGGGGAAGAAAAAGAACATTTATGTTGATTTTTGTCAACATCCACAAATCAAGCACCTGATGTGCTAAAGAAATGTAAAACCTAACAGTTGTAAAGATTATTTTAAATATATTTATAATATCCACTTACAAATTGGAGACAAGCTTGATTTACCCTGAAGTTTTTCTAAGCATCAATTAGCCCATACCTGTCCCTTGGGTTAGTGGTACAATTTTTCAATCTGCATTTAACATCCACCTCTCTTCTATCTGATGCCTACCTTGACAACTCATGTTGACCCTGGCTTCAACACTCAAGACTCGGTTTCATATTTTTACTCTTCTCTGTATATATGTGAGTACATCTTTCTATGTGCAGAAGCCCCTAGGTATCACATGTTGTGGGTTTACAATCTTGCAGGCTCTACTATACGTGCTTTGTAGTCACACTCTCATTTCATTGTCACAAACCACTACAGAGAAGATGATATCCTCTCATTTTTCAAAGGAAAAAAATGAAGGCTTATATAGAGGTTAGGTGATCGGTCCAAAGTCACACAGCTAAAAATTATCAGAATGGGTGATCACACATTGTGGTCTGATTCCAGTATCCATGTACTTCACCACTACACTGGATTAGGAAGAAACAGACCCCATTGTGGTGAGTGCTGTTTGCGAAGAGGTAAGCAGTGGGCACACTCTTTGACCCAGCAAATCCACCTCAAAGAAATGCTCATCCCCAAATGCTAGCTCATATGCAGAAAATTGTATGTAGAAAGATATATACTACTGCATCATTTGAAAAGGAGAAAAGAATAAACAATCTAAATGAGGGAGGTAGATTCATGCTATGAAATGGGGTGATTCCATACCAAGTAGGGAGACTAGCAAAGAGGGCTTTGTTACCCATTATCCATCCCCCTGGCTGGTTTGGCTCAGTGGATTGAGCGTCGGCCTGCGAGCTAAGTGTCGCTGGTTCGATCTTCCAGTCAGGGCACATCAGAGAAGGAAAACTCTGACTCCAAAAAACTTCCGCTGCCTTGCGGCATACCTCTTCAGGGGAAAGGCTAAGGGAGTAAACCCCGACAGAAAATCCGGAGCCGGAGTCCCTAAGGCGGTTTGACGTTGTAGTCAACACCAGCAACTCCTGCGGCGCACCTGAAGCCAAGCTGTATTGACTCCGTCTTTCCCTTGGATCCTTCAGCTGCGAAGAGAGGGGGGGTCTGCTGCATGGGCAACAGCAGACCCTCCATATCACCCTGCCCAGGCTCTGTAGCTTCAGCTTCACTGGAGAGGACACTCCAGAGTCATCGCAAGATGTCGATTCAACACGGGAGGAGACAGATACCGTGTCACTCCCGAGTCGGACTGCACAGCCATTCTCGGCGGTGCAGATAGACTCTTAAGAAGCTACACCATCGTCTCTCGAGACGGACGGCTGCCGACGACGACGGCTGCCGACGATCCATCCCCCTTCCTCCTTATTCTGGGTGGCAATGCACCCAGCTTAGAGACTGCATTCCTCAGCCTGACTCGCAGCCAGTGATGGTTGTGTGATGGTGGTAAATGTTTTGCAATAAGCTCACTCTTACACCAATTTTTATGGTGTAAATTTTCCAACTACTATGTCCAACTTCAAGCCACCAAGTTGAGGCCCACAAAAACTCCTGAGAAAGTAAAAATTGCCTCTTGCAACCAAGGAAGAGCCAGCTCTAGCATGTGCCTAGGGGTAAACAGTAAGGTGTAAAGAAATCTGTCCTTCTTTAAAAGTATGACAAACAAAAGAATTAATTAATTAATTAATTAATTAAAAGTATGACAGACAGCAAGCAGGTAAGCATTTTCTTTTCTTCTCCCCTTCCTCCTCCTTCCTGCTTGGAATTCAGAGGATATGACTGGAACTCAGCAGCTACTTTCACCCATAAAGCAACATAAAAAATGGTGGTGCAGAAAGACCAAAGATGCAGAAAGAAAGGAAAAGTCTCTGTTGACCTCATGAAGCCTACCTCAGAGCTCCTCTATCAGGAAGAAAATAAAACTCCTATTTTAAGCCACTGTTGTTTTAGTTTTCTGTTACATGCTCTCAATTAATACAGGCTCGGCTTTCACATCTCTATTACTTACTATTTTTTATAATGAAAATATTTTATTCCAGTGTTATTTTCAAATAAAAAAGGTAAAAAAAAAATTTTAAGAGTTAAGTGATTGGATCCTTATAAGTGTTTCCAAGTTGCCAATTCTTATGACAGTATCCATGGATCACAGGGTGGGGGTAAGGGAGACCAGGGAAAATCACAGACCTGGCACGCAAATCAGCAACGTGGGCATGTCCTGAAAATGAAAGGATAGACTGGAATCCAACCAAGTTCACAAACTGCCAGAAAGATTTCTGGCCCGAAAATATTCAAAGGCTTCCTGAGGTAAGCCTTGGGTGAAGACTCAACAGGTGAGGGGAGAAGCACAGGATGTGCTGCCAGGCTGTTGTCTCCAATCTAGGAAGTCTCCCAGGAAGCCTGCCCAGGGGAGGAAAAGCAGCAAGACTCCATTTCCTGGCTCAAAACAGGGGGCTCCTAAGGTGTCCCAATGAAGGGGACCCCAGAGATTGTGGGAAAAAAAAAAAACAGAAGACAGAATATCAGATCACGGAGCATGGAATGGAGCAAGAAAATATAAGATCATCTCAAGTTTCTGGGCCCAAACAGAGGGCTGCCCACAGCAATCTGGTGGTTAGGAAAGTCCTAAGGGAGAGCACAACCAAGTCTAATGGGGTCTTCAGGGTTTGCATTCCACAGAGGGTAACAAAAATTATACTGAGGGTGACACACATTGCAAAATCAATCCTGTGTAATTCTTCTGCCTTGTCTTATACAAGATAACTTCCAAGTCTATTTAGGATGCATCTTTGGAGAGCATGTCAAGTCAATATGCTCTACATACACCCTGTATGCCTAAGCAGGGTGTGTGCCATAGAAAAGGCACTAAGCATAGGCCCCTATTCTTGAAGATGCTGCAATCTAAAAGAAAAATCGAGTTGTGCATAGATAGAAATATCTGGAGACCCTCCATCTATGTTTAAGCATCAGATGTATATTCAAACCTTAGTGGTTAAGAATTCAGAGCAGGAAAGGGAAAGAGGAATGTAAAAGCCACAAAGAGAATACAGGTCCTCAGTCAGGTCCTAAAGAATAGATATCATTTGATTTGATTCCCAGTCAGGGCACATGACTAGGTTGCACGCCAGGTCAACGGTTGGGGGCGCGTGAGAGACAACCGCACATTGATGTTTCTCTCCCTCTCTTTCTCCTTTCCCCTCTCTCTAAAAACAGTTGAATAAAATCAAAATAAAATAAAATAAAGTAACCTTGTTAAAAATAATTATTTTTTTAAAAAAGAATATATATTATTTGAGCCAGAAAAAAATTAGAAAGAATGTATCCCATACTGAAAAATGGCAAACAATGAGTGCTAAACAAATGTATTTCCAATAATCAAAGTAGTAGAGAAAAGGGAAGTGTGGAGGAGAAAATGATAATGCTGGGAATTCATGGGCAATAACACTGAAGAGGAAAATGTGGAAATTGTTCATTCTTTTATTCATAAATTCAACAAATATTAAATGCCTCAGCACTTGTTTCAGGGCCTTGAATATCAAACTTGAATACCTGGAGGCTAAGTAATGGGCTCCTCCTACTTGTTGGAATTGATGAAATTTCACATTTTCACACTGTCAAAAATGGGAAGATGTTATGAGGAGAAACAGTCCAGATATTTCTAGGCCTCAGCAGCTCATAACTGAAAACAGGTAATAAAAACCTGGGAGTAATGAGGATGCCGCAGGGGCTGAGATATCCCTTTTCCAACATTTTACGCTCAGTGAAGTTGAGTCCCCTTTGTGCCCATCAGCATCCCATGCCTCCCAATGCCCAGAGTGCCTTGAATATAGCGTGTACCCAGTAAATATTTACTCTTGTTTGCAAAAATTTCTTGTTTGCAAAAGCCCAAGCAGGTTTAGGGCCAGGGTTGGCCAGCTGTCCCAGGTGCCAGAGAATCAAAACCTAAAGCTAAGTGCATGACATTGTCCCCTGGGAAGTGGCGGCAAATTTTTCACAGTGGTTAATGAAATGGAGGGCAAGGGTCAGAGATGCTTACAGCGAGAAACATGTAATGGATATTGGTATTTAAAACAGAAAGTAGCCTTGGCTGTAAGTTAATGTTTCATATCCAATAAAGAAGACTAAATACCTATAGTTTTGATAGATTGCTACAAATGAAACATTAGAGGGGCTCTTAAACACGTTGCTTCAGATCTTCATTACATGAAATTATTCTTGAGCAGAATCTCACAGCCAATATGGCTGGATCCCATGAAATAGCCAGTTAGATAACACAGGTTATGCTTTCTCTAATAAGGACAGAATTGGGAAGGAGTCTAACAGGACAGTTTCACCAGTTCTGCAGCGCAGGAGCATTGTAAGCCAGAGTGCAGAGAATATTTTCTAGAAATTCTCGATGTAGCCATCATGCCCCTGGAGGAGATATAGGATAATTTCAGTGCCTTTCCAAAAGCAGCACAATGACCATACTGAGTACTTAATGGAGCATTATCAGAGTTGAGACTAGACAGATTGCATATCTCCATCATGGCTCACCTGAGAATGGGGAGACCTTTGCTTTTCAGACTCCTCTAGAATTTCCACAGAATCATCAAGTTGGTGAAGATTTCTCCGAAATGGTTTTGTAGCAACTTCTCAATATACAAAAGGAGACCAAGAAAATCAAAATGGGATAAATTCAGAGGATGGGAAGAAGACACAAAGCCCAAATACCAGTAATCATGCCAGCCAAAAACAACCCAAGAATGGAGAGAACTCAAATGTCCAAAGAACAGAGGTCTTTCTCTGGCATCACCTGCTAATTTATACAGGTGCATGCCACACACATGTTACCAATGTTCCTATATATTCACACCACATGCCCACTAGCAGAGATTGATGTGGATTTTATCTTTATAGGAGACATATGGAATACCTGGGTAAGCAGACAGTATTTTTTTTTAACTTTTTCAATCAATATAGCAAGCAAAGACTATTTACCAGAAGACCCTACAAACCTTTTTTCCAACATATTAGATAAATAACCCATGTTGTTTTTAATTAAACCAGAAAAAATTCTCTTCAATGTTACTCTTGATCACAAGACCATTTCAATCAGATTTTGTTCCTACAGTGAGAACAGGGTGAAGGGGAGCAAAGTGGAGCTTCCAGTCAGTCACTCCAAGAAAACTTGCTGTCCAGCAACAAATATGGATGTTTCCAAAATCATCCTGGCTCTAAACTCCTCCAATAAAGAAGCTTCTCCAAAATGAATAAAGTATTTCACTCCAATATACCATCATCATGGATTTCTATGCCTAAATATGTTTCTTACTTTACACTTTTGATCAACTTGAATTGTAGCAATATCTACCTTTCTCAACTAATCATTTATTCATAGTAATCACAGTTAAAATTTATATACCACATATACTTTTACATGCTTTATTTTTTATATATTAACTCAATCATCCTAACAACACTGTGAGATCAGTATTATTACTATCCCATCTTACAGGTGAGGAAACTGATGCTGAGGGAGATAATTTACTATCTTGTCTATAGTCACACAGCAGTTAAGTAGAAAACCTGATATATGAACCCAGCAATTTGGTTCCTTCAGCCCCGCTCTTAATCCCAACAGTATATTGCATAGGATTTATTTGTTCATTCCAAAGTTAAATAACACAAACCCAGACATATAATCCAAAGAGCAACAGTAAGAAGAAAAAAAAAAAAAACTCTAAGTGCTCTTGGCCACATTTCTCCTTCCTCCTCACTCTCTACACTCCCAATATTCAGCTATTAGGTATTTCTCCTGCCCCCTAAACATGCCTTTGATATAAAAATGGTCAAAAGAGATCCCAGTAAGCACAAAAAGACAGAATACAGACAATTGTTTATTTTTACTAACTCCATGTGCCCGTGATATTGACATCTCAGCTCTCTGCCAGGCTTCTATGTTTTGTGTGCTTTGCTTAACTGGAAGAAAAGAAAAAATTAACATTTACTGAGCACTTTGTCACTATATGCCAGGTAGTACTCTATGTGCCTTCACCCAAAAGTAATCCCACCAAAGGTAATTAATGAAGTCTTAAAGCCAAAAAGAAAAGGATTCAGAAAGGTTAAGTACCATGGTCAAGGAGACTCACCTAGGAGTGATAGCATGCAGATTTAAGCCAAAACGTAATCTAAAGCTGAGGCTATTTCTGGGACAGCACACTGGGTAGTAGATACCCTATCTTTTAAAACCAGAATCCACTCTTAGATTTTTTTTTTTTTCCCTCGAGCAGTGAGTCTTTACAGATTTACTGGTTGTTAAATGCTACTGACTCTAGCTAATACCCAAATTAACTAGATTCCTTTCAGAGCTTGTAAAATGTGCTACACACTCAACTTCTGAATTTAGCATGCAAGATGATGACCGCAGCAAGAAGAACAGTGCAACTTTCTTGTTAGAACAATGCATGCCTAAAAGCCTATTTTTAATTTCTACCTTCTTTTATGAGGACTACATGAATGAGGACACACCTAGGATACTGTATATTAATTTCAACACAGCTAATACCCAAAATGTCCCACCAATTTACTCTTCACTGACAATGTTAAAAGAAAATGATTTATGCAGATCAATCATCTCGCTCATCAAGTCCTACCCTGACAGCCAGCCTTCATCATTGCTATTTAAAAGGCACTGCTGACAGAAAAGACCGACTCTTTGATTAAGGGCCCTGTCTGGCTAACCTTTTATTTGAAGAATGATTGCCGCTGAGTGACAAATACTTTTCCATTCATTTCAAGGCAAAGATATTGACATTCAAATTCTCGATGGCTATACTGAGCAGATGCCACTGTTGGCAAGAGGCTTAAGAGCAACAGCAGGTACACTGTGGCTCTA
Source organism: Furipterus horrens (assembly GCF_987537825.1). Classification (NCBI taxonomy): domain Eukaryota; kingdom Metazoa; phylum Chordata; class Mammalia; order Chiroptera; family Furipteridae; genus Furipterus; species Furipterus horrens. The sequence continues at coordinate 165,481,099 of NW_028327175.1, read as the reverse complement.
GGGGCACACAAAAAAGAATAAAACTAGAACACACGCGCAGGCACTGGCTAAAGGTTCTCAACAAGTGAAAGCTACGGGTAGCTGGGCCAGATCCTCTTTTCTCCGTAGTTAGCAAAGAACATCTGGTTGTAGTTTCACCCCTGTTCTCTTCTTAAAAGTGCCCTTGTGTTACCTTGACCTGACTTGGAACTGCACAGACAGTGAAGACTAAGAGTAAAAATGAGGTTGGGAGCGTGCAGTTTCCAAACACAGAAGGAAACATCTCTCTCTCTACCCTGAATCTCATGACCCCAGCAGACCTCATGTTAGAGGTACTGACCTCCTTTTGGCCTCACAGGACTGTAAGTGACTAAACACAAAGCAAAAGAAGCATCTGAAAAACCACCTACAAAAAAAAAAAAAAAAAAAAAAAACTGATATTTAATCCTATATGCTAAGGAGAAAGGAGAGAAAAAAATACCAAAAAAGAGGCATGGATTGATGGAAAAAGAGTGACCATAAGAGACAGAAATTGAGCTTTTCTCTTTTTGTGGGGGAAAAAAAAAGGCATTTTTTTCTAATCCATTTCAATAGATGCTACCTTGATCAGTAACACATATATATAACGCCAACCTATCCTCACAGCAGGAGTATTTTGGTTATGTTCATTTCTTAAATGCAAAATATTATCTGCAAGGGAAGCAGGAAAATTATGGATTAAGGAAGGCCATTCGTGACAAGAGCCATCTCAAAGCCTCAAGATTAATCACTTCCAGGAACAAAATGAAAACACCTCAGCAGGTCACCAGTGATTCCTTTTAAATCTTGCTAACATGCAACATGTAGGTTTCAAGTGCTCACAAGGAACAGGGTATCCAAAAAACTGTAGTTGTGACGTCTGACAAATTCCCACCATGGAAGAGGCAGGGGACAGCCAAGACACAGACAGAATTGCTTTGTTACCCTGGGCCTGAAGCAGGTGACCCAAGCAGCAGAGTAGAGGAAAGTAACAGGGCTCAGAGAGAGTAAGAAAACCTGGCTTTGCATCTATATTTTGCTGCTTATTAGCTGAGGGACACGAAGCAAACTAGGTCCCCTCTCCAATCCTCTGTCACCCCATCTGCAAAGTGTCTACCTTACACAATTATTTGTGAACATTAAACAATATGCATTAAATAAAGCAACTTTTCCTTACCTAAACCCTTTTTCTTTTCCTCCTTTCTTCTTCTCTTTGCTCACTTCTTTGTACAAGAGAGTAATTCACAAGAGGTATGGGGAAAACACAAGATTTACAGTTCCATGGCCAACCTGCGACATGTGCAGACACTTACTATCTGTGCAACTACACAGTCTTTGGGTAAGTTAACATGCTGAACCTCAATTTCCTCATCTTTAAATGAAAACAGTCCTACTAGCCTCATGTCCTTCACTGTGTTACAATGAGGAAAAAAAAGATAATGTTTAAGTACTTTATAAGTTTTAAATTGATACAGAAATGTTTTCTGTAGTTACAATCTTTCTCAAAAAATCAGATACTATAACCCATTTTTATTTTGTTCTTATTTATTTCTCCCATCTATGTTTCTAATGGTGAATAATAAATATTTAACCAGTTAATTATCAATAATCATCTCTATCCCCTAGAACTATTAGTAGTTGCCTCTACAACTGTCTGGAAGAAGTACCAGGTAGAAGTGACATTTCTTCCATAACAAAAATTTATTGGAGGTTATTATGAACCAGGCATTGGGACAAGGAGGTGAATTAAAAATGCAAATTTGAGTCACAAGGAGCAAATAGACAAATAAATGATTTCAATATTGCTGCACTATATAAGTACAAAGGATATTAAGGATGCCAATGAGGAGCGTGTGACTACCAGGCAAAGTCAGGGGGAAGATTTCATCACAATGTAGTAAACCTGGGTCTTCAAGGGTGGATATGGCCTTCCTTTTCACCAGGAGGAAAAGGAAGAAAGAGGTCCTGAGGGAGAAAATGCCAGGTGCAAAGGTATGGAGGCCCAAGAGAGATCACATGCTCTGGCAGGGCAAGGGCAAGTTCAAGACATCCTATAGATTTAAGACTTACACCTTTAGGCAAAGGGGAGTTTAGAAACATCACCCTAATGAAAGGCAAGACAAACATTCAGTCTGTGCTAGAAACTGGAGACACAAAAACAAAAATGCTTATTCTGACACTCCCTCTGGGAAGGGAGCTTGGTAGTCTTTACTTCCTTTCAAGTAAAATCTAAGAACCTGCCCAGCTGGGTGTGCTGGGTGGCCCTGCCCCCCTGGCACCAGCACGTGTGGCTTTGTCTTTGGCCTTTGAACCTGCCCTTCATACCCAATTTGCAGGTGTGGGCTTTTATTATTCTGCTTGAACCTACTGTTCCATTCTATGGATGCAGGGGCAACTATGGATCACCATTTATGTGTTGTGAACTCTGTCCTCTGGTTTTCTGCCATTCCTCCCTGATGCTAGCCTACTGCTGCCCTGCTTTGACCTGAAGTAATCCTGTGGACAGTTTGACAGTTCCTGAAACTATCTCTATTGGGAAGGTCTCTATTCCAAGCTTCTGCCCCTTGCTCCCTGTATGCCCTCCCAGTAAGTGTGGCAAAGGTAATACCATGTGTTCACCAAATCTTGTTTCACTCTCCTCTTCCTGGGCATACGGAAAGACAATTGACTACAGTTAGTTAGAATTCTGGTCAATACAAAAAAAATTCCCCTTTCAGGCCTGGCCCTTAAAAACATCCAAGTGCAGATTTTCTGTATTAGTTTCCTAGGCTACTATAACAATTACCATGAACTTGGTGGCTTAAAACAACAGAATTTATTCTCTCACTTTGATGGATAGCAGAAATCCAAATTCAAGGTGTCAGTTGACCACAATCCCTCCAATGACTCTAGGGGGGAATCCTGCCCTGCCTCTTCCAGTCGGGTGACTCTTGGCATTCCTTGGTTTGTGGCTGCAACACTTCAAACTCTGCCTGTCTTTACATGGCCCTTATTCCCTCTGTGTGCTGTATCTAAATATCCCTCTCCTTTCTCTGATAAAGACATGAGTTTTTGGATGTAAATCTCAGTCTAAATTGGAATGATTTAAGATCCATCTCAAGATTCTTAAATAATTACATCTGTAGATGAGTGGATCAAAAAACTGTGGTACATTTACACAATGGAATACTATGTAGCAGAAAGAAAGAAGGAACTCCTGCCATTTGCAACAACATGGATGGAACTAGAGAGAATTATGCTTAGTGAAATAAGCCAGGCAAAGAAAGAAAAATACCATATGATATCACCTAATACAGGAAACTAAAGAACAACACAAACAAAGGAACTAAATAGAACAAAGAGCAGAATAGCAGTCAATATGGGGGAGGGGAGAGGGAGAGAAGGGGGAAAAGTAAGGGAAGGGTTTAGTCAAAGAACCCGTATAAATGACTCATGGACATGGACAACGGGGAGGGATATGATTGCGGGAGAGGGGGTGGGTTGGGTGAGGGAGAGAAATTGGGGGAAAAGGGGACAACTGTAATTGAAAAACCAAAAATAAAAATAAATGAAAAATAATAATAATAATTACATCTGCAAAAAGCCTATGTCCAAATATGGTCACATTCTAAGGTTCCACATAGGCATGAATTGGGGGAGTAGGTGGTCACTAGTCAAGCCACTATACCTCCCAGGCAGCCTTGGTGGTCTCATGAACCAGGTTGTATGATAACCAGATATCAGAGCCATATTTCTGAGTGACTATGTGAAGCAGAGTTCCCCTAACAACAACCCTCATTAGACACATAAATGAGAATAAAACAAAACTTCATGGTGTTAAGCCACTGAGATTTCAGGGTTAATTTGTTACAACAGCAGAGCCCAGCCTGGCTTGGCTACCACTCCAAGTTTTATGCCCTTGCTCTTCAACCGAAACGCTGTTCATGGGCCCAGGACTAACATGCAGTGCTTTCATTTGGGTTCATTTTTTCTTTGAAAGATTTTTAGGTTGCTCTTGCTAAATGTCCCAGGAATTTCTTCCAGAGCTTTGCTTGGCCTGGATATGACTGTTTAAGAGGTTTCTTATTTTCCCTGGATAATGTCGTTAGGCTTTTGCTGATAACATCACTGTTTTCTCTACTGATCTCAAGGGAGTATGTGATGGCTGGCGTGAGATGTCCCTTGCTCTCATTGGGGCAGGAGATATGGAGGAAGGGGTTGAATGCGGATACTTGTCAGCTAAATTCACCCAGTAGTATATCTAGGAAAACAGTAGCTAGTGTCCCATTTTTACAGAAGTAGAGAGAGCCCCAGATTTTGGAGTCGTGCTGACTTGGGCTGAAATTCCCCAGTTCTGCAAACTCAACAGCTATAATACTTAGAAGATTACTTCTTACTTCTCTTACCTTTATAAAAAAGGGAGTAAACACCACCTTTTCTACAGGGTGGCTGTGAGAATTAAATGATAACTGGATACATGTTAGCTGAATGCTCTGATCATAGCAGTTATTGGATATATGTGAACTTTCTTTGTTCCTTTGACCAGGCCAGTTTATTCCCAGTTTTATCATCCCACTTCTGGGGAGAAGTGACAGCTAAGTTGCTGTGAAACCATGATCTTTAGCATTGTTCTCAATGACCCCCAAGCATTTTCTGCCTTTTCTCTAGTTCATTCTTTTAAATACTACTAGTCTATTCCTTGCAAACGGCTCATAATTTAATGGATAAACTGACTGATCACTCTGACCAGCTGAGTTCTGTTCTTAAATACTTCATGAGAGCTCATTTTGATGCTCCAGTTAGACTGAAAGCTCTGTGAAGGCAGGAAATATGCCTTATCTTATTTCAGTAAATCTAACATCAGTGAGCACAATACCAAACTGCTCATGGGTGCCACCCCATACTCACTGACTGACTACAGAAAGAACAGGATGGAAAGTTCCCATCACTAAGACAGGATCTGGCCCCCAATAACATGAATGTTCACAAATTAATAGACAAATATTGAAATTACCTGACATATTCACAGAGCAGAGAGAAGGTAGCACAAGTTGAACCACTTAAGAAACAAACAAAAATAAGAGTCAGGATTCATCGACACTCTGGGATTTGGTGGGTCCCTCCATAAATAAATCAGCTAGTGGTCTGTTTGTCACCACTTTCAAGCTGGATCAGCAAAATGTATTCTTACAGTTGTATGACGGGGTTATAATAAAATAAATGTTACATGTTGCACAGCACATGTTATATAATATACAAGGTCTGTCCAGAAGGTATCCAGTCTTATAATATGAAAAATAGAGACATTCATTGAAGAATATACAAGAAACATTGTACTTAGGACAATGAATGATGCCTCAGTCCCCTTCAAAGTAGGCACCTTGGGAGCTCACACAGTTCTCCCAATTGCTGTCAGCTGCCCCACTGTATTTTTATGAATCTCACCAATAGTCTGAAATCTCTTCCCTTTCAAAGATTATTTTAGTTTCTGGAAAATGCAGAAGTTGCAGCGTGCCAAATCCAGGCTGTAGGGGGCTGAATCACCTGGGTGATTTGACATTTCACCAAAAAACTCTGCACAAGACCTGCTGCATGAGTGGGCACGTGGTTGTGATGAAGCTGCCAATCACCAGTTGCCCATAGCCGCGGCCGTCTGAATCATCCCAATAGTTTTGTGGAGGAATGTTCAAGCTTAACGCAAAATTTGATGCAGATCCATTGCTCTACTTGCTCAATCATTTTAAATGCGACGACCACACAGTAAACATGCTCACTCAATGGCGTCTACCACCCCCTCTGACTAGGATGGTGAAGCCATCATTGTTTACACATGCACAGTCCAGTCCACTCTCCTTGGCTGCCAGGTTATAACGATGGCACGCAAACCATTCTTGTTATATTGCAATGGCTGGACTTTTTCCAGGCAGACTTGGTATGTATGTTATATATCAATTTGTAATATATATTTATAGCAACTGCTTTGTATCGAGAACTGTTTAATTTTTTACTTATATAATCTCATTTAGTCTTCACAATTCCAGAACATAGATGCCATTATTATCATCATCTTACAATTGAGAAGCAAATCCGGAGAGGTTAATTTGCCCATAATCACAAAACTAGCATACATAGGCAAGATCTGGAGTCAGATTCTGAAAGTGGTTCCAGAGTCCATATCCTCAGCCATTAGGCAATACTGCCTCTCAAGAGGGAGAATCTAGAGGTGGGAAGAAGTGAGCCCCCAGTCAAAATAGTATCTGGAAGAGGGTCTTACACATTAAACAGGTTCTAAAGAGACAGCCTTTCAACAGAAGAAGCTAGCTCCACAAGCAGGATCTGGCAGCCACAGATACAAGGGAACAGCCCTCTATAAGAGAAGAGTTGGTGATAACCCACCTTAATCGTAATAGACATCAGATGGAAGCAACCCCCTACTTGAATACCTTTAGTCTGAGATAGGACTAACCCCATGGTTAAGGCCCTGAATAGCAGCATCAGGAATACACAGCTCTAGTAGATTGAAGACAAAGGATATAGAAGGGGCAGGGAGCAGTTCCAGAAAACTTTGATGTGTCTGCTCTGAGCATGACATCTTTAATGCACAAACTGCTAGTCAAGAAACATCCAGCTTTCCCACCAGCCCTACAAAGCTCGGCAACGAGTATCCCATGCTTGTTTACCATTACTGTATAAATCACTTCAGTTTCCTGCAGCTTCAGCTCTCCCCCACCATAAACAGAGTCAACCGGGGCTCCCTGCTCAAGGCACTCATCTAAAGCCGGGAGGGCAAAGGCATTCTTTCCCAGGCTCATCAGCACTCATGGGCAATGTCCCCTCCTCCTTAAGCTTATCGGAATGAGCACACTCTCTGACGGTTGATTCTTTCATCTCTGCAGCTTTGAAAACCTCCAACATTATATCAGATCTACAACAAAGAGCAGGGACTTGAGGGGTTGACAGAACGACCATAATTAAAGACGACCATCAATAAGCTGCCATGTTAAACAATGCCACGTTATAGCTGCTCCAAAGCCAACTGTTTACCTTTCAGACATTTCTATGGAGAGGTTTAAACAGGTGCAGTTTGAATTGTTTTCATAGATATGCAAACAGGAGATAGAAACTTTTCTTCTAAGACAGAGTGTAAGTACAGCATGCTATTACCTTGCTAATAGTGTACAATTGATTTACTCAAGGGAAGTAAGTAACTGATAAGAATATGAATCCAAAAATATCATTGGATATATTTCAGGGACATTGCAAAAAATGAAATGGGAAACAATACAAAATTTTTCATCCTAAGTCCCTTCTGGCCCATGGACAGCAGTTTCTCCCTTTGTAAAACAAGAAGGTTACATTTCAAGCTTATGCTCACTTGCAGAACCCCTCCCCAATACAAGCTCAGGGTACAGAACAGGAAAACTCAGGAGTGTCTTGGGGATAGATCAGGGTCCCACTTGCACCACGATGTCCTCAGAATTTTTCTAGGGCTTTGAGAACCACTGGACCAGATCATCTCTATGAGTTCTTTCCAGGACCAAAATTTTGTGATTCTGAAGGAAAAAATTAAGAAAGGGGAAGACAAAGAAGAGGTGGAAGATGAGGAGGAAAAAAAATAACAAACAACAAAACCACTGTATCTTTTATCCACAATACTTTTCTCACTGCTCAGCATCTAAATAACACTGAATAAATGAAGTCCTGAGTTAGTGACTAATAAAGGAAGTTAGAAGTATCTTCTCTGCTTCTCCGTGAGTTTTGGGAAGGGCTAACTGTATCAATAGCAAACAGAAAGAGGCAATACTAAAACGATTTTAAGTCTCCAATGCACTGAACTCCTCAGCTGTGTCCTCCCAGCTAGCTATGTGTCCCATTCCCAGGCAGGTCTGAGGTGAGCAGAAGGAATGTGCTCCCCGCACTTTTCTTTGCCCTTGGACTCTTAGGCCAGCTTCCCAGGGCATGCAGTTGTCATGTTTCCAGCTCAGCCTGCATGCTGGAGACCTCTGGGGTTCTCTGGAGTGCCTGCAAAGTTACTCTGTTCAAAGACAGCCAGCAACTTTGCCTTGGGAGATGCATGAGAATTGAGGTGGGAGCAAGAGAATTGTTGTGTGGAGCCACTGAAGCAGAAACCTCTCAGTGGGATTTGGCAAGTTTACCAAGTTCAAGGGCTGTTTATCACCTCATCTGTACAACTCATACATGGTGGGGGAACCCCTGGACCGGAGTCGCAGTGGCTCTGTTTAAGGCCCCCACATGTCACATCATGACTCATTATGTTGACCACTGGGGAATTTTCTGATACTTGGGGACACAACCCTGTGAGAGTAAGTGTGAAGAACTGCAGCTCATTTCTTTCAGACTGAATATCTTAGAATTTATGGTAAGAAGAAAATCTCCAGTGCTTACATGGGACAGACCAAAAGAACTGCAAAAGCTGAATCTAACCTCTTTCTATAAAAATAATATGGAGAATCCTTAACTGATTTAATCTCCTTGCTAGGCCCTTTCCACTAGGAGCCCCACATCTCCGGAGGAAGAACAAACCATAAAGTGTCTTACTTCTACAAAGGGAGAGGTAATGTCTGGTGATGTCCAGATGACTAGGACAGAGCCAAAAGAAGATACGTAAAACCACACTTCCTGCCTAAGGCTGGGCCATCTGACCCTCCCCAACCCCTCCAACCTCCATGACATCATTCTTGAGAGCTCTGTTCCCTTCTAGCCTGGAAAGCTCCATTTTGAAAACAATAACTCTTTATGGAGGGCTTTCATCTCAGCTTAAGTTCTAAAAAATCAAAGATTAATATGTCTGAGATGGAGAAGGCATCCCTCAAGAATGTGGGAAAATTGCCTTGGGTGGTTTGTATTTAGTGGTAATATCTTCTGTAACTTGTCAGATTTTCTTGCTGTTTTTAGAATGAAACCAGATACTTTAAAAAGAAAAAAAAGTGTTTGAGATAGGCTACTGATTACTGGTTTATTTTTTGAGTTGAGAAACCACATGGTTTTCCAAGCACGGTTACGCTATGGTAATATACTTTGTCATAAATTTACTATATCCGTCTGCTTGTCTATAAAACAGTCTGCTCCTCATCTTTCTAAACTTGGCCTGGATACAAAACTTTTAACTTAAAATATGTAACAATATGTCATATCCACCAGAAGATTCATGACAGCTATTTCTAAGATACATAACATTATTAATTGTTTTTGAATGTAATTGAACTGTTATGAATCTAGAAAGTATAAAAATGACATTTAGCCATCAACAGTTCTTGAAACATTATATACACAAAAGAAAAAATACTAACAAGTCCAACAGTACTCAATTTCAAAATTATATTCTTTTAAGCCAAAATTACACTAAGAGAAACAGAAAAAAATGTATGAACTTAAAAATAAAAGTGTAATACTTAAAAATATTAAACTTACCTTCGGATAAAAGTTAAGTGTGAGCTAAATTATTTTTTATGTCTGCCAAATTGTCAAACAATGTGCAGTCTCCTTAAACTATTTAAAAGGCTACAGCTGGAGTATGTGCAGAGGATCAGCAAGATACAGACAACGATGAGCAGAAGAACAAGCAGACTTACTTCAAACTACTTGGATTCATTTAGGATTTACTGAGCACCTACCATTAGGACGTACTCAACTACATATCATGGAAGATAACAAAGAAGATGCAGTCTAAGCTTTAAAGAAGCTTGCAAACTTACTTATTTTTATAATTTTAAAGTAATAATTACTAAATACCCAAATGAAACCTCCTGTAAGTAACATGTGAAGTTAGAGCAAAAAGAACTCAATGCAAGCCAGGGTAGTTGAGAAGTCTCCATGTAAGAGCTAGAATTTTTCCTGGATCTTGAAAACTGAGTCATATTTTTAGAGACATAAAGTAGGACAGAGGTTATTTACAATTAGAAAGGCAGCTTAAATAATGACCTAAAAGCTGAGACAAATGTAATTTGTTGGGAAAAAGGTGAACTGAAAGGAGTGGCCCAAGCAAAGGCTGGGACCTCAGGTTAACCTACGACTCAAGGACATGAAAAACATTCATCTAACCGCTTCTTCCCAATAATTCCTCGTGGCCTGCTTCATCAGGGTCCCACCTGACTCGGAATCCTGAGGCTCCCAGTGTCCCTCCCTTGCCAAGCTTGCTCCACTGGACCCAAAAAGAAAGAACCCCACCAGGTTCATTATCAGATAAATCAGAAACTTCCTTCTCCTAGCTCCATGGACTGTGCTCATTTTAAGAAAGGATCAAATTGGTTAGAACTCAAACCTATTTAAGGTATTAAAAACCTTTCTACTGTAGCCTCCCTATGCCATTCTGACAGTGGCTCTCAACCAGGGGTGATTTTGCCCCCTAATATATGGATACATTTTTGTTTTGACACACTCACACACACACAAGAATGTGTTATTGGCATCTAGTAGGTAGAGGCCAGAGATGCTGCTAAACATCGTACAATGCACGGAAGAGCCCCACAACAAAAAATTCTCCAGCCCAATATGTCAATAGTGTCAAGGTTGAGATGAAATGAATATAAACATTTACAATATTTTCTGAACATGTATATTTTAACAAGACAGAGAACTTGCCTTGTCTTTTCTTTGTCTTAAACTTGACCCAGTTTCATTGATTTTCAGAAAGCTCAGTCCAAATTCTAAGGTGCTTTCTAGGGCAAAGTTGCCTGATTCAAGCAGCCCTAATGAATCCCCACCCTTTGTTCTTGCCCAATAAGAAGGATGCACTGAGAGAAGAGGGCACCGGCAGTAAAATATGTCCTCTGTTTGATCAGATGATACACTCATACCTAAACCAAGCTAGAAATGAGAGGATAGTGAAAGCCAATGCATTTTGTACCTTTGTACCTTTCCAAAGCTAGACGCGCTTTACAATTTTTGATTTTAATGGAGAGGAAAGACAATATCCAAATATTTGCTATTTGAGTACTTTCAGTTTTGAGTTAACATAGGGAAACAAAAGTCATTATAACTTGGAAATATTTATTAATAAATTGACTGTTTATACTACTGGTTCCCACTCAAACATCCCTTCCTTCCAAGTAGCATTGAACCTTGATGATTTTATTAACAGCTTAAGCCTGTCTGGTGCTCAAATGTTATATAAGCCCCCAGTGAAAATCAGCTGCAAAGTGAAATGGGAACTTCAACAAAAGGTGTGGGGTTTCATGAATTCAACTCCAGTGATGTTGGAAAAATGCTCAAATTACACTCAAAACCACTGATTTTTTTATCCTTAGACCAATTGAAAAAGAGAAGATGAGAGAATAACACAACAGAAATTTTATGAAACTGAGTTAAATATCAAAGGATTAAAAAGGCTCTTATAAAATTGTGCAGAAATTTAAAACTCTTATAATTACAAAATAAAATAAAAAATAAAGTAGGGAAAAAATGATACCAGAATATAATTTTGTCAGAAAAATTATGGCAAAATTAACAATTAAATTTTTTGTTCTAAGAACTAGAGTATAGTAGCAATTACAACTCAAAGTGGTTTTGATGCAAAATATATACATAATTTTGAGACTCAGCTTTCAAAATTAAATTCCAAACTTTTCCCCCTACACTTATGATTATATTTTGCTTTCCATTTAAGTTGATTCACCTTAGATAGTCTTTTTCCCTTCATACCATGTGTCTCCTCCTGAAGATCCTGTCAGCCTGAAGCAAGAGCAGAATGCCAAGATGGGCAAAATCCCTTTCAAGTTCCACCTTATTGCTACAGTGGCCATTCCCATACCTAGTGATACTTCATGAAAGTGCCCAATAGTCTCCCCGACCTCTGTGTGACAACCACAGCTGACTTCCAAAAAGTATAGACTATAAAATATCAAGAAAGTCTGAATGCAGAAACAAAGGGCCCTCCAAAATCCATACTGAAATACCACTGTTCATAGAATAAATTTCTAACTCCCAACCAGGGCCACCAGACTCTAAGTAATCTGGCCTCTGCCTGCCTCTTTGACTTCATCTTAAACCTCTTTATGCCATTTTTTAACCATTTTTAACTAACAAGCCACATGGATCTCTCTGGTCCTCAAACTTGTCAAGCCATTTTCACACCTTTGTGGCCTTTGCACATGGTGTATCTTCTGTCTGAAAAATTCTTCCCCAGTTCTTTCCATTCTGATCCACAAGTCTCAGCATAAATGTTCCCTCTTGAGATGACTTTTCTTTCCAGCCTATTTATAGTACCCTCAATACTCTACATGTATTTAGACAATGTTGAAAAACTATTGGATGGATGGATGGATGAATTTCATTTGCGTGAGAAGGTCAGTCAATATCTGCTGTCAATAGCCATTATTCACTAAGGCCACCTCTCTCCCTTGGATCATTTGAGATTGAATCAGTGAATCCAGACCAAAGCAAGAATGAGCCTGATTAAGGTCACTGCACCAACCCCCAGGGATGGTTCCCTATCATCCATTTCTCATGCCTTGTGTCAAGTCTTGCTTCCAGCCCCTCCAGTGGCAGGGCTTCTCTTATGTCCCCATGAACCCCTCCACCCACTCCATCCACTGTGAAATTTGTCCTGATTTTCCCAGCCTACATTCCTCTTTCCTTAACTCCACCCCATTACCCAGAGCTATCTCCCTCGACTACAGCAAATGACAACTCCATGGAACTTACTTCCTCTTCCTAGCTTCCCACAACTTCCCAGTTCGATGCCTTGATCCTTGATGGAATAGCATGGCATGAGACCATGCAAAAAGGGTTTACACAAATGTTCTGAATTAGAACTCAGTCGCCACCATCCTTGACTTACCCACCAATCCCTCTTACCCATCATTCATTTGCCTTCTCCTCCCTCCCACAACCTGCCTAAGGCTAGTCTTTTCCCATTACACAATTCTTTCAAAATATAGTCCTGTGCTTGAATATAAACAGCAAGTTTCTGGAAGGCTAGACAAGAAGTTGTTAGTGACTGGCTTCTGGGGAATGGAGGGTTGTAGGGGAGAAGACTCATTTTTATGATAGTTTGTTGTGATATTTGCACTTTTAACTGTGTGTATACAACTATTTTAAAATTGTGATAAAATACACATAAAAATTTACCACCTTAACCACGTTTAAGTGTACATTTCAGTGGTATTAAGTATATTCACATTTTTGTACAACCACCATCACCATAGATGCAAATTTTTCCACTGAAATTTTTTAATTAAATATTTAAAAGTGCAGTTCTTGATCAAGTAGTTATACAAGACAAAGGACAGAACAAGAACAACTGCCATGCCTGGCACGGGCAACTAAAAACAATTACCAATATCACTTAGTCATTTCTTATATATTAAAAACTTTAAAGTATAGAGTGATAGATACCCTATAAAATTAAAAATAAAGGGAGAAAAGAAATTAAATGCAAAATAAATTTTAAAATAGGACTTTACCCCACCCCAAACATACACACTTATAATGATGCACTAAAGTAAGTATGCACATTTTCAGTCAAATACAGAGAAGAAACATGTTAACAGAACAGAATTATGACTACCACAGCAGTCTGTGGGAAAAAAAATTATTAGCTTTATTACTACAAAAGTAGTTTAAATAAGAGTCTTCCAGTTGTTAAATCTGATCATCAGAACACTGCCAATTTTCTTGGCCACATAGTCTTTTTGTGCAGTGGGGAACTTGTTGCAATTAAGGGATTTTCTCACTTCTTAATAATTCTCAGATTTGGAAGATGTTTCTTGTAAGTAACAATCCAAGTAGTGGCATCATACTCAGCTCCTTTTATATAATTTTATAACTTGCTGGAAGTGGCAGAGACTGCCACATACAAGGGTGGTGATTTTGTGTGTCTCCAGTAGCTGTACTCAAAGTTAAACTTCCCCAGCCTGACAGCATGAAGGCCAAAGCGGACTTCTGATTACAATTTCTGAAATCAGAACTCTCTCAAATCCCACATGTCTCATAGGACATGCACACTTTGCCCATCCCTGATGGGTTCCAGCTTCCAATACGTCTGGCTTCTCTTCGGAGTAAGTGTCCTTTCAACACTGATCTCTCAGTTCTAACTTATAGATGCTGGCTGATTCAAGAAAGGCTAGATACCTGAAAAAGAGGATTCTGGGAGGCCAGTTATGTTTAGCAATCTTTTTTAAAAAGACTCCCTAAATACTATTAATTTACAAATCACAATGACCCCTATGTATTTGCTCCAAATCTTTCTCTTTCTATCTTTCTTTTCTTTATTCCTTCCTTCCTTCCTTTCTTCTTTCCCAACCCCCACTCTCTCTCACCCACACATGCACAAGCATATTGTACTATAACACAGTTGCTATTTACATTAAATAACCCCAAAGAGCCACCTGGCTATCAGAGTCTGACAGAACATTAGTCTTTTCAAGGTTGAAAGAGGTTAATTTAAAACCATAGAAGCTGGAACGGAGAGACTACAATTAGAGAATAAGAACAAAACTTAGAGAAATATCTATGACTGTACCTCAACACTCTGCAAATGGACTAGGAATTCCAGATGATGGAGGAGTAAGTAAAAGCTACACTAACCTCATCCCAGGACCAATCTGGAATTACAACTAAATTGTAGAGAAATCATCATGAACAACCAATTGAACACTAGCTGAAGAGAAGCCTTATAATCATGGACAGACAAAAGAAACCACTTCACCACAACAAGACTGGTAGGGAGTGCAGAGGAGGCATGAGAGGGAAGACTGAGCTCCCACAGGTGGCAACTGAAGTTCCAGAGGGATATTTCAGTGGCCAGGGAGGTGACGTTGTCCCTGAGAAGTGTGGAGACTAAAGCCCAATCTAGGCTCCCCAGCTACAGCACCAGAGCTGGAAAGGAAACCAGATAACACCCAGCTGCGAAAAGCAGTAGGGTTTCTGTCTACCAGGGAGAGATGGAAAGAGATACAGAGAGTCACTTAAATGGCCAACACACAAAATTTCACTTGCAGCCACTTACGCTAGAGGGAAGGCCCAGTGGGATAGAGACACTTGAGGAGAATCTGGGGTTTGTGCTCCAGGAAGAGAACTGAAGGAACAACCACCAGGATCCCTGTGCTGAGTCATTCCCCATATTGCAGGAGCCATATTTCTCAGGCAGAGCACTTCTCTCTGAATGGCATCAGCCTGAGAAGAAGCAATAGTCCTGCCTGCAGGAATTACTCTGCCCCACCCTGTGGATCTTAAGTCAGGCTACTGATTACAATTTTAGGCTATATCATTGATTAACTTAACAACTAAGGTGGATCTATGGTGTTGATAAAAGCCAGCCTTGGTACACAGCCTGGTTCTTTCTGCACATAAACAGACCCAGCAGAAAGAGCCACATGCTGTAGATTGCTGATAGCTCCAAATAGGTTTACCAGAACCAGTCACAAGCAGCATCTGACAAAGGCCTACTCCAGAGTCTTTGAAGATCAACCAAATACATAGAAACAAATACAAACAAGCAGCCAAAACTGGAAGACAAAAAAACAGACCACAGATGAAACAACAAGAGAATTCTCCAAAAGAATAGCTAAATGAAATTTATCAGATAGAGAGTTTAGAGTAGTGTTAAAAGAATACTCAACAGCATGAAAAAAAGACATAGAAACAACAAAAAAAGACCAGTCAAAAATTTTAAAAATGCAATATCTAAAATAAATAATACACTGGAAGGAAAAAGCAGTAGGTTAGAGGAAGCAGAGGATCAAATCAGTGAGTTGGAAGACAAGATAGAAAAAAATACCCAGGAACAGCAGCAAAAAGAAAAAAAGAATTTGAAAAAATGAGGCATGCTTAAGAAACATTTTGGACAACATGAGGTGCAACAACATTGCATCATGGGACTATCAGAAGGAGAAGAGAAAAGCAAGGGATCAAGAACCTATTTGAAGAAATAATGACAGAAAACTTCCCTAATCTAGTGAAGGAAAAAAACACAAAGTCCAGGAAGCTCAGAGTCCCAAACAAGTTGGACCCAAAGAGGGCAACACAGAGACAAATCATAATTAAAATCACAAGGCTTAAAGACAAGGAGAGAATCCTAGAAGCCACAAGAGAAAAGCAGGTAGTTATATACAAGGGAGCACAAGTAAGACTGTCATCTGATTTCTCAAAAGAAACACTTAAAGCCAGAAGGGAGTGGTATGAAACATTCAAGGTGATGAAAAGCAAGGATGTACAACCAAGGCTAATTTACCCAGCAAGGCTATCATTTAAAATTGAAAGAGAAATAAGGGGCTTCCCAGACAATAAAAAACGACAGGACTATGTGAATACTAAACCAGTACTGCAACAAATGTTAAAAGGCTTGCTTTAAGAAGAAGAAGAAAAGAGAAAGAAAAGAAGGAAAAGAGTCTGACAATAAAATAGCACTACATACATATATATCAATAATCATCTTAAATGTAAATGGCTTAAATGTTCCAACCAAAAGACATAGGGTAGCTGAGTGGATAAGAAAACAAGACTCATAGATATGCTGCCTCAAAGAGACACATTTCTGATCGAAAGATATACACAAACTAAAAGCAATGGGATGGGAAAAGATATCTCATGCAAATGGAAAGGGAAATAAAGCTGGGGTAGCAGTACTTATATCTGATGAAATAGACTTTAAAACCAAGGCTATAGTAAGAGACAAAGACACTACATATGACATAATGACAAAGGGAACAATCCAACAAGAGGATATAACCCTACTAAACATTTACACACCCAATATAGGATTACCTAAATATGTAAAGTAAATCTTGATGGGCATAAAGGGAGAGACTGACAGAAATGTAGTCATAGTTCAGGATTTTAACATCCCATTGACTTCAATGGATAAATCTTCCAGATAGAAAGTCAACAAGGAACAGCAGCCTTAAACAACACTCTAGATCAAATGGATTTAACTAATATCTTTAGAGCATTTTACTCCAAAGCAACAGGACATACATACTTTTCAAGTGCACATGGAACATTTACTAGAATAGTCCACATGTTAGGACCCAAAACAAGTCTCAAATTTAAGAAGACTGAAATCACATCAAGCATCTTTTCTGACCACAATGCTTTAAAACTAGAAATCAATCACAAGAAAAACATTGAAAAACATGCAAAGACATGGAAGCTAAATAAGATGTTATTAAACAATAAATAGGTCAACAATGAGATCAAGGAAGCAATAAAATGATACCTTGAAACAAAGGAAAATGAGATCACAACAATCCAAAATCTGTGAGATATGGGGAAAGCCATCCTGAGAGGGAAATTCATAGCATCACAGGCCTATCAAAAAAAAAAAAAAAAAAAAAAAATCAAATGAACAATCTAACTTTACACGTGAAGGAATTTCAAAAAGAACAACAAAGTCCAAAGTTAGTAGAAGGAAGAAAATAATAAAGATTAGAGCAGAAATAAATGAAATAGAATCTAAAAAATATGATACAAAAGGTAAATGAATCCAAAAGCTGGTTCTTTGAAAGGATCAACAAGATTGACAAACCTTTAACCAAACTCATCAAGAAAAAAAGAGAAAGGACACAAATAAAGAAAATAAGAAATGAAGGAGGAGAAATAACAGCTGACACCAAAGAAAGAGAAATACGAAGGATTGTAAGAAAATATTATAAACAAGTAAATGCCAACAAATTGAATAAAATGGATACAGTCCTAGTAACAATCTTCCAAAATTAAATCAGGAAGAGTCAGAGAATCTGAATAGACAGATTACATCTAATGAAATTAAAGCAGTCACCTAAAAGCTCCCAAACAAACAAAATCCCTGAACCAGATGGCTTCACAAGTTAATTTCAGCAAACATTCTGAGAAAAACTAACACCTCTCTTTTTCAAACCATTTCATAAAATTCAAGAGAAGGGAAGGCTCCCAAACTCATTTCACAAGGCCAGCATTATCCCAATTCCAAAACCAGATAAAGGCACTACAAAGAAAGAAAATCATGGGCCAATATCCTTGATGAACATAGATGCTAAGATCCTCAACAAAATATTAGCAAACCAAATATAGCAAGGCATCAAAAAGATCATACACCATGATCAATTAGGATTTATTCCAGGAATGAAAGGTTGGCACAACATCCACAAATTAAATAATGTGATACTCCACAGAAACATAACAAAGGATAAAAATCACATGATCATATAAATAGCTGCAGAAAAAGCATCTGATAAAGCCCAGCATCCATTTATGATAAAATCTCTCAGCAAAGTGAGAATAGAGGGAACATACTAAACATAATAAAAGCCATATATGACAAACCTACTGCCAGCATCATTCTCAACAGGGAAAGACTACGAGCATTTCCCTTAATATTTGGAACAAGACAGGGATGTCCAAGTTCACCTCTCTTATTCAACCTAACTGGAAGTCATAGCCACAGCAATCAAACGAGAAGAAATAAAAGGCATCCAAATTGGAAAGGAAGAAGTAAAACTGTCTTTCTTTGCAGATGACATGATACTGTATGCAGAGATACCCAGAGATTCCACCAAGAAACTACTAGAACTGATAAATGAATTCAGCAAAGTAGCAGGATACAAAATTAGTATCCAGAAATCAGTTGCATTTTTATATGTCACTAATTAACTAACAGAAAGGGAAATTAAGAAAACAATCCTATTCACAATTGCTACAAAAAGAATAAAATACCTAGGAATAAACCTAACCAAGGATGTAAAAGACCTGTACTCAGAAAATTATAAGACACTGAAGAAAGAATCTGAAAAAGATAGAAATAAGTGGAAGCACATACCATGTTCATAGATAGGAAGAATTAACATCATTAAAATGTCCATACTACCTAAAGCAATTAATAGATTCAACACAATTCCTATCAAAATTCTAATGATGTATTTCACAGAATTAGAACAAATATTGCAAAAATTTATATGGAACTACAAAAGGCCCCAAATAGCAACAGCAATCCTGAGAAAGAACGAAGTTAGAGGAATCACTCTACCTAACATCAAACTATACTATAAGGCCATAGTAATCAAAACAGCATGGTACTGACATAAAAATAGACACATAGATAAATGGAACAGAATAGAGAGCCCAGAAATAAACCCACACCTTTATAGTCAATTAATATTCAACACAGGAAGCAAGCACATACACAACATACAGTGGGCTAAAGATAGTTTATTCAATAAATGGTGTTGAGAAAATTGGACAGAGTCATGCATAAAAATGAAACTAGACCACCTTCTTACAACACATACAACAATAAATTTTAAATGGATTAAAGATTTAAATGTTAGACCCAAAATCATAAAAATCCTAGAAGAAAACATAGGCAGCAAAATCTCAACACTGCTTGAGCAACATTTTATTGGGTATATCTCCCCAGGCAAGGGAAACAAAAAGTAAATAAATGGGACTACATCAAACTAAAAAACTTTTGCACAGCAAAGGAAATCATCAATAAAATTAAAAAACAACCCACATAATGGGAGAAAAGACTCACTAATACATCTGATAATGGGTTAATATTAGAAATGTATAAAGAACTTACAAAATGCAACACCAAAAAAAGCAAACAATTCAATTAAAAAATGGGCAAAGGACCTACATAGACAGTTCTCCAAAGAGGACATACAGATGGTCAATAGATGTATGAAAAGATGCTCAATACCACTAATCATCAGAGAAATGCAAATTAAAACCACAATGAGATATCATCTCATACCTGTCAGAATGACTATCATTAATAAATCAGCAAATAACAAGTGCTGGCAAAGATGTGGAGAAAGGGGAACTCTTGCACTCCTGGTGGGAATGAAGATTTGTGCAGCCACTGTGGAAAAGCAGTAAGCAGTTACCACAAAAAATTAAAAATGAATCTACCTTTCAACCCAGTGATCTAAGTTCTGGAAATTTATCTGAAGAAACTCAAAACATTAATGTGAAAGAACATTAGCAACCCCATGTTCATTGCACCATTATTTACAATCACCAAGAAATGGAAGCAGCCAAAGTGTAAATCAGTAGATGAATGGATAAAACAACTAGAGGACATTGACACAATAGAATACCCCTTGGCCATAAAAAAAGAAGAAAATTTTACCCTTTGCAACAGCATTGATAGACCTGGAGAACATAATGCTAAGTGAAATAAGCCGGTCAGAGAAAGACAAATACCATATGATTTCACTTATATGTGGAATCTAGTGAACAAACTGAACTACCAAGGGAAATGGGGACAGACTCATAGATGGAGAGCAGGATGAGAGCTAGAGACAGGGAAAGAGAGGGGGAAGAAGGATTGAGCAAAAAAGGAAAAAAGGACTAATGGACAACAGTGTGGTGATTGCAGTGGGAAGGATGAAATGGTAATGGCAAAAAAATATAATAAAGATTAAATAGACTACTGGCCAAGATGGAGACCTAGATAGACATGTTGCGTCTCCCTCCATAGATAAGAAGGAATACAACTATCTCAGGGCCGGGGACAACTAGAAGTTTCAGGGGTTTTGGCTGCATGGAGGTCCAAGAGACAAAGATATGGAGAGGAGATCTCATCCAGATGGGTGGGGGTGGTGGATCCTGGGCAGAGAGGACGTGGTGTGGTGGCAGTGGCAGCAGTGGCAGTGGCACATCAGCAGAAAGCACAGGCACACATTTTAAAAAGTGGGGAGGGACACCTGGGGAGTGTTCCCAGCTCCTGACCAGACTGCACAGCTCATGGTCGCAGCACCAGGGAAAATCAATCCTCACTGCTTCTGACCTGGGGGAGTTGGGGTGGAGGAAGAAACTGCCAGTCTCTCAGCAGATTCCACTTGTTTAAAGGGTCCCCCCAACCTAGAACATCCACAGACCCAAGCACTCTGGGAACAACAGCCAGGGCAACAGCTAGAGAGGTGCCAATCCCATACAAAAGTGGGAGAAGTGCCTGGAAAAGGGGTGAGTGCTGGGAAGGCAGCATTGTTCCCTCTCAGACCCTTCCCCCACATACAGCTCCACAATGTAGTGAAACGAGTAGCCCTGTACTGATGAATACCTAAGGCTCCACCCCTTACAACATAACAGGTGTGACAGCTCTACCTAAGACACAGAGGCAAACAAACACAGGAGTCTGTCAGAATGAGGAGACAGAGAAGTATGGCCCAAAAGGGGGAACAGATCAAGGTTCCAGTGACAGAACTAAGCGACAAGGAGATAGCCAAACTAACAGGTGAGGAGATAGCCAACCTAACTAACACAGAATTCAAAATACTGGTGATGAAGATGCTCACATGCTTGACAGATATGCTTGAGTACAGCAAATGCATAAGAGAAGAAGAGAAGGCTATGCTAAGTGAAACAAAGGAAAATCCACACAAAACCAATGGTGAAGGGAAGGAAACCAGGGTTCAAATCAATGAGTTGGAACATAAGGAAGAAAAAGAAGCAGTCAACCAGTACAGAATGAGGAAACAAGAATTGAAGAAAATGAGGAAAGGCTTAGGAACCTCTGGTACAATGTTAAACATGCCAACATCCGAATCATAGGGGTGCCAGAAGGAGAAAGAGCAAGAAATTGAAAGCTTATGTGAAAAAATAATGGAGGAAAACTTCCCAAATTTGGCGAAGGAAATATACATCCAAGTTCAGGAAGCACAGAGAATCCCGGACAAGCTAGACCCAAAGAGGACCACACCAAGATATATCATAATTAAAATGCCACAGGTTAAAGATAAAGAGAGGATCTTAAAAGCAGCAAGCGAAAAGCAGAGTTACCTACAAAGGGGTGCCTATAAGATTATCAGCTCATTTCTCAAAAGAAACTTTGCATGCAAGAAGGAATTGGCAAGAAGTATTCAATGTGATGAAAAGCAAGGATGTACAACGAAGATTACTCTATCCAGCAAAGCTATCATTTAGAATGGAAGGGCAGATAAAGTGCTTTCAAGACAAGGTAAAGCTAAAAGAGTTCATCATCACCAAGTCATTATTATGTGAAATGTTAAAGGGACTTATTTAAGAAAAAGAAGATCAAAACTACGAACATTAAAATGACAACAAACTGACAACTATCAACAACTGAATCGAAAAAATAAAACCAAAAATCCAACTAAGCAAACCAGAATAGGAACAGTATCATAGGTATGGGGATCATTTGGAGGATTATCAGCTGGGAGGAAGAAGGGGGAGAAATGGGGAAATGGTGCAGGGATTAAGAAACATAATTGGTAGGTACAGAACAGATAGGGGGGAGTTAAGAATAATATAGGAAAGGGTGAAGCCAAAGAACTTATATGCACGACCCATGGACATAAACTAAGGGGGCGGGATTGCTGGGGGAAGGATGCTACTGGGCAGAGGGGAGCAAAGGGGAAAAAAATTTGAGACTACTATAGCAACATAATCAATAAAATATACTTAAAAACAAAAAAAAATAAAAAATAAAAAATACTGGACTAGGATCTGAGATATTTACATTCAAATCTCATCTTATGTGTTTACTGCTGAATTTCTTTCCTCAAGTAAGTTACAACCTGATAGTTCCCTTACCTGTCAAATGGGATGATTATTATCCATCCAATATATTAGTTTTTTATGGGAATAAAATAAAGATAATGCAAAGCAGAGACAATACTAAGGCTATTTGTATAATAAGTTTCCCCTTTTCTGCCCTTTAGAGGTCCCATCTATGAAGTTATCAGTGAGGGAAAAGGGGCTGCCCAATACTAATGTCAGCTGAGCTTCTGGGAGTGGTAAGATGCCAGCTCTGGAACCACTGCAGGCTCTATTAGATTCCTCTCGCTGCCATAACAAACTAACACCAAAGCGATGGCTAAAAACAAATGAAATTTATTCTTCCACAGTTCTGGAGGCCAAAAGTCTGAAGTCAATATCACAGAGTCAAAATTAAGATGTCAACTGGGCCACACTCCCTCCAGAGGCACTGGAGGAGAATCTGTTCCTTGCCTCATCCCACTGCTGAAAACTGCAGGCACTCTTTGGCTTATGACCACATCACTCCAATATCTAAGGTCAGCATCTTCACATCTGCTCAGTCTTCACATCACCTTCACCTCTATGTGTGGATCAGATCTCCCTCTGTCTCCCTCACAAGGATGCCTGTGACTACATTCAGGACCTTCCCAGATAATCAAGGATAATCTCCCTATTTCAAGGACCTGAGCTTAATCACATCTGCAAAGACAATGTCAGTCAAGGGAAGATTTACAGGTTCCAGGGATCAGGGCCTGCCATCTTGGGAAGGTGAGCATCTTAAAATCTACCTTAAGTATCAAAGACACAAAGAACAAACATCAGGCAAAAAAGCTAATCAACAACTTTTTAAAATTTCAAATTACCCCTTAAATAGAAATCACATTAAGGTTTTGGCCTAATTTTCATGGGTGTATGAATGAATGATATCTGCCTTCCTGGCTACACCAAGACAAAGTCATTAAATGGAAATTAATTTTGTTTAAAGGGAAAAACAAAGCAGAAAGGTGAGCCTACCAGAGTACCCTAGCAGGTCCTGAGGGCCATGAACAAGGCAGTGGGAAAGCGCTTGATTCCCATGGAGACCTTAGAAGGAAGGAGCAGAAAAGCCTCCCTCTCATTTCCCACCTTACCTGAGAGGCATCCTTACATACAGACGAAACATCATTCTATGAGTTCATTCTTTCACTCTTTGACAATTGCTTATTGAGCACATACTATGTCCTGGGCACTGCCTACAGCACTGGAGATAGAGGCACAAACTTTACAAAGAAAAATGCCTCCTCTTGTGACACCCATACCCTAGTGAGAGTCAAGTGAACTCAATGCAGCAACTGTCTGTGGAGGACCTACTATGTGTCAGACGCTTCAGTGAACATGACAAAATCTATTCCTGCACCAAACTCCCTTTGCAAAGGTAGGCTGGTGATATTTCAAAAAAAGTGGTCTGTATCATCTGAAGTGAACACTCAACCCTCCAGATAATCTATCCTGCTGAAGGTCAGTGCTGCAGCCTGGAGCACTTAGACAAGCCCCATCCTTGGAGGGGGGCACATTTTTGAGGATGTGGTGTAGTACCTGGAGCCACCATTCCCTACTGCCTTCTTACCTTGTCAACCTCACAAGAGGGATTCTGAGAGCTCCTCCTGTCTATCTGATTACATACTCCATGCTTTCCACAGGAGAGGTGCATGATTAAGTGGCATTCAATCTTCTCTCTGGGTGATGTCAGGCTCAGCAGTATCACCACACAGAGAGGGCACCCAGCATCTGGTGAAGAATGGGGATGCAGGGGCTGAAGAGGAGAAGGAAAGGAGGCTCCTTTTCATTCTGCACATGAGCTTCTCTGGGTCCCATAAATTCCTCTGCCCTGTATATTTCACTCAGCTGTCTAAATGAGGTTTGCTCATATAGCCACCACTGTGCACAATCGATCATGCCCTTCTGCACAGAATGTTAATTATGTGCTGCTCCAAAAAATAAAGAAGAAGAAGAAGCATACTGCAAAGGCCTTAGAAAAAAATCAAAACCATTTTTTAGAATTTACAATACTTTTAAAATTGCCATGTGAAGTAAATAGTCACAAACCCAGGCATGATCCAGCGGCAATCCAGGTGCCTTTTTCAAGGTTGGGGAGAGAAATATTAAGAAACCTCTGTACTTCCATCAGTTGTTCCACATAACACTTCCAGAGTCAGCTGCTGAGCTGCCTGAATAAAGAAGCTCTGAGCATTCCCAGTGACTAGTGTCCTCAGTTAACTCCATGCAAAGCAGTCCGTTCAAATTAACCTGGGCTGCAAATCTCCGTTTGTATCTGGCAGGAATTGACTCATCTCAGAGGTAGTAATAGAAAAGAAAAAATAGCTAACAAAGAGTGTTCTCCTTCTCTCCTTCGTTATACCCAAAAGCAGTAAATACATGAGGCTGGTTATTAAGCAAGTAAAACTAAGTAGATAAGTGACAGCTGAAAAGTCTTTACCAAGTCTAAGTGCCTGGGACCCAACAGTCATGTCTGTTTCAGGTAACCTCATTTTTTTTCATTTACAGGGGTCACATTATTAAACCACAGATCATGAGATCATGTGCTTAAAGAGAATAGAGATGCTCTGAAAACACACACACACACACACACACACACACGTCTCTTTTCAGGGAGGGCAAAGAGCTGACTCCGCAGCCTGAGGCTTCAAGGATCCCATTGTTTCCTAAAGGATTGGATGGACACTGACAACCACATTGCCTTCCACCACCAATTTTAGGAACACGTGAAAAATACAGTGTGCTGCTTTGCTGGTATGTGGTCCAAGATGACTCATAAATCTTCCTTTATCTCCTTCGTGGTGTTAGCAGAAAAGGATGAGTTGCTTTTTTCCATCTCATTCTCCCGTCTATCTGTCTGTTAGTCATGCCCTTGAGCAAAGATTACTGATGCCCTGCCTTTGATATATGACACATCACCCACAGCAGCTTTTCATCAAGTGAATTAACCTGGAAAAATGCAAACCCACCTGCCAGTTGCTTCCAAACTTTGCACAATTCCTTTGTGTACTTTCTCTCTAACATGCATCAGGCAGGAAGGTAGCAAGGGCAAGCTAAAGAAATATGGAAAATTAAGAGAATCTAAACTGGGGGCTCAGTGAAGTAACTCACTCACTGGAATAGGCTGCTTTTGCATAAAGAATTTCAGAGAAAGTTTAAATGAGAAACCCTCAGCTAAGCCACAGTTTAGAATGCTTTGCATCTGAGCTGGAAAATGCCATTTTCCCCGGTCATTTACCCTGTGTGGCTGGAATAATAGCAAGAGCCTTGGCAGCTGTTGATGACATGGTTACAGAAACTATTTGGTGATTTCCAATCAATAACCTAGATGGGTTGCGCAGGAGCCTGAAGCAGGAAGGAGCAGACAGACAAAAGAGAAAGTGAGAGGCTAAGACAGGAGAGGAAACTGAAGAGGAAAAGGGGAAAGCAAGCA
Source organism: Furipterus horrens (assembly GCF_987537825.1). Lineage (NCBI taxonomy): Eukaryota > Metazoa > Chordata > Mammalia > Chiroptera > Furipteridae > Furipterus > Furipterus horrens. Next base: position 165,455,214 of record NW_028327175.1, on the reverse strand, counting down.
TGAAATAATTCTAGATTCTTTGGCCGGCCCCTCCCACAACTGGGGCTCTATGCAACCAGATTCATTGGCAATCAGTTTCTGAAGCCTCCTAATTATCATGAAAGAGCAAACAAAAACAGCACAATTGATACCTTGAAGGAACTCTTAGTCATGTTCAAACAGAAGGTACTTTAGAAAACTTCAGTTGGCACTCCTGCATTGTTCAGTTAGAGAGCTAAGCTTCAGAGACAGCCCCTGACCCATCCAAGGTCATAGCTAAGCAAGGTGGGGATAAAGCTGAAAACCAAATTTTCCAACTCCAGGGTTTATTCCAATACAACACACTACCACCTAACCACACAGAGATTCCACCCCACCCCAGGCCACCCCCTGTCCCCAAAATATCCAAAAACATTTATACTGACTTGAGATTGGATAGAACTCATTGCATGGGGGAATAAGAAAGATTTCTAAACTGGAACAAAGCTAGTCTCTGTGTCTCTTGTTTACCCAAGTAGTAAACCTTTTTCTCACTGTCATCCTTGATTCCGATAATAAAGCAGTTATTCTTTTCAAGGTGACACCCACTGGGTATGACTACTTGAAGGCTTGCGATGAGAGAGATCTTGCTGTAACATAGTCTTTAAAAAAACTAAAACCCAAAGAATGCAAACTATCAATCACAATTTTTTGTCCATCCTCTAATTTTAAGAGAAAGTTAAAAGGCTTGGGTTTGAGTGCATTATTAAAAATCTGTCTTTTGGTATTCCTGGGCTCAATACACAGGCAGTACAATCATCTACACCTACATATACATTTTTGGGCAACAGGGACGGATTTCCTAAAATGGCTCTGAAATCTTTCATTTTCAAGGAAAGATTAAATTTTATTATCCACTATACTTCCTAAGGAATCAAAGAACATTACTGCGTTTTAGGAAGACTTTTCACAAATAAAATTTGAAATTAAAGTGGTGTCTTCTAGGCATCAGTTAGTTAGAAAATTAAGTTATCTAAGACACCCTGTTTCCTGAGTACTTTGGTGAAATTTTAAAATAGAAATGAGAAAAGAAAAACGTATACACACCCATTGACTGATTAAAATAAAACAGACCTCAGTTTCCTCAGGGAGTCAGTTTCTTTATTTCTTTATTTCTCAGGAAGAAATAAAGCTTCCCCTCCTTCTGATCAATCTAACATTTGCCAAAAAATAAATGGTGCCTCCCTGGCAAAGACAGTGGTAGAAAGTGGATGAACAAACTATACTGGAGTTTCTGATAAATCTGACTGCAGTTAATACCATATATAGTTATCAATACGCTAGTAATAAATAAGACTTGTTGAGGGTTTACTATGTGCCAGGTATTCTAAAAATAGTATCTGCATTATATCATTTAATGTCCTCAATAATCTTACAAGGCAGCTACTCTTATTAACTCCATTTTATAGATAAGGAAACTGTGGCTCAGAGAAGTTAAATCCTTTGTCCAAGCACTGCACCTGGTTAGTGGGAGAGCCAAGATTCAAACCAAGGTGATTTGTCTCCAAAGGCCATAATATATTACAAGGTGAATGTGACCCACATTTCTGTGTCAACACCCTGCTCAAGTGCCTGACACTGCACATCTTCACTTACAGGAAAAAATAAAACATTGTTTTGTACCCACCTAATGTCAAAAAATAACAACTCTGAAGTCCTCATGCTGTGACTATCCCTACTCACTTACTGCTCTCTGGTAGATAAAGCCTTGCTTGATATCCTTCAAAAAGGTATGCCAAAACCTTAGGGAATTTATGTATATCTTTTATAGGCCACATTTTCATAACACACCTTTTCTGGTATTCCTCCATCTTTTGCTGTGACAAAATACACATATTGTAAAATTCAGTATTATAACCATTTTCAATTAACAGTTCAGTGACATTAAATAGATTCACATTGTTATACAACTATCACCATTATCCATTTTCTGAACTTTATCATCTCAACAGAAACTCTGTCCCCAATTAAACAATATCTCATCATTCCTTCTCCCCTCAAGTCAGGCTTACTGCCATTCCATTTTCTGTGTCTATGAATTTGACTATTCAAGGCACCTCATATAAGTGAAACCATGCATTTGTCATTTTATATCTTTCACTTCATATAATGTGCACAAGGTTCATCGATGTAACAAGTATCAGAATTTCATTCCTTTTTAAGGCTGAATAATATTCCATTATAAGTACATACCACATTTTGTTTATCCATTCATCCATTGATGGACATCTGGGTTGTTTCTATACCTTTTTGCTATTGTGAATAGTGTTGCTATGCACATGGGTATATGATATCTGTTCATATCCCTGTTTTCCTTTTTTTTGAGTATATACTTAGAAGTGGAACTGCTAAATCATATGGTAATTCTATGTTTAACATTTTGAGGAACACTCCTTCAATTTCTAAAAGCTGTTTGAGCATTTCTAAGTAGATGGTGAGTTCCATGCAGACAAGAGCCCTATCCTTAGGTACCATTAGATCCTAGGGCCTAGAATAGTAAAATTTTCCACTAAATGCTCAATGGATATTTTTATAAATGCAAATCCTAGTTTTCTGAAGTGAGGGGCAGGATAGCACATACTTATGGAATCCCTCTTGCCCATACAGCCCATAGTATGACTCAAGTCTACACAACTTTCCCACCTCCTGATTTTATACACTCTCTCACAAACACACACCAAAACACATGTACGCCTTGATGCCAAAGAAAACCAAAATAATCCAAATATCAAAAGTGTTGAAAAAAATCAATAAAGCATCAGCTATCCCACTGATGAATCTTAAGTCTTTATCCACCACCCTCATCTTTCTATATTTGCCCCATCAGTAGTGAGCAGTGAGAACAGCAGAAACAATTCTTTTAAACTTTGCCCTTGCTGAGCTTTCTATTATAAAATATGGGGACAGGGGCAAGAGAAGATGGTGGTGGTGATGGAAGGCTTTGCTTCTACCGCTATTCGAATATCAATACCTCTTTTAGTTCATTAATTCATCAAGAGGGTATTTTTCAACACATTAAATTCAATTTCAAAAAAAGAATGAGCTGACACAGTCAAATACATATGACCAAAATCCATAGTGGGCTTCCCTGGCTGCCCTTTTCAGCCACTTTCAATCCCATCTTGGGAGTCCAGGCAGCCATTACTTGGCTAATTGGCAGGTCTGACTTAGGGAGGAGAAAATCTAGCCAGTCATCTGGGCTTTTCATTACTTAAGTGCATTCTGGCTTGAACTATATTAATGGGCCTCCAAATTTTAACTATTGATGGCTTTCAATAGGAATTTGCATTTATGTGCTCCTGGGGCCCACAAATCACTAAATTCTCACCTGTGGTGAAGACAGCCACAAGGGGAAATTGGTTTCAGAGACAGACAGCAATGATAATATATGCACTGCATCTTCCTATGACCAAATACTCATAATTGTCTTTTCTCCCTTTTTCTATATTAAATTTTAAACTCTATATTACATCTTTTAATGAAAGCAGCGACTGAAAAATATAAACATGGATACATAATTCCCAATGAATTGGTCTAAGTGTAACTTGTAAAAACTGGATTAATGGTACAAAGCATGTACTTTATAAAAATAGCCTGTAGAAAAAAGCATTAAGCAATTACAACTCCGGCTCTGAAGGTTCCAATATTATAGGGTAATATTTCCTTAATGTTAGACTTCATTAACCCTAAGATAATCTCTCATAAATTTTGCTGATTTTTAAGGAGAAAAAATAAATTATGTTTATTAAACTACTGAATATGTTTATGAAAACAAGACATAATCTAGTGCCATAAACTTCTTGTCTTTATCTGCATGATCAAGGAGCTCATAAATAAAATATCACATAACAAAGTGAGTGTTAAAATTCATTACTGTAATAGCTATGTTCATGATCTATTTCATTAACACTCCTCCTCTCCTTGGATAAATGGGCTTCTTAGCCTACAAGAGGAAAGCCATTTACAAGACAAAATACTAAGCCGCTTTTTCTCATTTTCCCTTATCTCTTCTATTCCTAACTTTCTAAATTAATTCTTCCCTTAAATCTTATTGTTCCTTCCAGTGTAACTCACAGCACATTACGGAGAATAGAGAGAAACAGAAGCAAAGAAATGGGTCTATAGAGTATAAGTTAATTAGGGATCTAAGTGACTGGTGATGAGATTTGATGACATGGAGCCCCAAAGTGAATTTAGAAGCTTATCTTCTTAAAATATTTGAGAATAAAATACAAACAATAGAGCTGCAAGAAATATTCAATATATCAAGCAATCTACACAAGCTTAATAATAAACTCCATTTCCTGTTTAACTAGACATTGCAGCACCACTGACTGTTTTCCACATACAGGATTTGCTAACCTTTATCTTCAGTGATTTTGCAGGTAATTTTGTTTTTATAGATGTGTGTATATACAAATACTCAGAGAGAAAGGTGAGCGCTTCCCTATGAGTTACCAAAAATAGACAGATATGTATATATGGGATTCTAAACCCACAGGTGAAATGTGCCAACTCAAATCACCAAGTGGACTTCCTAACTAAGGGAAATAAAAATAGAGCAGTGATGGTGCTATGTTCTGCCTTAGCAATTTATTTAAACTTAATTCACCAAAGTCCTAGGATGCAACATCCTCTACCCAGATAATAACCAGAGGATGCTGTTTATGATAATGGCAGAAATTAAAGCGGAAGTTTATAACTGCTGAGCTGAAAGAAGGCAAAAATCCCCACATGAATATTAAACAGTGTAAATAAAAAGGAATCCACTTGTTTTTCTTCCAAATTGCCATACCAATTTATCTGCCACTGAGTATAAAGATCACGTTCACAAAATTCTATGTGGATGTAGATAATAAAAGTAATAATCAAACTCAATAAGCATTTATAGAGCACCTTCCCTTATGAGGCAGGTGGAGCAGATGAAGATGAATGCAATGGCCTAAAGAAGCTTCCATTCAATAGACAGAGTCTGGTAGTTGACTCATCACCACATGAAATAGTGGTCAACACTGTACTGAAATGATAATATTCTTAAGGGAGTGAGCGATGATCCCAGGCTCTAATGAAGGCTTTATGGATGAGATAACATTGAGCTGGGTATTCAAGAGCAGAAAAATTTTGATTGTCTGTGAAGATCCGAGATGGAAAGAATTCCATGGGAAAAGTTCCTCACAGCAGGCAGGAGACTGGACATGAAAACTTAAGTTTCCAACTAAGCACTAGGAGGGTCCCTGAGTCACTACGTGGAGCAGAGCTTCCCTCCATCCCTAAAGTTATTTGAATCTTATGTGATTGAGAAATAAACTTCTAGTGAATACAGTCCCAGAAATTTAGTTACAGCAGTTAATAGACTGTGACTAATACAGGACATAAACACATCTCCCAAATCATCCCTAACTCTTACCTGCTCTTCAGGAGAAGCTGGGAGATATCACATGTGGCCACAAGCAGCACTCCTGACACTCACACTACTTTTTCTTAAATTATGAAGGGTGGGTCTGACAGTATCTCTGGTTCACATGTGGGCTCAATCAGAAAATTCTCTTTGAAAATTGATCCACTAACTTAGATCTGGGTAAAATGCTTGCTTTAAGTAAAAAATAGCTGATGATTATTAAGCATTTACCATGTCTCAAGCACTGCTCTAAGTACTTTACACACCACATTAACTCATTTAATCCTCAAAATAGCTCTATTAACACCTCCATTGTACAAAGTAGAAGCAAAAAAGGTTAAGTGACTTGCCCAAGGTCACATAGTTAATAAGCAGTAAAGCTGGGATATAAATGCAGGTATACTGACTTCAGAAAAATAACATGTGGCAGAGATTACTGTGTGCTCACCAAACTCCATTTCCTCTACCTCTTGAGCATACTACTGCACTCCCTGCAGTTAGGTGTTACCATATGACTGAGTTCTAGCTAATGGAATGTGGGAAGTGGTATACACCATCTACAAGGCTGGCCCATAAAAACCTCTCATACATTCCTCCACATTCTCTCTCTCTCTCCTCCTGTGTGCTGGCTGGGTGAAAAGCATCCAGTAGAGAATTCTGAGGTCCCCAGGAATTGGGAAGAGGAGTTGAAAGGAGAGGGGAATAGAGTAGGAAGTGTCTGGGTCCCTGAGTCACTGTGTGGAGCAGAGCATCCCTCCATCCCAAATGTTAGTTGGATTTTATGTGATTGAGAAATAAACCTCTATTGTGTAAAGGCCCAGAACTTTGGTTATAGCAGTTAGCCTACTCTCACTAATACATGGTACAAATCTACTTGCTGAATCATTGCCAAGAATGTGAGTCTAACAAAGTGATAAATGGTCTAAAATCAGTTGAACCAGAGTTGAAATCTAGTCCCTCCAATTTACTAGCTGTGTGGCCTTAGGCAAGTGATGGAACATTCCTATGCTTTGGAGTCCTGGATATAATGTCTACCTTAAAGAATTGTTGTGAGTCTCAAGCCAAAAAAAAAAAAAAAGAGAGAGAGAGAGAGAGAGAGAGAGAGAATTAAGAAAAAAAATGTATATAAAAAACTTATAACAGTGAAGTGCATATAGAAAGCACCCATAATAATATCCTGATTATTATCTAGTCTTTCACAAATGAACAACTTTTCAGTTAGGATTATGTTCAGCTGCATAAAATAAAAACAAAACAAAATACTAAGTTATCAATGGCCTAAACAAGATAGAAGTTTATTTCTCCGGTACATAGAAGAGGCCCAGAAGTATTGCAGTCCAGGGGCTGGTATAGGGATTCAGGAAGTCATCAGGGATACAGGTTCCTTCCAACTCTATGCTCTGCCATCCTAATACGTGGTCCTAGTCCTCATTGTCCAAATATATCCAGCTTCATTCAGCAGAATTAAAGGAAGAGAGAGAGAGAGAGAGAGAGAGAGAGAGAGAGAGAGAGAGAGAGAGAGAGAGAGAGAGACAGAAAAAAAAACCCTGTGTCTTTTAAGAATACTTTTAGGAAGTCCCACGTAACACTTCCCTTTAGCCAGCTGGCCACATCTAGCTCCTAGCTGCAAGGGAAGAGGAGATAGCAATATGCACAGTTAGAAACCAAAAATTTTTGTAGGTAGAAGGATGAAGAGAATGGCTATGGGAAGCAACCAGAAGTCTCTGCCTCAGCAAAAGGATCAGTTAAAAGAAAGCAAGCTACACTTCCTCATCCAAAGCACTGGTAAGCTTTAAAGAAGAATTCCTTTAACAAAGCAAACACCCAGTACATACCATGGCAGTTTATACTTCTGCCTCCCTACAATCCATTCTCCACACACCAGCCACAGTGATATGGTAAAAATGTAAGCCATACCCCCAGTTAAAACCTCCGAAGGTTTGCCCCTGCAAATCAAGTTAAGGAGAGTGGATATTATTTGTAGCATAAGGTCCCACCTGGCCTGGCCCAGTGTACTTCTCTTGACCCCACCGCATGCCATGGCTCTCTACTCTGCACAGCAAAGCCTGCATGGCTTTTGCTGCTGCTGTGGTTAAAACCTCCAGCTTATGCCTGCTTAGAGCCTTTGCACTGTCTCTTTGCTTGGCCTGACTCTCACCTCTCCCCAATCTTCCCTTGACTGGCTCTTTCTTGTCACTCTGATCTCAGCCTTAAACACCATCTTATCAGAGCTTTTCCTGACCACCTCCCCTCACCCTGTCACACCTTACCTTACCTATAGCACATCATCCTACCTTAAGTGTCAGCATAGCACTCACCACTATCTGATATTTTTCTTGTTTATATATTTGTTTCTTTCCTTATTAAAATGTATGTTCCGGTTAGAAGGATGTCCATCTTATTCACTGTTCAAAAAACTCCTCCACCTCACCCACTGCAAATCCTGATACTCATCTAAGTAAACATTCATTCACTGAACATTGCACTGTGACAGGTGCAATGACATGGTGATGTGATATTGCCCCAACCAAAGCCCATTTTTACTACATAAGTGGACCATATCAACAGTGACACTTCTGTTTCAATGACATACATTTAATTAAAAGGGTTTTCTTTTTGGACACTCTAAGCACAATACAATGATGTCCATGGAGTCTAGCAAAGTGACATACTGAATCTGTGTTAACAGTAGGTACAGGGAGGAATTAGAGGCTGATTATACAGCATCCTAAGAATCCCAAAGTGAATACCAGCCAGAGGTTTTAAACAATTGTCCATAAGTTCAGTAATATATATATATGCCCCAGACACAATCCACTATTATTTTTATCTTTAAAGGATACATATATACCCACACATGTTCTCTGCAGGAAGTCCAAAGAGGACAGCTCTAGGGAAAGTCACCCAGCAATATCTGTGGCTCCCAGAGACTCTGGGTGTATTTGATGATGTAGTGAGAACATGTAGAAGATACAGAGAAGCAGTGATAAGAGACAGAAAGAGAGAGGAGGATGTTGGAGAAAAAAGTTCATGCTAGCGTGAAGGAGGGAAACAGGAGAAAAGGGAGAAAAAAGGAAAACAAATCAAAGAAAGAGCAGTTATTAAAAATGCTGAGTTGAAAATGTTTCAGATGGCCTCTGACATCTAATAAGTCATCTGTCTTTCTCAATACAGAAAAGTCATTACTTACTAGTGAACTAATACCAGCAACTGTGACAAGTAAAAACAACAAAGCCCATAAAAATATAAAAGTTCACCCCTTGCAGTTAAACGAAAAAAAGAATGTATTCAATTTTTCAGATGAAAAACATTTGAACTGACTGAATTTATTGTAATGCAACTTGTATTATATGTTGGGAAAATGAAAAGGAAAAAAATAGCCACTGCTGAGCCTGTCTTCAACTTTTCCTTGGAAAAAAGAATACAATACATTTTTTGAGAGCATGAACTCTTCAGAGAAACCAGTCATAAATATCAACATGGCACCCTGGCTACAGACCATCAATCCTCATAACAGAAGTATGAATTAATAGCACCATCTGCCCTGCCCACCAGAACCCCTATATAACCAGATCCTCAGAGGGCACAACCTAGGCCTAAAGTGCAGCATGAGGAATGCAGGTCAGATAAAGGAAGAACCTGAGAGCCTTCGGGCTAACCAGAGGCATGGTGGGATTTTCCTTCCCTGGCAGAGGTTGAAAGCAGTAGTGTGCATAAGCACACCAGGCAAAATGACAGCACAAGGATGTCATCAAGGGCAAAGAAAGCTTTGCCTTCCCATAGACATAAGTGTCATCACCATCCTAGGATTCATTTCTGACTCCTCTCTTCCCTTCATTCCTGCAGCCAATCCACCCACCGACAAGCACTGATGTTATACTAAAAATACAGTCTGATCTCTTCACTTCCTTACATGTTACTGCCCACTCTCTAGCTGACACCACCCCATGTATCACAGAGGCTACTGTGATGACATTGTAATGGAACCCCCAGCATCTATTTGTGCCTGCCAGATTTACAACCAGAAGCCAATGTGGTTTTGAAAAACACAGATCATATTCTATTATCCCACTGCTTAAAACCTGTCATTGACGTCTTTGGTTTCCCATCCTACTTAGAACCAAATCTAAATTCCTTACTAGGCTCAATCATCTGTACAATTGGCCCTGGCCTCCCTCTATCAGCATTCTGTTCCTCATGTTTCTGGCCAAGCCCACCAGTCTCCTTTCTCTCTCTTGAACTTGCCTGGGGGTCCCTGACTTGCTGTTCCTTTTGCCTGGACACACCTGTCCTGAGCTTCTCACAGCTGTCTCCTCACCATTCAGCTTTCTGCTAAAGAGTTGCCTTTTTGAAGATGCCTTTCCTGGCCACTGTATCAAAATCAGGCCTCTTCCTCACAACTCTTTCTGTCTTATCACTCTATTTTATTAGGACTATAGGAAATTATCTCATTTATAAAAGTTTTTATCAACCATCTGTCTTCCCCAACTATAACATGAGTTCCACAAGTGTAATGTCTCCATTGGCCTTGTACGCTGGTGTATTCTCTGCTCTTTCAAGTAGCCCAATAGGTGCCTGGCATACAGAAGGTATTCAATCAATATGTGTAGTATGAATGGAGAAGTGACATGAAAAGGTTATAAAATTAAACAGGCCCCTTGAGATTATCCAAGTCATAACTGCACTCATTTCACATACGAAGGAACAGAGATACACACAAAGAACAAGGCCACCCATCCTCAGTCACAGTTTACACTCACCAGAGTGCCCTTATCCTATGCTGTCTGTGCCATTTTCCTGCTGCCCAGACTGAAAGTCTGAATCACATACAATCTCTGACCACTCCTAACAGGCAAAGAACAACTCAGAACCTGAGGAAGAACACTACACAACTAGGAGAATCACAGAGGTGAGATGAAGGTAGATAAATGGCAGCAGAAAGTGGCTCTTCATAATACAATTCAGACTGGAATTGGTTTCAGAACTGTCGGAGTGAATGGATCCAAGGCAAACCACAGAAGCAACAAACTCTTAACCAAAAGAACATCGAAAGAAAAGCAGCACGTTGTTTTTAACACAGGATTTCTCTTAACGTGATCCTGGATTGTCAACCCTAACAAAATGGTTACAGAGAGCTATGAAAAAACTACACCAAAGATCAGAGCATTGGTCCTCTCTCTGCTTTACCTCTCCCTGGTACAGTTGCTTATACTCCTTGGGCCTCATTTTGAGCTAAATCAGCCTGGTCTCCAAGGCTGTGTCTTTAGTATATACTTTCATGACTTTACTATATTCAGGGATAACATACGTACTGATATTTTAACTTCAAATTTTATTTTTAGAATTTTATCTTCAAAATGAAAGTCAATATCACTTGCCAATAATATATAAAACATAAAAACCAAATCCTATTATTAAATTCTAGTTAACTACTCTTTGTCGAGTACTAAAGGCTCTGAACCTCAGAGCTGATCTCTGTGTTAAAAAAAGAATTTATCAAGGGTTAGGAAGGTATTAAAGAAACAGCAGCACCAAAGGGGTGCTCTTTCCTAGATCTAATTCAAACGGTTGAAAGAAAATTGAAAAGGGAATAAAGGTCTCATTGTGTGAGTTCATGCAGCCCATACCTTGTCTTTGTGCTATCTCAAACCATTTTGCATGCTTCTAGAGGCATATTCAACTTTGAAAAATACTGGTGATTCCAAGAAGCACCAACAAACAATAGGAGTCAAAAAAATGGGGAGACAGAGAAACAACCTCCCATCAAAAGGAAAGGTAGAATCCCCAGAAAGAGTGCTAAATGAAATAGAGGGGAGCGAACTATCAGATATGGAATTCAAAACATGGATTATGGAGAAGCTGAATGAGCTCAGCGGAAACTTCAAAGAACTCCAGAAAAACTACAAGGAACTCACAGAAAATTACGTGAGCATGAAAAAGGACATAGAAGCTATCAATAAGAGCCAGGAGGAAATGAAAAATACGATCTCTGAATTGAAGAACACAGTAGAAGGAATTAAAAGCAGGCTAGAGGAAGCAGAAGATCGGATCAGCGAGCTGGAGGACAACCTACACAAAAACTCCCAGACAATGCAACAAAATGAAAAAAGACTGAACAAGACTGAAGAGGTTCTAAGACAGCTGCAGGACAACATGAAACGTAATAATATCCGTATCATAGGAATTCCAGAAGGAGAAGAAGAAGAGCAAGGGATAGAAAACCTCTTTGAAAAACTAATGACAGAAAACTTTCCTAACATGACGAGAGAAAGAGTCACGCAAGTCCAGGAAGCACAGAGGGTCCCAATGAAGATGAACCCCAACAGGCCCACTTCAAGACACATCATAATTAAAATGCCAACATTCAAAGACAAAGAGAGAATCCTAAAAGCAGCAAGAGAGAAACAACTAATAACATACAAGGGAGCTCCAATAAGGCTATCATCAGATTTCTCAGCAGAAACACTACAAGCCAGAAGGGAATGGCAAAAAATATTCCAAGCAATGAAAAATACTGGTTTGAGCACCTGATCTTGAAGACTTCCAGTTATGTCTACCACATCATGGTTGAAGATCAGTGTGTATGCCCCATTGGATGAAAGAAGAAATGTATTTAATAATGCTGCTAGGGCTAAAAGATGATTTCTTATGAGTAACAGAGAAACAAAGATTATTGTTGGAGTAGGAAGGGGATAATGGTGATGTCAATGACCACAGTAATAATAGCAACTAATATTTACATGATGCTTACCTATGGGAAAAGGGTTGTGCTAAGTAATTTAATCTTACATCTTTCCTTTGAGGTAGGCAAAAAAATTTTTAAAGCTTTATTAAGGTACAATTGATAACACACTAAAAAAAAAAAAAAAAAAAAAAAAAAACCTCACATCTTTAATATATACAATTTGGTGAGTTTGTGAATACTCACACACCCATGATACCATCACCACAATCAAGGTAATAAACATATTCATCACCTCCAAACATTTCCTTGTGTCCTTTTTCTTGAGAAAGATAGTTATAATTTTTTTACACATACAGAAATTTAAAACTTAGCCAAGAAACAGAATGTTTCTTATTTTGACATAAGACAACTGATATTATTCAAAATTTTCCCAAACTTTTTGCCCATGAGAGAAAGACATAGTACATTAAACTACACAAATTCCTGATATTTGATTGTCTTTTACCTACAGAAACAGTCATTTCGTCTATGAATCTAATACATTTTATGTTGGGACCCAAGACACAAAATAAATACATACATATATACACACATACAGAGTACAAATATTCTAATGTATATGTGTGTGCGTGAGCACGCGCACATGTTTGTGAATATACAAGGTCTGTCCAGAAAAAGTCCAACCATTAATAATAAAAGGAGAATGGTTTGCATGACATCAATGTAACCTGGCAGTCAAGGAGAGTGGACTGCAATGCACATGCATGAACAATAATGATTTCACTGCACTAGTCAGTGGGGGCAGTAGATGCCATTGAGTGAGCACGTGTACTGTGTGGCCATCGCATTCAAAATGACTGAGCGAGTACAGCAACAAATCTGCATCAGATTTTGTGTTAAGCTTGAACATTCCTCCATGGAAACTATTGGAATGATTCAGAAAGCCACAGCTATTAGCAACTGGTGATGGGCAGCTTTATCACAACAATGCATCCACGAATGCATTATGTCTTGTGCAGAGCTTTTTGGCACATCAAATTGCCCAGGTGACTCAGCCTCCCTACTGCCCAGATTTGGTGCCCTGCAACTTCTGGTTTTTTCCAAAACTAAAATCACCTTTGAAAATGAAGAGATTTCAGACCATTGATGAGATTCAGGAAAATACAACAGGGCAGCTGATGGTGATTGGGAGAACTGTGTGAGGTCCTAAGATGCCTACTTTGAAGGGGAGTGAGACATATACAGGTGTATGTGTATCTGTGTGTATATATCTGTGTACATACATATAAATGCACATATCTAACACAAAAGTTGCATAAACCAATATTTATCCTAATTATGTAACACAATTAAATTCCTTAGTGGCTTATTTTAAGACAGAAGTTATATGAAAAATTTAAAAATTGAACCAAGATATTTTTTATTCTATTGTTTTTTATGTTTTTTTTATAACCCACTAAACTGATTTTACAACTCACTAATAGATTGCAACTTTCAGCTTTAAAAATACTAAACTAATGGAACTCTAATCATAATCAAGAAAATGACAAAGTCACCAAGGTGCCAGCTAAGTGAGGCCTGGCATTTCATGCCATCTCCCCAAGTTCCAAGTGATGAGAAGCACAGGGCCTGGCCCTAAATGTCCATTGGATAAACAGAATTTCTATAATTGGATTTCAAGACTGAGTATCATGCAAAAGAACATACAATGAGTTCAGATGTGTGAAGGAAATACAAGGAAAAACAAACTTGAAAATGTGTAATTTTTTCTTAAATTACAAAATAATAGTCAAAGCCTCCTATTTAAATCTTTAAATATGAAGATAAGTAGCAAACGATAGTTTGAAAAATTGAAGGTGGTTTCCTGTGGGGAAAAGATTTGGAGTGAAAGGAGAGTAGGACATGAAGTAGGACTGCTAGTTTTTTATCACGTCTTAAGCACAATACTATTGGATTCTACATTTTTCAGATTTTTATTTATTTATTTTTTAGAGAGAGGGGAAAGAGGGAGAAAAAGAGAGAGAGAGAAACATCAATGTGGGAGAGAAACATTGGCTGGTTGCCTCTGGCACATGTCCCCACTGCAAACTGAACCTGCAACCCAGGCATGTGCCCTGATCGGGAACTGAACAGATGATCCTTCACTTTGCAGAATGACACCCAAATAACTGAGCCACACAGGTCAAGGCACTATTTGACTCTTTAAATGGCATTCATTTTTCACTTTGGGAAAAAATTATTTAATTTAAAAAAATTAATTTTAGTAATATTCAGTATAGTAAATTAAACACTAGATTGGGATCTGAAGACCTGTGAGCCTGGGAAAGGTACCTAAATTCTTGGGGCTTCACAATATTCATAGGTAAAACATAGGGTTAGAGTTTAAAGCTTCCTCTATATCTAATATTTTAGGAGTCTATGGCCATGAACTCTCTGGTGGATTCTCAGATAGTTTGAATGAGGAATACCACTTCCAAGTTCACTCAAATGGTGAAAACTCCCAGTCTAACACATGGAAAGCCAAACCAAACCTGGTGATCTCACACCACAGCAACTCACGTATTACCACTGCATCTCTTCACTTGTGTTATTGCATCTCATCCGGTCCCTATCATATTTGTAAGTTATGACTTTATGTATCATATTCCTTTTTTCATGTTAACCAAGTGCCTTTCTTGGAGTTTTTTGTTGAGTGTTGTTAATGTAGAGGCAAAATTTATTTGACTAACACCACAGTTAAATCTCTTAGCAGCTGTATTTTATTTTATAAGATAGGAATTATATTGAACACTTTTTTTATTGAACTGTCATTTTTATCTTAACTGTGGCTTAACCTCTTAATCTAATTATTTTTTCTAAACCTACTTTACAGCTAATAAAAGAAAGATATGAAAAATTAAATTACATAATAAAGCATGAAGCGAGTGTAGCTATCATGAGACTCTCAGATTGAAAAATGAGCATGAACTAATTTGTGCTGTTGAAAGCTATGTTTTTAACGCATATTTTTAAAAAACATTAAATAAAAAAACCTCTTTAAGTGGAAAAATAAATCAGGCTATTCTAATTCCTGTGTATACCTTTAGAACCAAGGGTAAAACATCATAATGTTATACCAACTTTTCAATTATAGCAGAAAGTATCAGCCCTACAAGACCAACTGGTAAGCTACCCGTCAAAGGGATTTATAAAAGAACTACTCTTTCTTCCCACTTCCCTCACTTTCAAAGCATTTAGTTTTCAACTCTAATATAATAAAAGATCCTTTTCTCCCATATTTTCTTTTAGGGTATATCCTGAATGCTTTTCTGCTCCACAGGGCCATGTCAAATCTAAGTCCCCCCCAAAAGGATAGTGCTCAGACCCCACAAAACACCTGCACAGGTAAATATTTTGAAAATGATTGTTATAATGATGAAATAAAGTGAATTTGCAGTGGAAATAATTCTTTTGGGCTGTTTAAAATCCAATAAGCAATACCTTACCTCTGGAATCATCAAAATCTCCAACAAATATTTGTAAGAGTCTCTGCAAATAAGGACACCCTTGCTGCAGGTCAGCAGAAGCTACAGAGTGTATGTCTCTGCCTCCCTTATTTGCACGCAGATTTTTCCAGAGTCCTGAACTCAAAGCTCTGAATTTAGTAAAGATAGCTGATAAGCACTCTTCATAGCAATATGAACAAAAAAAGATAAAGTAATTTTACAGTTCATCCCTTAAATGCAATGCACAAAGACCTCCAGATTGGTTGCAGGGAGAATTCAGTGGGTTGGGATTTTGTGTCTTGGTATATTTAAATCAAACACCTCCACCAGTCTGAAATGAGATCTCTTTTTTCATGACCTCTCAACTAACTCTTGTGGAGACCCTACTCTGTATAAAACATGGCATGGCATCTGGTCCAATGAAAGACACAGAAAGCATTAAATAAACACACCCCTGCTCCCAAGGGAAGAATTGTCAATCTAGCTGTTGAGGAGACTTCAGTAGAAAAAGACATCAAATATAGTAACTCTACAGTGGAGAAACCTGGCAAACAACTACCTTAAATAAGTGATGGATGCTAACAGAACCAGTCAGAAGCCAAGTTGATATCATGAACCCTTGAGGTAATGTGATGACACCTCTTGGGTGATAATTTTCCCAAAAATCCATAACCCCAATATAATCATGAGAAAAGAAATCAAGCAAACCCAAGTTGAGAGATGCTCTACAAAATTCCTAACTAGTACTCAACGCTGTCAAGGTTATGAAAATCACAGAAAGGCTAAATAATCACACCAGAGGAGACTAAGGAGACTTGACAACTAAACGCAATGTAAAAACAATAATAATTTTTTTTTAATGCAATGCAGTACCTGGGACCCTGGATTGGATGCTGGAACAGAAAAAGAACATTAATGGAAAAAACAAGGGAATCTGAATTACGTCTCAAGTTTGAGTTAATACTGTTCCCATGTTGTTTTCTTAAATATAACAAATGTATCATGTTGATGTGAAATGATAACAACAGGGGAAACTAAAATGGGATTGGGGTATAGAGGAACTCTCTGTACTGTCTTTGTAAATTTTCTGTAACTCTAAACTCCAAAATACATTTCCCTCTCCCTTTCTCTCTCTTCCCCTCTCCCTCTCTCCCTCTTCTTCCCTCTCTTCCCTCTCTTTACATATATATGTATATATGTATATATATATATATATATAGAGAGAGAGAGAGAGAATAAAGAGGAAGGGAAGAGGAGGGAGAGAAGGGAAAGAGTAATAGACTGAATAAAAAATGTCAACAAATGGTACAGGGTTTTTATAAAGACTACATTTAGATTGAATATTACTAACTTGCCAATATTTGACATTTTTGACCTACAAACCAGCATTTTCATATGATTCAATCTAATAAATTGCTGCAGGCTGGGAAGACTCCATGATGAAATAGAGCTTGTTATGCAGGATATGAAAGGAACAGGAAATAGCAAGAAGGACACACTCCAGGTAAGGGAAACAGTGAGAGCAGAGCAGCACATGTATAATGTGATCAGAGACAGGAAAGAAACCCACCTGTGCATGTAGGCAGGGAAGTGACAGAAGATGCTGGTAAAGGAAGGGCATTGAGCAGGGCTTGGAATCTTAATACATAACAAAGAGCCTGGCCTCCAGTGACCAGGAATGTCCTCTGGAAAGGACTGCAGCATCGGCACATGAGCTAGTCCTACTGCATCGAGGGCCTCATTTTCTAGGGCAGAAAGCAGCTCTAGCACAATGGAAAGATTGCTGAACTACAAATCAGAGATTAAGTCCTAATTCTGACTCTGCCACTAATAGGGTGAGAAACCCCAAACAAGTCTGACTCTGTCTCAGTCGCAGATTCCCACCCCACAAAGGAGGGAAGTGAATGAGTTGCTCTCTAAGGCCTCTTTCAGCTCTAAAATGCTAACTTCAACATCGAGTGAAATATGTTTCCTGGCGCTCGGAAGCAACATGTGGTTCACTCAAGTAAAGAGAATGATGCAAGGTCCGTGAAGCAAAAACATAGAAAATAAAAGGGCTGTTTTCTTAATACACAAGAGCCTATTCTTTTATGATACATGCCTAGACCCCTCTAAATATTTAAACAACAATACTGTACCAGTATGAAAACTCTCTAACTCAGGCTCTGTGGTTAAGGAGGATATATGAACAGATGTGATCTTATTAAGGCCCTAATGTAACTCACAAACAATTTGTCATATCTGACGGGTATTGTTAAATTATGTCCACCTGCCAGAGGCAGCCTGAGAAATTACCAACTGCCTTTATTCTACTTCTCCTCAAAATTCCCCAAAAAGCTCCTGTGGATGTCCAGGATATGTATTTTTTAAAGCAGTAACCTAATTGTCACCAGCACATAACAGCCAATGTCTCACAATTCCTTTTCATGTATATTTTATTATGGGCCCAACTGTTTCAACACCCTAGTGGTTCAACTTTAATGTAGCTCAGGAAACCCCCTAAGTAATATCACAAAATGCTTAACATCTGTGAAACTTGGACTCAAAAATGTTCCAGTTTTTTCTTTGGTCTGGGAGGGGCCCACAGGGTGGGGGAGCATGCTGGCCAAGGTTTTCATTAACAATTGTGTTCAAGCTCACAGTTGATTTTTTTTTTTTTTACTGCCTCACAGGCAGGAAGGACATTTCAGGTTTACCTTACTAAATGCTCAGGATTATTTCAAAGGAGTGCTATGCTCACTTACAGTCAGTTTAAAATGACCCATATCCATTCTTTCCTCTAAATAGTTGCCTGATCTTTCCTTCTTGCATTACGTTATTTTAATTAAGTGAAACAATGAGAAGAGAAAGGAAAAATGAAGTGTGAAGCATGTGGTGTATTTCCCAAGCTATTTCAAAACTTCTCAGAGCTCTTTGGTCTCCAGTGATGTTTGAAATATGCTTTATCCAACTAAGGAGAGGATGAAAAATTGATCTCCTCCCAACTTCAAACACTGCATGTTTCCACAACTACAGACTACAGGAAAGGCAGGCAGGCTTAGGAGTGACCAGACCAAACAGCAAGCAGTTCTCCGAGGGCCTACGGCTCATCCCAGACAACTCCACGGGCAGTGTGTGTACATAAGAGCCATTAGGAGAATAAACACCGGCTCCGCTTCTGAGAGAAATCAAACCAGATCTCAGAGAAACTGAATATGGAGTCAAACCTCAGCAATTTGGATTAACCAGGAGGAAGGTCAGGTTGGATCAGACAAAGCCTTGAAAGTATAGTCTTCTGTGTATATATTTTTTTCAAAATGCAACTGCATTCATTTCAAGGTTTCCCCCAACCCATCTTTCCAGGTTCTCCCAGCAGCCGCCTTCCAGCTCCCTCTCTCCCTGGTGCATGAACCAGGAGGCTGCTTGCTAGTCTCCATGCAGACCATAAACTTCCCCATCTTTCTTCTCCTCCCTTTTTCCTGAAATTCTCCATCACCCATTGTCTGCTGGGTAAACTCCTTCTCAGCTTTCAAGACCCCACTTCGAATGTTACCCCCCAAAGATAGTGAAGAGCACAGGTCCCATAGCACATTGTGCCTATCTATGATCTAGCAGAGCAGTTCTCCCCCTGGCTGAGTGGTACTAAAATCACCCAGAGAACGTCTCATTAAAACCCCATTCCCCACACCCCATCTCTGGGGTACTGCGTGAGCATGGGTATCACTTTAAAGCTGCCCAGGTGATTGAATGTGCAGTCCAGGTTGCAAAGCTTTGGTACGGAACTTATCACACTGTCTAGAATAACTTACCAGTCCCTGAAGAACAAGGGGCCCTCGACAAAGGCTAGCTGTAGGCAGGGATAGAGGGCAGGAATCCTTCCACGAGCTTCTCTAAGAATAAGGAACATCGTGTAATTCTGAAGCTATTGCCCACATGTGACTTACCATCAGCACTCACTTCTTTTCACAGCGTAATTCCCACCCATCTCCACGGAGGGTAACACACCTATTCAAAAGTGGGGGAGGACCCACTACTCAAACTCAACTTAATTTTCCATTATTTCTATGACATGGTATGCTCTGTGCCATTTTTGTGTCCTTGCCCATTCCTCTCTGTCTGGTCTAACTGTATGCTTGGTTTAAGGTCTGCTAACCATTCCCTCCCTTGAAGCCTTCTTGTGCCCCACCTCCCAGGGGTTTACTTTCCCACTCAACTCCATTTAATGTAGCACCTGTTCTTAAATGCCTTCAGTGGTTAATGATCTCGTGGTATGTGTATGAAAAGCTTTGTTGTAGAGAGACTAAGCAACATGTGTCTTGCAGAGATTTTCACCTCCTGCCCATAGTGCAAAGCTGGACATACAGCAGGTACTCCACATGTAGTTGTTGATAGAACCCACCCAGAGTTGGCCCTCTTCTTTCCAGGCCAAGCTGTGGGACTAAGAATAGTGCTGCTCAGGAAAATCCACACCATCATCATCACACCAAATAGGCCTGTGGTAGACAGAATTCTAACATGACCCCCATAATCTTTGGCCCGTGGTGTCACTTCCATGATTGTTACATGGCAAACCCTGGCTGGTTTGGCTCAGTGGATTGAGCGTCGGCCTACGAGCTAAGTGTCGCTGGTTCGATCTTCCAGTCAGGGCACATCAGAGAAGGAAAACTCTGATTCCAAAAAACCTCCGCTGCCTTGCGGCATACCTCTTCAGGGGAAAGGCTAAGGGAGTAAACCCCAACAGAAAATCTGGAGCCGGAGTCCCTAAGGCGGTTTGACGTTGTAGTCAACACTGGCAACTCCTGCAGCGCACCTGAAGCCAAGCTGTATTGACTCCGTCTTTCCCCTTGGATCCTTCAGCTGCGAAGAGAGAGGGGGTCTGCTGCATGGGCAACAGCTGGCCCTCCATATCACCCTGCCCAGGCTTTGTAGCTTCACTGGAGAGGACACTCCAGCGTCATCGCAAGATGTCGACTCAACACGGGAGGAGACAGATACCGGTTATAAGCTCATCGGATTGGCGAAGGAAACGAGCGCCAGGGGTCTCCTCTGACGGTGGGAGAGGTCATCGCACCTCACTGGACAGCTACCACCCGCCTCAAGCTGGGCAGCCCCCAGCCAATTAGGTGCCGTCTCACCATGGCTCGCCTGCCCCACTGGGTGCGTGGGGATCAGAGAGGCGTCTCTCGAAAAGTGAGCCACAAAACACTCGCACCAGGCAATTCCAAGCAAAAAACAAGAAAGAAGCCTCCAGCTCTTCGCCTCGCTAGCTGGAACATCAGGACCATGTGTCCCGGACTTACTGCAGACCTTCCGTGGATCAATGATGCCAGGAAAACCGCCGTCATCGACAGGGAACTGGCATGACTAAACATCGACATTGCAGCTCTACAGGAGACCCGGTTGGCCGACAACGGAACTATCAGAGAAACCAACTACACCTTCTACTGGCAAGGGAAGTCTCCGGACCAACCAAGACAGCACGGTGTTGGGTTCGCTGTGAAGAACACGCTTGTTAACTCCATAGAGCCACCCACAGGAGGCACAGAGAGATTACTTGCCCTCCGATTGTCAACAACTTTCGGCCCAGTCAGCATTCTTAGCGCGTATGCCCCAACCCTCTGCGCCACCACCGAAGAGAAAGAACAGTTCTACCATGCACTGGATGAAGCGTTATCCAAGATCCCCAGAAGTAACGCTCTTTATCTCCTTGGAGACTTCAACGCAAGAGTAGGAGCCGACCACATGGCCTGGCCCACCTGCCTCGGAAACTTTGGGAGAGGAAAGATCAATGAGAATGGTCAGCGACTGCTTGAGCTTTCGTGTCACCACAGCCTGTGCGTGACAAACACATTCTTCAAGTGCAAAGAGATCCACCAGGTGTCATGGAGGCACCCCCGCTCCCGCCACTGGCACCAGCTTGACCTCATCATCACCAGAAGAACGGATACTGGCAGCACCCTCCTCACCCGCAGCTACCACAGTGCAGACTGCGACACGGACCATGCCCTCGTGGTAAGCAAGGTGCGCATAACGCCGAAGAGGTTGCACCACTCCAAGATGAAGGGTCGCCCACGCATCAACACCAGTTGTGCCAGCAACCCAGTTAAGACCCAGCAATTCATCAACAGGATGGAAGATGCACTCGGCGAGGGAATGGCGGCAGACGACATTATCGAATCCAATTGGTCACGTCTCCGCAACGCCATATACAACTCCGCCATTATTGCTTACGGGAAGAAAGAGCGGAAGAACGCTGACTGGTACGAGGCTCACTGGGAAGAAATGGAACCCGTGATCGAGGCTAAGAGGAAAGCCCTACTGGCTTACAAGGCCACGCCCACTCCCAGTACACTTCAAGCTCTACGGGCTGCCAGGAACAAAGTCCAGAAGACCGCCCGCCACTGTGCCAACACCTATTGGCTAAACCTGTGCAGAAGCATCCAGGAAGCCGCCGATATAGGCAACGCACGAGGAATGTATGAGGGTATCAAGAAGGCAACAGGCCCAATCCCCTCTAAGATCGTCCCCCTTAAGTCCAAGACAGGTGAGGTCATCACTGACCAGGAACAGCAAATGCGGCGGTGGACCGAGCACTACCTCGAGCTGTACGCAACGAGGAACACCGTAACAGACACTGCTCTTAACGCCATCCCAGACCTACCAGTCATGGAGGAGCTAGACACCCCACCTACTGCGGCAGAGCTCGGCAAAGCCATCGACCGCCTCGCTTGCGGGAAAGCACCAGGAAGCGACGGAATCCCTCCAGAAATCCTAAAGAGCGGGAAACCAGTCCTGCTACAGCCGCTCCACCATCTACTCTGTCTCTGCTGGAAGGAGGGTTACATCCCCCAGGATATGAGAGATGCCAACATTATCACCATGTACAAGAACAAAGGAGACCGCAGCGACTGCAACAACTACCGGGCATCTCTCTCCTCAGCGTCGTCGGCAAAGTATTCGCCCGGGTTGCTCTTGCCCGCCTGCAGACCCTTGCTTCCCGCGTCTACCCAGAGTCCCAGTGTGGCTTCAGAGCTGGCCGATCAACAGTGGACATGATCTTCTCCCTACGCCAGCTGCAGGAGAAGTGTCACGAGCAGCATAAACCACTCTACCTCGCCTTTATCGACCTCACGAAGGCGTTTGATCTGGTCAGTCGAAGCGGACTCTTCAGCTTGCTACGGAAGATTGGCTGTCCACCACATCTGCTTGCTGTGGTCATGTCCTTTCACGACAACATGCACAGCACGGTGTCCTACAACGGCACAACCTCTGAGGCCTTCCCAGTCAGCAGCGGAGTAAAACAGGGCTGCGTCCTTGTGCCTACGCTGTTCAGAATCTTCTTCTCCATGCTCCTCCAATACGCCTTTAAGGACTGCAGCGAGGGTGTCTTCATTCACACCAGATCCGATGGCAAGCTCTACAACCTGGCCCGTCTACGAGCCAAGACCAAAGTCAAAGAGGTGCTCATCCGTGAGATGCTCTTCGCCGACGACGCAGCCTTGACATCACACTCCGAAGAGGGACTCCAGCAGTTAGTCACTTGCCTTTCCCACGCATGCAAGGAGTTCGGACTAGCCATCAGCCTGACGAAGACGAACGTTATGGCTCAAGGCACGGGGACTCCCCCATGCATCACCATCGACGGATACACCCTGGAGGTTGTCAATGATTTCACTTACCTCGGGTCCACCATCTCGAGCTCTCTGTCAGTCGACTTGGAGGTCAATCAGAGAATCGCCAGGGCAGCCACAGTTATGGCCAAACTGAACCGGCGAGCGTGGAACAATTCCAGCCTCACTGAGAAAACCAGACTGCGCATCTACCAAGCCTGCATACTCAGCACTCTCCTCTATGGCAGCGAGATGTGGACCACCTATGCAAGGCACGAAAGGAAACTCAACAGCTTCCACATGAGGTGCCTGCGACGCATCCTGCATGTCGCCTGGCAGGATAAGGTCCCCAACACTGAGGTGCTGAAGCGAGCCAACATGAGCAGTTTGCATGCAGTTCTTAGTGAGAGACGCCTCAGGTGGCTCGGCCATGTCAAAAGAATGGATGCAGGCCGTATTCCCAAAGACCTCCTCTACGGCGAGCTAGCAGAAGGCCAGAGGATGACAGGGCGCCCAAAACTGCGGTTCAAAGACATCTGCACAAAGGACATGACACAATGCTCCATCAATCTCAACACATGGGAAGTTCAAGCAGACGACCGCCTAGCCTGGAGGCTCGCGGTCAGGCAAGGTACGTCACGTGCAGAGGCTGCGCGCAACGAGGAGGCGGTCCAGAAAAGATCGAGGCGGAAGCAGCGTCAACAGCAGCAACAACAGCCATCTGCCTTCACCTGTAACAAGTGCGACAGGGATTGTCACTCCCGAGTCGGACTGCACAGCCATTCTCGGCGGTGCAGATAGACTCTCAAGAAGCTACGCCATCGTCTCTCGAGACGGACGGCCGCCGACGATGACAACGACATGGCAAAAAGGGTTTTTTGGGTATAGTGAAGGTTACTAATCAGATGTCTTTAAGATACAGAAAATTATCTGGGTAAGCCTAATCTAATCGTGTGAGCTCTTTTTCAAAAGCAGAGATTTTCTCTGACTGGTAGACAAAGGAGAAGTCAGAGAGACTTGAAATGTGAGGAGTGGTCAACACAACAGAGATGTCCTATTGCTTGCTTGAAGATGGAAGGAAGCAAGAGGAAAGAGTCTGAAAGCATCTTCCAGAAGCTCAGAGTGAACCCCAGCAAATAGCTGGCAACGAAATGGAGACCTCAGTCCTGCAAAGGTAGAAACTGAATTCTGACAAAAACTTGAATGAGCTTAAAAGTAGATTCTTCTCAGAGCCTCTAGATGAAAATGTGTAACCAAACACAGGTCTGGCTGCCTGCCACTACAAAAGCCAGTACTCGAGAAGTAGGTGCTGATGTAAAGGAAAGTGGTTTATTTATAGGTGCTGACCATCTGAAAAATGGGGGACTCACGTCTCAAAGCCCATCTCCACTTCTCAGTGGAGGCAGAGGTTTCTATGATGAGGGAGAGGGGAACAGAACAAAGAGATCAAGGGAGGAGGTTGAAACGTACAGACGAGCACAGTCCATTCTGATAAGGCAAGTGGTGGTCCCATGTGCATCATCTTGGTTTAGTCATCCTCATTTCACATCATCCTCACATCCCATCATCCTGGTTCCATGGTTGAAAGTCAGCCTGTCTCCTGGAGCTGGAATGCCAAAAAGCTGGAGTCTATATCTTTTGAAGTTAGTTCCTAGGATTCTTATATGAACCTGCTGTTCATCTATCTGTAAGTCACATGTCAAAAGAATGGTGGGGTGGGTTACAATTTCCCACCATTACAACTTTCCACTGTTACAAATGCACATTACCTAACACCTTGATTTCAGCCTTGTAAAGACCCTAAGTGAAGACTCTAAGCAACCCAAGCCATATTTCCCAATTTACAGATAATAAATGGTTACTGTTTCAAGCCACTAAGTTTGTGGTAATTTGTTACAAGGTAATGCCCAACATCCTCCCTCAAACAAGTCAAACAAGAGAAGTCCTTCTCACAAATTAATAAACGTACATTAATACATGTTTATCCTGATTAAAATACATTCCACTTATATAAATGAGAGGCTTCTGAAAGGGTTATAAGTACTGGACAAGCAATTTTCAACTGGTGTTCTGTAGGAATTTTTTAAATATGTAACACCTGACTATTTAGTTAGGGGCACTGACCTCTTTTCCCTTAGATTGTCAAGTAAAAACAATGACAACAGCCAACACAATATCCAGCTGGTGTAAATGAATCAATATTATGCCTATTTTTTTTTTTTTTGGTCTCATTGGAAAAAATATTTTTGGTGTGCCATAGAATTTTAGTAATTAAGTTTGTGTGTGCCATAAGTGAAAAAGGTTGAAAATCATTGTACTAGATGAATGCAAGGTATTCTTACTATGCCTCCTGAAATCCATATGTGCATTCATTCTATTGTTCTATTGAGAAAGGAGGCAAAATGTCATAAAGGCTTCCATTTTAAGTGCTATTAATAAAAGAGTCATTTATGAGTTATGAGAAATTGAATAACAGACCATGTCATCTGTGTCAAATGCTATTTACTGAGCACAGTCTGTCACTGACTAATAGGACTTCAGATTCTTAGCTGCAACTCTGAGCCTGATATCTAGAGAGTACACAGCCAAGCACAAGACGAATATTCCATCTCCTTCTATGCAGGATTGAGGGCAGCTGAATGCTCATGCCAATTTTTTAGGAGGCCGGTAATCTACTGCTTCTTAGTCCCCACCTTGCCTACTAACAGACAACGGGCAAATGGTTACAGATGGGCTCTTAGTGAAGCAATTCTTCCATCCAGTCTCCTGGTGTCTCCCTAAATTCACACATTATGTAGGGTCCCTGAAAGGTCATGTGAAGCCAGCCTCAACCACCTTGCCTAGGGTTGAGGGAAGATGCGGAGCCCTGACTACCAAGCCTCCCCAGCCTCCCACACTGAGGGAGGATGCCACCAGCACACACGTGCTTCCCCAGCAGCCACTCCTGAAGCTACCTGCCAGGCCACTGCCTCTCAGCTGCGGGCTCCTGTTTGTCTGCGTCAGCATTTGCCTCAGCCTTACACTTGCATCATCCACAGGGGAAATTAATGTCAATGGCATGGCAAAGAAATGTAACTACGGCCTAGTCTAAAAGCACGCATTTATTTTATCTTATTTCAGAAATGTATGCATTATGTATGGCTGTACATAAATGTTTTTACAGAGCCTCTTAAATGATTTACCATGAGGTATGTGTTGATTATAATCTCTGCTTATTTAAGAGAGCCTTGTTTACCCCCATAGTAGTTAGTACATTGAGACATGTTTCAACTAACAGTGACACCAGTAAACAAAAGTTACTGATCTATCTCATGAGTTATAAAACTTGTAACATGTTGTAAACAGCTCTGTCATTTTATTTAGCATTTTGCATTGTGTGAGCTGCCTTATTTATCTAGTGGTAAATCTTTATGTATCAAAAATGCTACAGAAGGCACAGCAGATAAATAACAGACAGACACTAACATCTGACTAGTTAATCAAACAAATAGGACATGTAACAAAGAGAAAAGCTATAAATATTGACAACAAGCTGCTTCAGTCACAAAAACATTCAATACTTCAGTTCTCAAGTGTGAGTTTTATATCAGTCCCCTGGAAACAGTTTGTATCCTCCAATAAATTTTTACAGTTGATTCACCTGCCTGATACCCCTCAGCCATTTCCTTCAGAAGCTGTCAAACCCGCCAACGATAATATATGGCCCGGCCAACAAGAACAGCTGTAGCCATTCTCTCTGCAGGTTCTTGCACCCTGTTCTGCATAAAATAATACATCAAGATTAATTGATTTCCCGTCACTCTCACAGAACAGAAAATTAATTTTCATGTAGCTATTTTCCCCAGCATATGAATTTTGTACATGGCAAGTAATTTAAGTTTTTAATTATTCATGAGAAAGAAGGGGGTGGGGGGAAACATGATAAAGTAAGCTTACAAAAACCCCAAGGCCAATCCCTGGGCCTGGGTTTGTGCTGAGGCAACAATAGCATTCACTAATGCCCATATAAATAATATATGTATTAACATACATCTTAGTACAACACCAATTTCTCTCACTCTGACCCAAGTCTACCAGGTCACCCTGTGGTACTCAGTCAAAGTCGCTACACTAGTTACATGTGACATGCTGTGGGAAAACACAGAACATGTCAGCCATATTGAATTGACCTCTGCCTGCCTCTTGGCAGTGGCCACACAGCCCAGGCATGACTGGAGGTAATTTAACGGTCAGTGTGTGAGTGGGACCAAGCAGAAGTTGCTAATCATCCAGGTGCTACCTCAGCAAGTCTTCCATTTGCAGGTGCCACTGACTTGTGAACAAGAAAAATGAAACCAGAAAATAGAAAGAAAGCATTTGCCTCACTCAGGCCTCATCTTTCACCGACTCTCAGCAGACCAGCACCAGAAAAACTGTCTCCTCAGAAAGGGAAAATCCACAACATGAGCACCTCCAACAATCAAGTATACTTGCTAAAACACGAACTAAAATGCTCCCACAGCGCCTCCTTAGAAATTTCATTGGCATACTTCATATAAACTGCAAACAGCAAATGTGTGCAGCCTGCCTCAAGTCACAGAGCCTGAGCTAACCCTGTTAGGACCTCACGCCCCTCACACGGAACTCTTGGGCATGGAGGAAATTGGCCGCCAGGGTCGAGGATTTGGGGTCATTGATTATTTATTGATGACTTCCTCTGCCCTGAATATTAAGATGTAGTGTGAAATTAAGAGATTGCTACAAACAATTGATCCTCTCCCACTTAAACAAGTAGAGCTCACCAGCGCTATTTAAGAACCAAAGAGAGAAGAGAATCTGATCAAATCACCAAACTTACATGGGACAAGGGGACTTCAAAAATGAGGCAAGGAAAGAGATGCGTCTCTCAACCCAATGAGAAGCAGAGAGAGAGCGATCAGAAACCAAGCATTTCTGAGAGGAAACCACATGGGTGATCTGAGTAAGGAGCTCTGAGTCAAAAGTGAAAGAAACTCAAAGTCATAAAAAAAAAAAAAAAAAAGTCATTGTTCCCTGGAAGGATGGGGGAACACATGGTTGGGGGAAGGGATTGGGTTTGATGAATTTAATGAAATATTGATAAAGATGCAGAAAGGGAAATTTCTCTGAACCCCTTTTCTTAGCAGCTTATACAAATAGCCACTCTGACTCACATCCAGAGAAAATCAGAAAAGTACTTCTCAGCTTCAAGTAGCCATGCCTCACCCTGGAGTCTGGAGGGCAGGGAGGCTGTACTGCAGTGTTTCCATCATGAAGCCGTTTCCCCGTAACCACTGCAACCTGTAGGAACTCACTTCACAGAGAAATGTGGTGCCCATGCAGCAGCAGAGTGTAGGTTGTTTTAACACTGTTTCAGAAGACGGCTTCAGGATTCTATTTCTATTACCTCGATGGCTCCAGACAAAGGGGTAACATGATACATCATGTCAAGTAGCTAATTATTAGCCATGAAGACCAGCTAGTCAACTCAGTCTAGGGAGTTAAAGGAGGGGAGGTATTCTCCATTGTTTCATGAGATGTGCGTAAGTCTTTGTACCTCAGAGCTTACAAAGAAAACAGAACAGGATGAGGAAATTAAATATAGCATTGAGACCCCAACAACAAAGGCCTTGCACAACTGCTGCTAACCAAACCCAGACCACGGTGCTGCAATGTGACCCAGTGCCAAGAAACACGTCCAGGACCTCCTGACCTTGAGATGCCCGTGGCCACATTTCTGGGATGGCCTCCCAACAATCCTGCCTAGTGGTGAATGGGTGAAACAACAAGGCCCAGGAGTGACAGGAAATTTTTAGCTATTTTTCACTGATGAACATATTTGACACACTCCTTACTTTGCCGAGAGTTCTGTCATACTGGTAAATTAGAATGGCTTAAAAAGGCAGAGCAGCAAAGAAGAGCTTATCCTCTAAGGATGCTGTGGATTTGATTTGTTTCTAATAGTGGATGGAGCTTCAGAAAGGCAACCTAGGGAGCTGACCCAATGAATCAACTGTGGCAATCAGGGGGCACTTGAGCCACACACATGTGTGTATGTGTACAGAAAGGTAGGCAACACAGAGTTCAAGGAAAACCTTAAGTGTTCAGAATGGCTCTCAAATCTGCATCAGCCAAGCTCCCAGCCCAGCCCTGTGTTCCTCACATGACTAAGAGCATGGCAGCTGCCATCTGCATGGCAATCAAGGTGCATTTCTGTTTATACCTGTTTGTAGGTTTTCTTCATCTGAGGAAGAAAAGGAGGTTTGCTTTATTTCATTTTGAAAATAATCCTATTCAGAACATAAATGAACTCATTATGCATACTATTAAAAAATATATATGCACATATATATATATGCAATTCTGTAACTAAAAATGTAGAAAACTTCTTACAGTTGATATTGCTACTGTCATATCTTAAAGGTCTTTGTTTCTGTAAACTCAATTGAGTGTTTCTATTTCTAAGTCTGGCAAGAGGTTCTAATTATTGTTAGAAGCCTAATTAGCATTTAGTATTACATTACAACTGCAGCAAAATTGTACCCATTCTCCAATAAACAGTATTCACAGTATGCAATCAAGCCGCTGTACCGAGCAATGAGAATTAATAGCACCGCATGACAATGGTAAATCCTCCATCTCCTGCTGTGTGTGTTTAATAATTTTTCACTCCTTCCAGATTGTTCCCATCAAGCACAATTCCCAAGGTCCTAATCAACCACCCTCCCCATCAATACTACACAGAGATCTGAGCACTGAAAATTATCTGCAATTTCAAAAAGTGCTTTGTTGCATTATTAGGCCACTGACCTAAGAGGTAATGGGTAAATAGTTTCTGAAAAATGTCCAAAGCACAACATAAATTAAAGCTTATAGTCTTGCCTGCTGTTCTCACCATAGCTATAACTGCAAACTATTACTGTTTTTACACAATATTCCTAACTATAATTTTACACCATAATATTGGTGCAAAGCACCAAATGTTCTGCTTTCACATGCCTTCATTTACTAAATAAGGAGAACCTGGGGAGGAGGCTGATGTAGACAGTCCTTTAGAATTACTTTGGCCACACTTCTCCCATTGTCTTGCCCCTCTGACCAGCTCCTCCTCCCCTAAAAGTTCATAAGTAGTACATAAACATTCTACAGCAGACAGGGGTAAGAGACTTGAAAAGCAGTGGCTTGCGTCACACTTTCTGCATCTCACACACATATGAACAGATTCACAGAGTTAGGGTTTGATGCTTCTGAGTGGACCCAGAGATGGACTAGGAAATCTCAGCTGAGAGGGTAGTTTACAGTGCTTTATGGTGACTGGTGACAAGTATAAAAGTGTCATGCAAGCCCGAGGCAGAAGGAAAAACACTTTGTCTCAACAATCTGAAAAGTGTACTTTGGGCTAATACGAAGAGAAGTTTTTGACCAAGGAAAATGGAGCCTGAAGCTTCAAATCATAGCAGAATGCAGGAGCAAGGGCCTCCCAGTGGCTAACCAGGAGGACATCACAGCAGTCCCCACCAAGAATACACAGCAGTACTGATCTAGGAGTTTGGGATGGATATTATGGTGTTGTGGCTGATGATTTGTTTGTTTTACCCAGCAGCAAAGAGAAAGGAATTTCTACTGCTCAGTGTAACCTAACCAAATAAACATCTGAGGGCCTCTCTAAGCAAAGCTAGACGCAGAATTGTATGGTTGTTCACACTTGACCGAAGAAAATAATTTGTTGAGGTAGGCAGACCATCTCCAATTATCCCAATAAATGAGAAAATTATCTGTGTTGAAAAGTGATAGAAAAGGCAGAGCAGCAGAAGAGGAACAGAAGCTTTAAAGAGAAAAGGTGGTGATATTCAAGCAAGTGGCCAGGGCAGGCCTCTGTGGAAAGGTGATATTTAAGCAAAGACTTTAAAAAAAAAAAATGCTTCATAAGAGGTTTTAAACATCTTGAATTTTTCCTGCTAATCCCAGGAAAACTCTCCATCCTAATTTCTAACTCCATAGTCTGCTAGGCTGGTTAACATACACTGAGTGAACATGCTTCCCTGCAGGATAGCAGATGCCAACAGAAAAATCTGTCTTTCCTGAAAACAGACTGACAGGGGAAGAGGGAGAGGGGCTGAGTGAAAAGGGTGAAGGAATTAAGAAAAAAAACTCACCTCATAGACAGATAACAGTATGGTGATTACCTGAGGTGATGGGGTTGAGGAAATGTAAGAAAGGGTAAAGGGGGGATAAATGGTGATGGAAGGAGACTTGACTCTGGGTGGTGAACACACAAAACGATGTACAGATGATGTATTATGGAATTATACCCCTGAAACCTACATAATTTTATTAACTAATGTCATCCCAACAAATTCAATTTCTTTAAATAAATAATCTGTCCTTCCTATTCACCTCAGTGTCCCCAGCAACAAGCACTGTGCCTAGCAGAGTAGGTTTTCAACATACATTCACTGAAAAAAGGAACACATAAGTGAATCAACAATGATGCATTTATTGTCAGAATACCAAGTAATTCCCTAACTATTGCTATAATTCAGATTTTATGAATAACAAATTATTTCTTCCCAGCTATATGCAGATATAACTGACATATAGCATTACATAAGTTTAAGGTATACAACATGATAATGTGATATATGTGTATATTATGAAATGATTACTACAATAAGGTTAGTGAACACATCCATCACCTCATATTGTTACAATTCGTATGTGTGTGATAAGAACTTTTAAGATCTACTCTCTTGGCAACTTTCGAACATGTAATACACCTTTGTTAACTATAGTCACTATGCTGTTCATTACTCCCCTGGAAATCAATTCATCATATAACTGTATGCTTGTACATTCTGACCACTTACACCCATTTCCCCACCACCCCACCCCCAACCCAGGCAACCACCAATATACTGTTTCTATGAGTTTGGATCTTTAGATTTTACATAAAGTAAGATCATACCAAAGTTGTTCTTTCTCTGTCTTATTTCACGTAGCATAATGCCCTCAAGGTCCATTCATGTTGTCACAAATGGAAGGAAATATTTTTTTATGGCTGAATAATAGATAGGTAAATAGATAAATAGATAGACAGATAGATAGATAGATAGATAGATAGATAGATAGATAGATAGATAGATAGACAGATAGATATAAGTTTCCATGCCTTAGCTATTGTAGATAATGCTGCAATGGATATGAGGATGGAGATATCTCTCTGAGATACTGATTTCATTTCTTTCAGATATATATGAAATAGTATAATTGCTAGATCATATGTTAGTTCTATTTTTACTTTTTTGAGGAATCTCCATAATGTTTTGCATAGTAACTGCACCAATTTACATTTCCACCTACAAGTGCATTCTCACCAGCACTTGTTATTTCTTGTCTTTTCTATAACAGCCATTCTAACAGGTGTGAGGTAATATCTTACTGTGGTTTTGATTTGCATTTCCTTGATCAGTGATTCTGAGCACATTTCCATGTACCTGTTGACCATTTAAATATCTTCTTTGCAATATTGTCCATTTAGGGTTTTTTCCCCATTTTTAACTGGATTATTTTGGGTTTTTGCTATTGAGTTGTAGAAATTCATTATATTTTTTAATATTAACCCTTTGTTAGATAAATGGTTTGCAAATATTTTGTTCCATTCCATAGTCTGACATTTCATGTTCTTGCTTATTTATTTTGCTGTGTAAAAGAAAAAAACAAGTTTTTAATTTAATGTAGTCCCACATCCTAATTTTTGCTTTTGTTGCCTTTCCTTTGATGTCATATCCATGAAATCATTTCCAAAACGAGTGTCAAGGAGATTTTTCCTTTTTTTTTTTCTAGGAGTTTTATGGTTTCAGGTCTTACTTTTGTTGTTGTTGTTGTTGTTGTTGTTGTTGTTATTTTTTTTAAATGTTTTTTATTGATTATATTGTTACAACCGTTCCAATTTTCTCCCCCTTGCTCCCCTCCAACCAGCACCCCCCTCCCCCAGCAATCCCCCCCAAGTCCATACCCCTGGTTCGTAAAAATTAACTATCCCCCCCCTCTCAAATATTAGGACCCTTTGTAATCTTGTAAAGGACAATGGGCGAAGGTCTCAAGCTCCTCTAGCTGCTTCATCAGGTCTTACTTTTAAATCTTCAACCCACATTTTTGAGTTAGTCTTTGTTAGTAGTGTGAGACACAAATCCACTTTCATTCTTTTCAATGTGAATATCCAGTTTTCTCAACATAATTTATTGAAGAGATTATATTTTCCTCATTTTGGATCCCTTGTCAAATATTAGTTGACTATATATGCATGGGTTTTATTTCTGGGCTCTAAATTTTGTTCCATTGGTCTATACACCCATTTTTATGCCAGTACCATATTGTTTTGATTACTATAGCTTTTACAGGAAGTGTGATGCCT
This sequence comes from Furipterus horrens, assembly GCF_987537825.1. NCBI lineage: Eukaryota > Metazoa > Chordata > Mammalia > Chiroptera > Furipteridae > Furipterus > Furipterus horrens. The sequence goes on along the minus strand of NW_028327175.1, from coordinate 165,421,628 downwards.
CCAGCTTTGTTCTTCAGTCTCAGGATTGCTCCAGCTATTTGCAGTCTTTTGTAGTTCCATATGAGTTTTGAGATTGTTATTTCTACTGTGTGAAAAATTGCACTGAAACTTTGATAGAGACTACACTGAATCTATAGATGGCTTTGGGTGGTATAGACAATTTAACAATATTAATTCTTTGAAGTCATGAACATGGATTTCTTTTCATTTATTTGTGTCTTCAATTTCTTTCATCAATGTCTTAAACTTGCCAGTGTACAGATCTTTTACATTATTGATTAAATTGTATTGTCCCTGATATTCAAAGAAAATGTTTTTTTGTTTGAAATATGAGATGAGTCTAATCAGAATTAGCAATTTTAATGGTTGTAAAGCCACAAACATCTGCACAATGCTTCTCTCTAAATGAAACAATCTCTATGACAGCATTTTGGAAACCATAAGATGTTATGCAAATGTAAAGTATTATTAACATCATCAACTTCTTTACTTGAGCCCATTGAATTTGCAGAAGTAGCCTGTACATTTCAGCTGTGATCAACTGTCCAGGATTGGCATGGTAGGGAGGGAAGAAAAGAGGAGAAAGATTTATTTTTCCTGTTGTTTTTTTTCTTTTTTTAGCTTCCCCTGTTCCCTCAGCCTATATGTCTGAGATATAATACAAGGGAAATAAGTAGGCAGGTCTTTTGTGTGTTTAGGTTAAGAAAATAGCCACTTTCAATTCTAATTTTTTATTGTATTTTTTCCATTATCGTTTATTCCCCTTATACTCTGCTTCCCCTACAATCACGACACTGTTGTCCATGCCAATGAGTTTTTTAACCTTTTACCATTGAGTATGGTGTTAGCTATGGGTTCGTCATACAGGCCTTTATTATGTTAAAGCTTATTTCTCCTATACCCAATTTGTTCAGTGTTTTTACCATGATTGGATGTTGAATTTTGTCAAATACTTTTCCTAAATTGATTGAAATGATATAATTTTTTTTCTTTTATTCTATTAATTTAGTATATGATATTACTTGATTTGCATATGCTAAACTGTCCTTGCATTGCATAAAAGAGTCTCACTTGATCATGGTGTGTAATCCTTTTCATGTGTTGTTGAATTTGGCATACTAGTGTTTTGTTGAGGATTTTTACATCTATATTCATTAGATATATTGGCCTGTAGTTTTCTTTTTTTGTGGTGTCTTATTTGGCTTTGGTATCAGGGTAATGCTGGCCTCATAAAATGAGTTTGGGGAATAATTTGAGGAGGATTGGCATTAACTGTCTTAAATGTTTGGTAGAATTTACCAATGACACCATCTGATTATAGTATCTCTATTGAGAGATTTTAATTACAGATTTGACCTCTTTACTTCTTTTGGTCTGCTCAGATTTTCTCTGTCTTTATGAATCAGTCTTAGTAGGTAGTATATTTCTAAAGTTTATTCATTTCTTATAGGCTATGCATTTGTTGGCATATAATTGTTCATAATAGTCTTTTATTATCATTTGTATTTCTATGGTATTAGTTGTAATGTCTCCTATTTCATTTATAATTTTATTGATTTGTGGTCTCTCTCTTTCTTGGTTAGCCTAACTAAAGGTTTCTCCCCTTTTTTGATCTTTTTAAAAACCACTCTTAGTTTTGTTAATTTTTTCTATTTTTTATCTATGCTCTATCTTTTATTTCTGCGCTAAACTATTATTTCCTTGCTTCTGCAAACTTTGGGTTTAGCTTGTTTTTTTCTAGTTCCATGAGTGAAAAGTTACGTTGTTTATTTGAGATCTTACTGTTTTCTTGATATATGCACTTATTGCTATATAATTCCCTTTTAGAATTTCTATTGCTGTACCCCACAGGTTTGGTATGTTGTGTCTCTATTTTAATTTTCCATTTTGTCTCAAGGTGTTTTTAATTTCCCTTTTATTTCTTCTTTGATTCATTGGTTTTTCAGAAATGTGCTGTTCTATTTCATGTACTTGTAAATTTTTCCAGCTTTCCCCTTGTTATTGATTTCTAGTTTCATACTATTGTGGTCAAAAATATACTTAATATAATTTCTTTCTTCTTAAATTTGTTGCTACTTGTTTTGTGGCCTTACAGTTTATTGAATAGAAGATGTTACATGTGCACTTGAGAAGAATGTGTATGCTGCTGCTGTTGGACAGAATGTTTTGCATATGACTGTTAAGTTCAGGAAGTCTATAACGTTTCCTTACTGATTCTCTGTCTGGATGGCCTACCCATTTTTGAGAGTGGAGTATTAAAGTCTACAAGTATTGTTATATTGCTATTTATTTCTCTTTTATGTGTTTGCTTTCAATATTTAGGTACTCTGATGTTGGGTACATAAATATTTACAACTGTTATATTTTTTGATGTGTTGACCCCTTATCATTACATAATGACCTTCTTTGTCTCTTTTGACCATTTTTAGCTTAAAGTCTATTTTGTCTGATATAAGGATAGCTACCCCTACACCTGGTCACCATTTTCTTGAAATATCTTTTTCCATCCCTTTACTCTCAGTCCGGATACTTAGAGCTAAAGTGAGTCTCTTGTAAAGTAGCATATTGTTGGACCTTGTTTTTCCATCTACTTAGCCATTCTATAACTTGTGGTTGGAGAATTTAATCCATTTATATTTAAAGTAATTATCAATAGATAAGGACTTATTACTTCAATTTTGTTCATTGTTTTTTCTGACTGTTATCTAGATCCTTTGTTTCTTGTTCTACTCTTACTGACTTCCTTTGTGATTTGATAACTTTAGTGGTAGTATGTTTTTACTCCTTTATAATAATCTTTTGTCTATCTGATACAGACTTTCCTTTGTGGTTATCATGAGGCTTATACAAAATGTATGTATAAGAGTAAGAAATTCTTAAAGCTGAAAGGAAATTAAAGATCTTTAAGTACTAAATCTGAGAACACTGAAATCTAGAGCTGAAGTGATATTTTCAGTACTAGGGTACAACCCTGCTGAGTACGCTTCCTATGACTTTTCACTCCTCACCAGAGGTAAAGCAATATGGCAGGATATTTCAGAGTTTAACAGTTCTGCCTTATCCCTCCAGCACGGCGTTGGTGGTGGTTGTCCCTGTCCCCATGAATATGACCTCATTCCATTTCTCAATAGCCATTGGCTATGTTTCCCTTTTGGTTTAGCCCTATTATTTTCAATTCTTTCTTACTCTTCATATCATCTGGACAAACCAAATGTAACACTTGATACAGGTGGAAAAGTGGAAGAAGACAAACTACCCCAAGTCCAGCCAATCAGAAGAAGAATGAGACATCTATCTTGGCCTCCTCCACTAACATGTAAATCCAGAAACCACCTCCCTTGTGTATCCTGAACACTAGAAAGACATGAGTGTCAGAAAGATCTATCTCCTACTTTCAAATGACAAATCCAACGGTACACAGAGAGCTCTGGTTATCTCTAACATCCTTATGCTCCTCTACCCACTCTAACCCTAGTAAAATATACAGCACATTAAAAGATTAATCTGTTTCATGGGTAAAACTACTTCCCTTCTCTATACTAATTCCCAAGGAAAGAATTTTCCTTCCTCTTACTTTCCTTTCTATCAAAGGCAAGGCAAGAAGAACTAAACTTCAAGATAAGAAACCCTTGATTCTGACTCAATCATCTCAATAAAACATCCCAATAATTTTTGTTCACTGTGCATGAAAAAATGAAGTCAAATTGTGTTACTGAAATAGAAAAGCCAAGAGAGATGGCTTCTGAAGTTAGGGTAAGAAGATAAAGAACATGTTTACAGGATGGGAACAGTTTTCCTGATGCTGACAGATAAGCATGACAAATATGACAGTGATAAATGTGAATTATACAAACCCCTCCTAGTTCTCACTCAAACAGTAAAAAATTACAGAACTTATCTGACCTTTCTTGGATGGTAAGACAAAGGAATAAATTCATAATAATTGTAATAATAACAATAATGGCAGCTACCATTTATTAAGAGCTTATCATTGTGCTAAGTGCCTTCCATGAATGTTGTCTTTAAAGCTGAACATTTGGCAGTGGCCTGCACATGGCTGTCATAATCCTATTTGGGGTGCAAGAAGTTCATCAAGCACAGCCCAAGTATTCAATTTTTTAAAGATATATTGATTTTTTTTTGAGAGAGAGAGAAAGAATCATTGAATTTTTGTTCCACCCATTGATACATTCATTGATTGATTCCTCTATGTGCCCTGTTGGGGAATTGAAACTGTAACTTTGGCATATCTGGATGATTCACTAACCAATGGAGTTACCCAACTCCAAGTATTCATTTTAATCAGTTCCCGAGAAATTTTTAGACAAATTTAAATTTGAGATGACTGGATTATTTATTTTTAATATCAATCCAAGCCTAAGGTGATTTTTGTCCCTATGACTCAGGAATCATGGGCTTCTTATTAAATTAGGAGCTATGAAGTATTAGTTTTCCAGGGCATTTCTTTATCACCAGCTCTCAGGTCTAGCTAGAGGAGATCCCTTTCCTGAGCCTGCTTCAGCCTTCTTCAGACTATGTCCTTCTCCGTGGGATACAAAGTCCTCAGGGCCCAGGGGTATTCCAGAGTTCACCCTCCACTTTGTAAGATTCATTTTGGGTATCCAGAACTCTGAAATTCTCTGCCCAAATGATCCAGAATCCCATTTCCAGTGATTGAGTATCCCTAGTACATTCTACAAAAGTAAATCAGTGTGTCCAACCCTAACCTGAAAGATGGCTATTTAAGACAAGCTGACAGTGGACATGGAGACTCATCTAGACACAGTGCAGTCTTCTGACAGAACAAGACAGAGCCAGGAATACAAAGAGATGGGGTGTGAGTAAGCCAAGGGTCCAGGACAGGCTCTCTCCACATTACCATATTTCAGCTTAAAACCCTATGGAGGTGAAGAATTCTAAATTAAAATATGGAATTTCAAGTCATTAATGAAAGTATATTGGTCATGATAAGAAGTTGGAGCATATTTTATTTAGCATTTTTAGCTTCATTTATAACTTTAACTATTTAGAAATATGGGATATGGGCTTCCATTATACTCTTGCCCAAGAATTTACAAATGTTAGTGTTACCATTGGTATTTAGCTAATTATTAATAAAGGAAAGAGGAGCAAAGGGAGTTATACATTGAGCTTAATAAATTGAGGAGCATGAACCTGTTTGCTTCACCAGGAAGCTACAGATTCACTTCCCAGGGAATCATAGCATTGCTCTGCCAAGAGGATTAACACTCACCCTTTTACCCCCTCTGATGCCGGATTGTTGGGAAATGCAATGGGATGTGCTAGACCACAGAGTCCTATCAGTCTAACTACGGGGTGTGAACCTATCCAAAGCCCATGAAAACTTAGGAAGTTCATTGGCCAATTTGAAAAACTTCTGTTCTTTTCCAACCCCAAACTGGAAACAAAGTTCGTTCTCTCTCTCTCTCTCTCTCTCTCTCTCTCTCTCTCTCTCTCTCTCTCTCTCTCTCTCTCTCTCTCTCTCTCCCTCTCCCTCTCCCTCTCTCTCCCTCTCTCCCTCTCTCTCTCTCTCTCTCTCTCTCTCTCTCTCTCTCTCTCCTATCTCCATAGCCAGGGGCCTTAGCAGCCATGTGGACAATGGCCCCACAGATTCTATATGCAGCTTCTATTTCCACCTGAATAGCCCATACATGCATCCTTGGAATGCTTTCCTCATGATCCTGCAGAAGAGCTTAATTTCTACCAACAACATTACATCTGATAATTTCACCAGTGTTTCTCCACATGGTTTAGTACTCCATGTCAATTAATACTTCCTTTCCAAACACAGGTATGCCCCCTTTTAAGCAAACACAGGTTTATACCAAAGGCACATTTCAGAGTAGGTGCTCCATTTACTAAAGGATTCCATTATTCAGCAAACTCCCTTGATGCATATGATTGAACCAACTGATAAAAATTTATTACAGACACACACACAAACAAAATCTCACAAATTCATCTTTTCATGTGTAAAATAAAGATGTTAGGGGGAAAACTTAAATGACTTCCCCTTTACTATTACTTGATTTCTAGACAATATTTAGTCACTCTAGAAAAAAGAAAATGCGGGTCAACAGAAGAAATGCTATAAAAATCATCTCTTACAGAACTTGGCAAGATGAGCACTGTTAGCATTTAACAGTGCATATACTTCAGGTTTTTTTTTTTCACTATCATTAAATACATGTAAAAACAAAGACATAGGTGGCTAATTTTATAAGAATTATGTCATGCCTAGGCTACAAGCAGCTTTCCAGTACCACCCGTGTGACAGGCACTGGGAAGTCCAAGGTTAATAAGACATGGTTTCTTTATTAGATAGAACTTGTGCTATAGTTGAAGAGACCAGCAAATAAGCCAATAATTACACTACAGTATGAAAGATGCTTTACAAGAAGTTATAGAAATAACTATAGAAGATCTATAGAGAGTCCAGTGATAGAAATGTATCTTTCTCCCTGGGGAATGACTTCAGGATCTTGACAACAGTGATATTCAGAATCTGGGCTTCCTAGTCACATTCAATAAATACTTACTGAACACTTACTGTGGGGCAGACACTATTTTAAGTATTTAGTTTACAGTGGTGAAGAAGACAAATATCTACACTCATGGAACTTACATAGAGAAACAAATTTACAAGCAATGTCATACCTTCCCCTTGACTAATATACAATAGGTGCTCAGTAAGTGGCTGTTGGATGACTACAGGAACAAAAGTACATAATAAGCCCACCTCTTAGCACTTCTAGTTAAAGGCAGCTATTGTCCTTGAAGATAGCATAGCAGACAGTTTTAAAGTTTCAAAACACAACCTGGTATATCTGCTGTTTCACTTAGAAATATGAATCTAATAGGCTTAATCCAAAACCTAGCTCTGAATTGGGTTACCATGTGTTGTATTTGATTTGTATTTCCATCAGTATAAACCCAAGAATCCTTATATAGACACCAGCAATGTACATGATTTATAGCAAGTCAGTCAAGGCAAAGCCTATAGCTTCCCTTCACATTTTGACATTATCAGATTACTTCAGAAGTTGGCAGTAGCTACCATAAGTAACAAGCTGTCAGTGTAAATAAATCACTCTCTCAGAAACAACTGCTAAAAAGTATAGATTAGTATGAGCAAAGGTGAGCTTGAACTTTTTTTTTCATCTTCCCCTTCCCAACAAGTCTGTTTCTGCTATATATTTAATTTTATATAGAAAGAAAAAAGTTAATTCATTTTCTTTCTTTAAAAAAAGGTTTCAAGCTTAATAGCCATATAAGAAACCCTTGTCTCCAAAAGAAACTTGTGACTCTTGTGTATAAGTCATAAGACAATAAATTTGCAAGCACGTAGAGAAGCCTAAGATATGGAGAATAATGAGTGAGTACTATGAATAGCAGTAACCCACACCAAGCCAATTTAATTTCCTTCTATGATGGAGTGTCAGGCTGCTGAGATAAGAGGGAAGCAACAGATGAAATCCACTTGGACTTCAGACTCTGTGTCTGTCTGTCTGTCTGTCTGTCTCTCTCTCTCTCTCTCTCTCTCTCTCTCTCTCTCTCTCTCTCTCTCTCCTTCTCCCCACATGATAAAATACAATCATCAATGAGCTAGGAAACCTAGCCTTAGTGGTCCTAAGAATGTTGGAGCACCCCACCCAGAATAGAATGTCCAATGTCTGCACCAACTAGAATGGAGAGGGCTAAGTCGTCACCATCCTAAAGAGGTGCATGGTGGGGCCAAGGCCACTGTGCATCTGTTGATGAGTTAATGGTAGAAGAAGTGACACACTATTGTCCTGGGAGACACTAAACAGAACAGGTATGCAGTAACAAGGAAGCATAAACAGGGTTCTAAAAGTCCAGATGACAAATTCTAAAAATGTCCTACGACAAGGTGAACCTTAGTGTGAATAAGAGACAGTGTTCTATAGAAAAACCTGAGTCCATATCTTCCCCAAAAGAAAAGGGTATATATTACTAATTTCAGTAACTGCCAATAATGGTGGGTGTCATCATTTTAGGCAGAATCTGAAAAAAAGTTTTTAGTGATGTGTTATAAGAAAACTAGGATTACATTGGGATGGCTGAAAACAGCTAGAGGCACAAGACTTAGGATTCATCCCATCACTCTATTTGGCATGGGTCTATCTGGCATGATTGTTTCAATCATGATACACTGCACAGAGATGGCAGAGTCTATGGAAGTCAACACTGCACATGCACATAAATCCCTCCCCACCTCAGCTTCTAATGATTTAGTCTCTTTGCCTGCCCCTTCCATCCCAAGTAATTAAACACTTTTGGTCTATGCAGCAACATTTCAAATACTGAAGGCAGCTAAGCAATTCTATAATCTACTAGCTTATAGGATGAGCTCCCACTCCAGTGCCTCCACTACCAGGTGTGGATAAAATAACCAAAGGCTCTCACATCAGCCAAAGGACATAAAGAGAATTCTTGAGAGGACAATGAAGGATGAACCTGGGGACTTGATGACAGTATGTCTTATTTGAGGGGAGAGGAGGTATGCCCTACTCTGCCAGAGCACCAGCAAATGAACCTGCCTTCTGAGTTCACTGGGCACAAGGAACTACCTGGTTTTCTCTAGCTGACTAGTAAAATTTAAACATTTAAATGTGAGACCACCACCACTCTTGCCTCACACACACACAGACCTACTTATCCACCTATCCAAAAATACATTCTCCATCCACATTAGTCACCATCTCCCTACGTCCCTTTCTCCACCCAGGCTTGATCTCCTCTCACCTCAGCCCCAGAAATACAGCACATCCATTTGCATATTATAACACCTGACACTTTTCTAAGTTTCTGATCAAGTCTCATGGTTCCTACCAGGTTAACTACTTACTCCTCAGTGTTCCCTCTCTTTTATATTATAGTACCTTCATCCTGACACATACAGTAACTTAGCCTTCTTCTTATACTAACGTTCACCACTCATTAAAGTTTCAGATTAGTCTTCTCTATCTTTCTTCAGGGTATAGACCATGTTTTCAAGTTTCTTTTAGCTCTGTATCAGCAGCTGTCCCTACACACAGACACACACACACAGACAGAGTACTTCTTAAAGTATAGAAAGAACTAGGCATGTGATAAATGTTCAAAAACCTTTGATATTTTTTAATAATCAGTGGTAATTTCATGATGAAAGGTTATATGCACAGTTCCTACCACTTTCAGTATAACAAGTTATTATTAGCTGGAGTCCCCTTGTATAGTAGTTAGAGATGTATGTTTAAGAAGAAGGTTGTGCAGTTTGGTGTCATGGAAAAAAAACAAAGTCTTTGGAGTCAGACCAATATTTCTTTTCCAGTTTCACTGATTGCTGGCTATGCGTCTTCTGGCAACTTATTTATCCTCTAAACTTCAGTTTCCTCATTTGTGAAATTGGGATTATAATATCCTCAAAGGTTTATTATAAAAAGTAAAGGAAATAGTGTACAAGTTATTGTATGCTTATAGTAGACATTTAAAAAATATGTTCCCTTTTCCCTCTTATTAAAGAAAAAATACAAACATAGCCTTAATGCAAATTTGAGTCAGATGCCCACCCTCCAAAAAAAGATAACTCCAGGAAACAAACCCATCTAAGAAGCAGACTAAAATGTAACACATGGCTCCTAACAGACATTAGCATATTTAGTAGAGACAGGTATACAACAATAAAATTAAATTAAAAGAGCATCATACCATCACTAGAAATGTTCTTTTTCAATTTCACAAAATAAAAATAGAAAAGAAATTAACTGAGGGAAACAGAAACACCCACAGATTATCATCTTTCTTTGTTATGTAAAAATGCCTCCTAAAATCATATTTGAAGAATATTTTTGCATTGTCACATTAAAGAACATGCTTGCTGGTTAAAATAAACATCCATAAAATATATATGATGTGGGCATATAATACACACTTTGGAAGACAGAGAAAATAAAAACAAGCTATAACCATATGCATGTCCTACTGCACATAAAGCCTGTGACCTTTCCAAATTAAGACAAGAATATAACTCTTCTCCTGAATTTCTAATATGATGCCCTAACACTCATATTTCCCCCAACAGATATTTTGTTTTCAACTTTAAGGCTGTGAAGGTAGCACTCTTTACATCCCCTATTTGTCTTCCATGGTCAGCTGAGCTCAGCTACCCAAACACACATACAGATACTCAGAGGACAGATTTGTCACGCTGACCTTTCATATCTCCTATGTTTTTTAACTGATTGAGATTCCATCCCATGGAATCATGCACAGAGCATCACCACAAAGGAGTGAAATCAGGTAAAGGATGGCAAAGATAAATACCACAGAAGCAAGCTAGAACCTGAGTGCAGGGGACATTGTTCAGAGAATTATTCAAGGAAGGGAAGCTAGCTGAAAGTTAGCGAAGCAGGCAGTACACAATGCAAAACTAACCAGTGACATTTACTAGACCATCAAAGGTCAAAGCAATTTGTAATATGGTACTTACCAAGTGCCCTGTGCTGGCCTATACATGGACCAGAACCCTGTGTAATCAAACACTGAAAAACCAGCAGAGCAAAAATATTCTCCACACCTAAAAGGACCTGAAGCTCTACATGAGGACTGTCTATGAGTCTATTATTTTACTCACAACTGGATCACTACTGATGTCATCTCAAAAACCTTAAAACACGGCAAGCAATACACCTCCTACTCTGAGGCAGGCTTGTCTTGTTGGACAACATGAGCTTTCATTCTATGAAACTCCACAGTCTTCCAAAGGAGGGCTAAGAGCTATATTGGTTGTATTTAACACACTCCAGAAACCTCTGCATCACAAGTTTTACCCCCTGTACTTTCCCTCCACATGATGTGGGAGCTCACCTCCCAGTAGGGGCCTTGGTCATGAGAAATGAGTGGTTTTTTCCCTTTCCCCAGTATGAAATCTTAAGACCTGGTGTAAAAACCACTCAGGCATAACAAGTTATAGCCCAGCGGGTGCACTGATTAGCTAGGTTCTATAACCATAAAGTCAACAATAATCTACCTACATGCCCTTTCTGCAGGTGGTTGACCTATGAATGCTAAGTGAGTCAGCAACAGTTCAGCCGAAATTACATTGGAGAGCATTATGCGTAAACATGAATGCTCCAGCTAGTCCTTTACTACACCACTGGGACTCCAGACCTGCAAAATAATCTATAACCCTACTCACCATCAACCCCACTGCAACTTTTTTCCTCTTTCATAGGAATTATCCCCAATGTAACTGCATTCATGCTTGATGTGGCTTCCCTATGAATACAGCCCTTCCTGATTTCATCTGTGCCTTCAATATAAGAAGAAGGTGACTAACTCTCCCTGCATAGTACACAAACTTCAGGTTGATTTTTTTCCAGAATTGTTAACTAATCACACTAAACTGTTTATACTCTCTTCACAGTCCCCTGGAGATATCAGTTAAACATTGGAAATCCAACTCCCTAGAGTATTAGACCACAGGGCAGAGGATACATACACACATTTTTTTCAATTTATGAAGATAAAAACATATAACCTAAAGCCATTTATTTAATATTTCTATTGTAAGAGTCTAGAAATATCCCCGAACTTTTGCTAAAATAAAAAGGGCTTTAAAAATCTAGCTAAAACCCCCTCCCATCAAGTCAGACAAGAAGGGTACATACCGTCCTTGAAATTACTATTAAGATTAATATCCTATTTAATTTTTTAATGGCTTGGAATTTATACCCAGTAAAGCAGAAACAACGAACAGGGTAGTGCATCTCTCAGATTCTAACAGGAAGAGATAAATCCCAATCTATCCTTAAGAAAAGCCATTACCTCCTCTGAAAGCAGCAGGTAGGAGTTCGAATGGCTGGTCCTAATGAAGGGTCAGTCTCTGACTTTGGGTCTACCACGACTGCATGACACCGAGTGATTTACACAACCCCTGCTCAAAAACAGTGTAGAGGCTTGACAATTCATAAAATCATAAATTATAAATCAATTACTGGAGATGGAGAAATTGATTTATACCCAGGCCCATTCATTCCCAAGGTGGGAGACCCTTTTACAGGACCCCTTGAACTAGAGGAAACCAAGAAGAGGAGAGCCCCTTGGGCCATTTCTGCTGTCCCAGCCTTTTCTTGAAAACCTGTCACTCTTGTAAGTCTCATTTTAATCCAGTAGCGCCCACTTCAGAAAATGAACTCTGGATCACAGGAGGAAACCAAACAAAGATAAAAGTGGCACTGGCCTTTAGAAGAAAGGGGCGTGGATTCTCCCAGTTCCCAAAATCCAGCTGAAAATGGAAAAACACTATTAAATATTTAGGACATTGAGCCAGACATCTCTGTATATGCCCACATAAACACCTGCATACATAACCAACATTTTTAGGACTCATCGGATGTGATTTATGAATAATTTTTTTAAATTTATTCAATATGCTGTCTCTAAATTTCTATAACAGAGGAGTAGCTTTTTCATTCATTTAAAAAAAACAAATATGCTCATTCTATATTTGAGATGATAAAAGTAAAACCATCAATTTTGGCATAGCCCTTGGTTCTGTTATAGAGCTAGGCATCTACAAACAGGCACAATCAGGAGGAAATTCTACACCAATCACAGGCTGAGAGAGCCCCCACACTTGCCCACCTGTGGCTTCATTTCTTAAAACCAGCAGTACAAAACAGCCAGGGTTCCGCTGCTTCTGAACTTCTCAAAATTGTCTTCCCAGTGGCTAGAAACAATACAGTGGTCCCCTTTAATCCACAGTTTCACTTTTCACAGCTTCAGGTACACACAGTCAACTGTGGTCTGAAAATATTAAATGGAAATTCCAGAAATAAACATTTCATAAGTTTCAAGTTGCACACTGTTGTGAGTAGTGTGATAAAATCTTGTTCAGTCCCATTCAGTCCCACCTGGGACATAAATCATCCTTTTGTCCAGTATACCCAGGCTGTTTATGCTGCTCACCTGTTAGTCACACAGTAGCTGTCTTGGTTATCAAGTCAAGTGCTGTGATATGGTGCTACTTGTGTTCAAGTAAGCCTTACTTTACTTAATAATAGCCCCAAAGCCAGTCACAGAATTTATTAAGAGTATATTGTCATAGCTGTTCTATTTTATCAGTTATTGTTAATCTTTTACAGTACCTAACATAAATTAAACTTTATTGTAAATACATATGTATAGGGAAGTACATAATGTATATAAAGGTTCAGTACTATCTGCATTTTCAGGCATCCACTGAGGATCTTGGAATGCATCTGCCTTGGATGAGGAGGGACTGCTAGGAACCACTTATTTAATTAACCTTCACACAGATGAGAGTATTATAATCCTCGATTTAGGGATAGGGCAACTGAGGTCCTAAGTGAATAGGTCATAAAAGCTCACAAAAGAAAGGTCTGGGGCTGGATGCTCACCACAGACTAGGTCTCGTACCTCCCAATGTCATGGTCTCTCCACTACACCATGCTGTCGTTTAAGTCAAAGAAAATATCAATATTTCTCAGGCTGCATAGCTGAAGAGATAAACTTCTCCTCTCATACCTCCGATAAATTTTAAAACTAAGAGAGCAAATGACAATGCAAATGCCACTATTAGGTATTTATTATGTTGCAAAGCTTGAAAACAGTCAGGAAAATGGAAAAGTTACTTTTTCCCTAAACAAATTTGTTAATGGGTAGCATAATGGGGAGCCCTGTTTGCTGGCACTCTGTGAAACGCCTACAAATTGCCTCTGCAAAGCATTATAGGTTGTCAGACTAATGTAGTTGAAGATAATTTGGCCTTTCAGTGAATTGAACCTCACAGCACGATTATACTCCACAACCAAGTAGTGTCACAATTATTCTTTCATGCTGAATTACCATATAATGTCGTGAGTCTACCTGTCATAAGTCCTGTAGCCTAGTTTGAATTTTTTCCCCTAAATCTATGGTTCATGGCAAAAAAAATAATTTTTTTGCTTCTAATGAAAATCTGATTGTTTTTATCAACAATAAATTTCATAGCAAATCAAAGGATATGCTTGGACAAACAATCCGATACTCAAGGTTAAAAAACATGCAAATAATAAATTGCTGGTATGTCATGTTCAATTTTTACTATGGCATTACATTGCAATAACCATAACAGGATCTAAATTGTTGTCAGCACATTAAACAAACCCCCATACTTCACAAAGGCATCCTGTCTGAGTAATTCATACAACGGAAACAACTATCAAATTTTCCACTGTCCCACCACTACACCATACATCAATGCAATTTTATGTATTTGGACAATTTTTTGAATAAATTACTTCCATCCTGCCTGCTCTTGCCACTTCTGTTAAGAGTCATATCAGTTTTAATTGTCTTTCTGTCTATATGGAGCCACTGTTTTCCTGGCCTTTTCCTGTGCTATTTCCTGAGCACCAAAATAAACTTGAAACACTCATCAGAGCTGTGTGCTAGGGACATCCATCTACAAGAAAGGGCTGTCCTGCCAGAGGTCAAGAGCTTCTTCCCTCTTCTGCTACATGACAGTTGCTGTATGTGTGCTGGGAGCATGACAATTCATGGTGTTTGTGTGGGAACATGGTGTCTTTTCAACATCATAGCTCTAACAGAAAGCTAACAGTATCCAGGCCCCCACATTCTGCTATGTTTATGTTTGATAAGTTACTTTCTTGGTTCATTACAACACATAACCTGCGATGGGAAATGGGCTCAGCCAGGGTTCAATGTCCCCAATTTCATTCAGTCAGAATCCGGACACTTGACACAGCTTACCAGAAAGTTCATGGCGAACCCTGCAATCTGTTTCCCTTTGGTTTGTTGCTCCTAGGAAAATGGCAAGCCCACCTTTCCAGGTTGAATGTTCATGCTGAAAGTACAGCTGTAGAATAAGTAATACTACAGTGGACATAAACAAACTTTGTCTATACAAGGTGGACCTAATGGCTTTCCATCATGTTTCTCAACACCCTCAATACTGGACTAAATCACCACTGATTCCAAAGGGAATCAGATCAATTAGATGCAACTCTGTTTCCTAAATGAGATATTCTTAGCTTTGTCTGCAGTTCAGCACATATACAGGGTGAAGGCAAAGTAGGTTTACAGTGGTTCATGTGGAATACAATGCTTAATAAACAATAACACAAAAATACACTTTGTTTCACATGCTCTTACTGTAAACCTACTTTTGCCCCATCCTATATTTCATGGCTGAAGTCATCCTCCCAGGTCAAATAATTAATGTAAATAAGTATGAGTAAAGGCTCCTAAACACCCCCAAATAACTTGGGTGCTGTATTAAAATAACTATCACCTATATGACCATAGCCAAATAAATAACCACACTCAGAAATCTCATCATACTGGCTATTTGAAGCCTGATGCTGCTGCCAAAGAAACCATTTTATGCTGAGCTATTTTCACTATTTTCAATAGGGAACTCCCTCATTGAACTGGCTTCAAAACAGATCCATTGTAAACTCAATACTGCTTTACAGTACAGAGTTGTGTTTGCGGCTCCAGTTGGCCCTCTTTTGTCTCTCAGGGTAGCATAACAAAAGGAAATCCCACTCAGAGAGGTTAGCTATGAACTTGGTACCCCATCTTAACTCAGTAGCCTTGCTGGGTAGTAGAAAGTAACTATTTATTTATAACCCCAAAAGCAATAATAAACACAGAACTATGATTTACTCTGAACCTTTCTATTATTAAAACACTTTGTCTTATCATTTTATTGATTTACAATCTGTCCTACTTAGGTTTTTAGCATCTGAAAACAATCAAGGCACAAAGCTGCAAAATGTTTGGACATTATTTGTTAGGAGACAGCATTTTATTCCAGGCAAGAGGTTTGAAGCCTCGACAGCAATGCATTCTGGTACTGGAATGATTTATGGTCTTGTAGCAATAACGATGCACCAGGGCCATTAACATATTGGCAGGCCCTAGGATGGATTAGTGGCATTGATTATTTCATGGGCCACTGATACCCATTTGTTACAAGGAGCTCAAAGATGGCCTCTCCCTAACTGAAATCTTTTTATGAGCAGACAGCATTTTAAGTATTAGAAACCTGGGATTTGGGCGATTTTTTATAATCTTGCTGTCTCCTCATCTTAGTATTCAACAGAAAAAAAAAAGGGCGTCAAAAAATTAAAGTTCATTCTTCATCACCAGCCTTAATTCCTCAACTCATCATAACCATGTCTTCTTTAAAAATTAATGATTGCCAGCATTTAGCCACTGGTTGTTGCTATGAAGATCTATGCAAAAAGCAAGGATCCCTATAGAGTGTGTGATATATGGAATACTCTTTATTACTACAATAAAACTTACTGACATTTCAATACTTCTGCAAATAGCATTATAGTATCAATCTTCTGAATTAGGTTGAAAATTAAGTTGTAAATTAAAAGAAAGTGTACTTTGGAATACAACATGATATGTCACCTAGAAAAGGCCCTTTGTGCATAGCTGATCCGAGCTGGGGAACAAGGAGATGAACCCAGTGCCTTGGCGGTGCCGCATGCATTCTAAAGATCAAGATTCCACGAGAGGAATTCATCCAGAAGCCCTAATACTCCATCACTAGGGACATTTTCTTTCACTGTAAAAAGTAAAGGGATTTGACAACAGCCTTTCCTGAATACAATGAAACCTCAAATCTTAATATATTTTTCTCCTTTGCTGCATTCGTACCATAAATTTCAAGTAGGGCACCTCTAGAATAATAATGCATTATAAAATACACAGAAATTACATGTACATTATGCTTCTAATGTGTACACACTTATATAAAAATTATTTCCTTCTCTGTGTCATCAAATATAAAGTTACTCTCATCCCTTCCCACCCCTAGCCCAGTCTTCAAAGATACTCAGGGCAGAGAGCAATGCAGGGCAATAAATGACAATTCCCAAAGCTTGAATATTTTTGAAACTATTAGGTTCGAAGGCTAATTTCACATACTGTAAATTATAAACAGCCTCAGATCAGAGCCAATACAAAGTGGTTCTGCAGAAGACTAATGATTTTCAAGTATGTATTTGTTGAAAAGTCAAATGTCTTCAATCACTTCAACTTATCTCCCATAGCATTCTCTGTATCCACAAGACAAGACTGCATAGTTAAAGCACAACTATACTAGTGTTTTGAAAAACCTTAATGAAAACATCTTGATGAAAATCCAAACCAACTCTGCCCACAATGACTCCCCCTGCCAATGTTTCTCATGCTTTTTTGCCCATTTCTTGAGACTAGAATCTATTTCAGGTACCCATTTTTTTTCCTAGATCGTCCACCACTCCATCCACCTCCCACACATAAACACATCCTTTTTTAAATTTTTTATTAGTTTTTAAGTATATTTTATTGATTCTGTTGTTACAGTAGTTCCAATTTTTTCCCCTTTGCTCCCCTCTGCCCACTACCCCCATTCCCTCCAGCAATCCCACCCCCCCTTAGTTCATGTCCATCGGTCGTGCATATAACTTCTTTGGCTTCATCCTTTCCCATATTATTTTTAACATACCCCTGTCTATTTTGTATTTACCAATTATGCTTCTTAGTCCCTGCACCATTTCCCCATTTCTCCCCTTCCCAGCTGATAACCCTCCCAATGACCCCCAGACCTATGATTCTGTTCCTATTCTGGTTTGCTTAGTTGAATTTTGTTTTTATTTTTTAGATTAAGTTGTTGATAGTTGTGAGTTTGTTGTCATTTGAGTGCTCATAGTTTTTACCTTATTTTTCTTAAGTAAGTCCCTTTGACATTTCATATAATAATGGCTTGGTGATGATGAACTCCTTTAGCTCCATCTTGCCTGGGAAGCACTTCATCTACCCTTCCATTCAAAATCATAGCTTTGCTGGATAGAGTAATCTTGGTTGTAGGTCGCTTTTCATCACATTGAATACTGCTTGCCAGTCCCTTCCTGCCTGCAAAGTGTCCTCTGAGAAATCAACTGATAGTCCTATAGGCAACCCCCTGCAGGCAACTCTCCGCCTCTCACTTGCTGCCCCCAAGACTCTACCTTTATTTTTCACCTTTGGTATCTCAGTCATAATGCGTCCTGGTGTGGTCCCCTCTGGTTCCAGCTCGCCCAGGACCCTTCATGCTTCCCAGACCTGTATGTCCATATCCTTCGCAAAACTTGGGAAGTTTTCCTCATTTTTTAAAATTCTTGTTTCCTCATTCTGCACTGGTTGACTGTTTTTTTGTTGTTTTTTTTCTTTCTTCCTTACGCTCCAAATCATTGATTTGAGTCCTGGTTTCCTTTCCTCCACCATTGGATTTTCCTTCGTTTCACTTAGCATAGCCTTCACTTCTTCTCTTAAGTGTTTGCCATACTCAAGCATATCTATCAAGCCTGTGAGCATCTTTATCACCAGTGTTTAGAATTCTGTATCTGTTAGGTTGTCTATCTCCTCATCTGTTAGGTTGGCTATCTACTCATCGCTTAGTTCTCCCACTGGAACCTGATCCATTTCCCCTTTTGGGCCGTACTTCTCTGTCTCCTCATTCTGACAGGCTCCTGTGTTTGTTTGCCTCACCATCCCAGGTAGAGCTGTTGCTCCTGTTATGTTGTAAGAGGCACAGCCTAGGGATTCGTCAGTACAGGGTGACCTGTTTCACCACGTTGTAGCACTATATGTGGGAGAGGGGTCTGAGAGGGAACAATGCCATCTGCCCAGCACTCACCCCTTTTCCAGGCACCTCTCCCACTTCCACACAGGACTGGCACCCCTCTAGCTGCTGCCCTGGCTGTCATTCCCAGAGTGGGTGGGTCTGTGGACGTTCTAGGACCATGGGGACCCTTTAAACAAGCAGACTCTGCTGAGACCGGCAGTTTCTGCCTCCACCCCAACCCCCACTGGTCTTCACAGTCAGAAACAATGAGGCTCAATTATCCCTGGTGCTGGAACCTCAGGTTGTGAGGTCCGGTTAGGAGCTGGGAACACTTCCCAGGTGTCCCTCTTGACTTTTTAAAATGTGTGACTAAGCTTTCTGCCAGCCTGCCACTGCAGCCACTGCTGCTGCTACCACACCACATCCTCTCCACCCTGGCTCTGCCCCTCCTTCCTGTCTGGATGAGTATTTCTTCTTTATATCTTTGCTTGCTGGACTTCCATGCAGTTTGATATTCTGGAACTTCTGGTTGTTTCTAGTTTTGAGGTAGTTGTATTCCTTCTTAGTTGTGGAGAGAGATGCAGCGTGTCTGTCTAAGCCTCCATCTTGGCTGGAAGTCCTCCATAAACACATCTTTGAGAGGTCCACACATACTAGGCCACAGAGGCAGATTTAACAGTCGGCACACCAGGCGTGAGCCCTGGGCCCCAACTTCTGAAGGGCCCCGCAAAACCATGTATTTTTATTTTCCCTGTCTCTCTCTTTCTTTTAAGGGGCCCAATATTTTCTTCTGCACCCGGGGCCTCAACTGACCTTAATCTGCCTCTGGTAGGCCAGAGAAGATAAGAAAGTTTCATCTCGAGAGCCAATTCTGGCCTCCTGGTAAGTTCCAGGCTGTGACGAGAAGGATTCTGAGGCAGATTCTTGGCTCAATAGGAAAAGGTGCCACAATTAATAAGCCACACGGGGTCCAAATTCATGTCTCTTGAATCAGAAGTCACAACATATTTTCCTTAATTAACAGGAAGACCACTCAGTTAAGCTGGATAAAGACTAGTACTTTTTGGGTGTTTCTGCTCACAAAATGGGCATAGGAAAATAAAACCTCTTCTCCAAGAGAGTTTTAACATAAACCATGGATCATAGGGTTAAGAACAAAAAAGAATCATGAGGTGACCTAATCCGAACCTTTTATTTCATAGATGGAAAAACCAGGACATATTGTTAGGTGAGTCACTTACAGTCACACAACTAGTGATGGAGAAACAAAATTCTAGGTCTCCTGGACTTGTGCTCTCTCCACAACACCACAAGGCCTCATTTTTGCACCAACTTATATATGCTGCTTATTTTTCCTTCCTTTGCATGTGTATAACTTCCTTATTTCACTAAGGTGTGATGATTGTTACAGACTTCTCATATTTTGGATTATATGATAAGACATAAACTCAGTAATTTTTACTACTGCAAATTTAGAAAAGCAGTCTTGGAGTATGATATATTGTAACTCAGGGTTAAGTATAGAACAACATTTTTCTTGTTAACTTTTGAATTCTATCTTATGTATAGAAGAAAGGCATTGTGGAAGTATACTTGAGATAAACAGAGGAGCTTTCAGTTTCAGCCTCTGCTTTATGAGCTCCCTGGATAAACCACCCAACACAAAATTACATAGGGAAAATAACCCCCTTAGAACCCTTAAATTATCTCCTGCCATATTCAGCTTATAAATTAATTAGGAAAGTGGACCTTCCATTTTCCATGAAGATTAAAAGTTCTCACAGACTCTGCAGCTCTCTATGACGGCGCCTGTGGGCTACCCACTCAGACTGATCATGGCCTTTCTAAGATGACAGAAGATGGGGTTCTGCCTTCATTACTCGACCAGCAATTTTAAAGTGCTGTGCACAACCCTGCTTTCTCCCTTAAC
The DNA here is from genome assembly GCF_987537825.1 of Furipterus horrens. Classification (NCBI taxonomy): domain Eukaryota; kingdom Metazoa; phylum Chordata; class Mammalia; order Chiroptera; family Furipteridae; genus Furipterus; species Furipterus horrens. The sequence goes on along the minus strand of NW_028327175.1, from coordinate 165,401,043 downwards.
ATCCAGAAACATATTTTCAGAAAGATTCAGTTTCCCTGCCTCCAGGAGAACAATACGCGATCACCTAGAAGAGCTTCTTCTCCATTTTAAAATTAAAAATTAAATCCCTTGTGGAAAACTTCTCCACAATTTGAAAATAACCCTGAGTCATCACTAGAACACTTAACAAGTTAAAGGAATTCTCCTATAAGTCGATTTGCTGAAATGTTAATATTTTCCTTTTCATTCACTTTTTGGTTAAGATGGAATCACCCTCAGACAAGGGATTGATCTCCAAAATATATAAAGAACTTACACATCTCAACACCAAGAAGACAGAGAGCCCGATTAAAAAATGGGCAAAACACCTCAACAAACACTTCTCCAAGGGGGTACACAGAAGTTCCATAGACACATGAAAGAATGCTCAACATCACTAACCATCAGGGAGATGCAAATAAAAACCACAATGAGATACCATTTTACACCAGTCAGAATGGCCATCATCAACAAATCAACAAACAACAAGTGCTGGCGAGGATGTGGAGAAACGGGAACCCTACTGCACTGTTGGTGGGAATGCAGACTGGTGCAGCCATTATGGAGAACAGTATGGAATTTCCTCAAAAAACTAAAAATGGAACTGCCTTTTGAACCAGTAATTCCACTGCTAGGATTATACCTGAAAAATCCTGAAACCCCAATTCAAAATAACCTAGGCACCCCTATGTTCATAGCAGCACTGTTAACAATAGCTAAGTGCTGGAAACAGTCTAAGTGCCCATCTGTAGATGAGTGGATCAAAAAACTGTGGTACATTTACACAATGGAGTACTATGAAGCAGAAAGAAAGAAGGAACTCCTGCTATTTGCAACCACATGGATGAAACTAGAGAGAATTACGCTTAGTGAAATAAGCCAAGCAATGAAAGAAAAATACCATATGATATCGCCTAATACAGGAGACTAATGAACAACACAAACAAATGAACTAAACTGAACAAGGAACAGAATAGCAGTCAATAGTGGGGAGGGGAGAGGGAGAGAAGGGGGATAAGTAAGGGAAGGGCTTAGTCAAGGAACGTGTCTAAATGACTCATGGACATGGACAACGGGGAGGGATATGATTGTGGGAGAAAGGGTGGGCTGGGTGGGGGGGAGCAATGAGGGAAAAATGGGACAACTGTAATTGAAAAACAATAATTTTTTTAAAAAAAGATGGAACCACCAAGTACACCAGAAGAATACCCTTTATGTATCTCTTCTTTCAGCAAATAATGATAACCCCAAAAGCTCTTCAGATACATCATTTTGCAAATTATTGTTATCTCTACATTGCTCTGGACTTTTGCCAAAGCTTCTAAATTCTTCTTAAACTCAGTAGTCCAGATGGCATTACAGGGCTGGGTGTTAATTGAAGAACAGCTTAACTGTTTGGACATGTTATTCATCTATTACCCAACTGTCAATCTTATAATGTTGGCTGTATGACTATATCTTTGGGGAAATGAATGCTGAATGAAAATTTACCCTAATCTATTCCTCTTTTTATTCTCTTAGGGATCTTTCTGATGATTTGTGAACTTGCTTCACTTTATTCTACAAGCTCGTCAGTCACATAATCAAAATTAAAAACCAAGATCCAAGATGGGAGTAAATGGTTATTGACTGAGATATTTGTCTTCTTTAAGATATTTATCCCTGTTGTCCACAACAACTACTCATACACATATGCGTCAATATGGCTATGGGAACAAAGAGCACACAATAATGGAAATGATTCTTAATGACATATATTGTTCTCATATTTCTAAATTCCACTTTTAATATTTTTGTATAATTTTACTAAATACCTACTCTATTTTTACAGTCAGGCCTCATTAAGTCACCTAAGACAATGGAAGTTTTGAAAAAAACTGAAGTTGAATTTTTTGCTGTTTCTGATGGAGAACCAAATCAGACTCATGACAGGTGCTTAATAAATTTCATGTTGACTAAATAAACAAATAATGCTACACTGAAAAACTGTTTTCAATTCTTTACCCTCCCTGTACCTAAACCCTCTGTCATGTGATTTTGAAATTCCTACCACTGAAGTACCAATCCATAACTCAATGATGATGATCATGACCACTTCATTAGGCCCATGGAATGTGAACTGAAGTGACAATGGGCCAGTTCTGAGTCTAAGACTTAAGGACTCATATATGTCCACTGCTCTTTTAACATGTGAAATGAGAAAAGCTTGCCTGGAATGTCCATTAGTTCCAGACAAAATAGAGATACATGGAGGGGGACAGCACAAACAACATGCAGACATGCAATGAGAAGCAGTGTCCTGATGGATCTGCAGTTTGAGTATGGTGAAAACCACTCATCGGTGAGTGACACTAGGAGTTAGAGTATTTTGAGAAGAGCAGCATTGTTGTAGCAACAATTAAAATTCAATAAATGGTACAGATAAGACTGCAGGGCCACATTTAGCCACCTGGAGAAAAACTGTTCACTTATACAGGAAAAAATTTTTAAACAATTACAACGTATTCTTTTAAGTTCATTTAATACATCTGCTAAGAATTTCTTCTTCACTAGCTTGGGACTACATTTTGAGACAATAAAACATTTTAAAAACCTAAAAGTTAAGTTTTTGTCCAATAAGTAGGACAAAACTTGGCCCCAAATATCTGAACTACAGAAGGTTTACCCAGTGGTCAAAGAACATATGCAGAGGAAGCAAATAATGAATGAAGGACACTTCCATAATCCCCATCAGAATAACTGCTAGCAGGTGCCATTTCATGAGCTGCTGGCCCTTAAGATGAACATATGTTCTCTCTCTGGAAGGGCAGGATGGTAACATATAAAAGTTCTTCAGTGAGACTGCAGAGTAACTGAAGCTGCGTGGTCAGGTTGGCCAGATGAGGCATCTCCAGTCACTCACCAAGCGCCTTGCCTCCTGGCCCACAGATGTCATGCAAAGAGAACACTGAAACAGAGCATACCCAGAAGACACCAACCACAGCAGGAAATTCTGCCATTGCGGTAGCCTCTGCAGCTTGGCAATAAAAGTCATTCCATTAAAAGCAAGTTTCCATTTTATATGCTCAAGCTTTCTGTGGCAAGATCCCACGATTCCTTGGAAAGTGTGATTTACCATCCCACTGACCTGTTTTTATAGGGCTTGACTCTGCAAATGGAACTGATGGAGACCTCAACCACAAATCACTGAGTGCCCAGGTATAACTCTAGATTTACAATGCTTACGATGTCATCCTGTCACACTTGTGTCTTCTCATTGTGCCCTTGAAGGGGACTCCCTAAGGCTCAGCTGAGCTCCATTAGGTGTCACTGCCTGGCCCCACCCCCAATTTTTCCTCTCTGAGACCACCCTCCATCACCCCAGACCTCACAACTCAGGCAGCCTTATAGGATTTGATGACTTCTGGTGGGAACAAGGCAGTCATGTGTGGGAAAGCTCACTTTTGGGATGGCTGACAAGTTATTATGAGAGAAGGAAGGGATGGGAAAAGAAAGAAAAGAAAAAGTGTACTCAGTCACGTCGGTGAAATTTTTCACAGCTAATCACACACAAGACTGATTCACTGCTCAGTTTGCTCTGTTCACTCATTTTTCATATCGTACTTTTCACTGGCCCATCAGCCTGTTCCACCAAGGTCAAATGAAGGGAATGATAGCATGCACACCACACTGAGATTTACTATAAATAGGGTCACTCACCTTTTATGTGAAACAAATGAGCTCCTGAAATTACCATTTACGAAGATGGACCTGAGCAACAGTCGTGTGAGAAGACAGCAGGGGAGAGGGACTCAGTCTAAATGGCACCATGAAACCCCTGTGGTCTCCTTTCTTCTGCACAGAATATAGACTGTTCCCCTCCTCACCCATTAGCTTGAACCTAACTGTATGCAAGACTTTTAATCAATGTCAGAGTTGTAGTTCTTCCTTTGTTCTATTTAACAGAGTCAGAGAAGGTCTTTCCAACAAGGTAACATTTGAGCAGATTCTCAAATCAAATGCAATGAACAAAGAAGACTATTCCAAAAGTTTTATAGCCCTTAGAATGCTTTAGGTTGCAAGTAGCGGAGTACACAACTAAAAGTAGCTTAAACAATGAGAGTTTAACATATAACAACAAAACAAGTCCAAAGGTAAGATGCTTTCCAGTATTAATTCACCAATCCATGATATCACCAAGGATCCAAGTGCTCCCATCTTTCTGTTATACCACTCTCAAATTAAAACTTCCCCTCATAAGTGAAAGATGTCTGCTGAAGCTCCAAGATCACATGTAGACAAAATCACATCCAGTGAAGGTTTTTTCCTTATTGGAGAGGAAACCTTTTCCCAGAAGCCCCCATTATACAGCAGGCTATACTTCATGACTATTGGCCATGATAGGATCACATGCCCATGCCCAAATCAATCATAGGACAGCAGAATACAGTTGCTATGACTGCCTTTAACCAATCATGGTCCACTCTCTGAGATTGAGGAGGAAGTGCTTTCCATGACATGAAGAGCCTTCACAAAGGGTTAATTACATGAGGAGGGCTCTGAGGGCAACCACAAGGGACTGAGGTGGTTATTGGGTAAGTAACCAATATGTCTGCCACAGAAAAGATTCCATTCCTACCTCAGGATTTTGTACTCACTGTTCCCTCTACTTTTCCCATTATCTCCATGGCTTTCTTCCTCACATCAGTGAGCTCTGTGCTCAAATAATGCAAGAGACTGTCTCTGACCATTCCATCTCAAAGAGCTGCACACTTACCCTAATCATTCTCTACTCTCTAGTTTTCTTCATAGCTCTTACTTAACAGCATCATTTGTGTGCATGTATTTGTTTAATAATAGACATTCAAATGTTTGTAGAATAAATAAAGAAGTGAAAACCATTAATATGCCTCACCTTAGTCTTACTCTTCTATTTGTCATGTCAGCAAAACAGATCTCCTTACTTCTCCCTATTTTTCTCTCACCACATTTTTGCATACTCTGTCTCCCTCCCAAATGCCCTCCTCAACTCTCCTCTGCTTATTTAAATCCTGTCTTTAAGAGTCAGCTCAAATTCCACTTCTTTCATGAAACCTAACCCTATACAACCTCCTAATAATACTTCCGGCTTGCAAAACTCATGTTATTCCTTTCATGGTGTTTTTCCTGAACCCTACCTGGAACTTTAAGTCCTGGTAGATCTTGAGTCACTGAACACTCTTATTTTTATAACTGAGGAAACTGAGTCCCAGAGATGTTTTGACATGTCCAGTAATAGACCGAGTAGAATCTGTACTAGTATAGATAGTCCCTAATTGATAATTAACCATTACTAAAATTATAGCAGAACTTTCTCTAATTTGGCAATTTTTTTATATTTGCTACATTACTGGGTATTTGGGAAAATGAATAGCAAATGATTATACAACTCTCCACTACTAATCACAAACAGATCACGCTGACAGACCCCAAAAAATGGAATAAGTCTCAACTGAACAAGAGAAATCCTCTTTATCCTTTTTCTCTCATGGGTCTGAGCTCAGTGATGGAACTCAGCATGAAAGTAGAGCTGCCATTAAAGAAAAATAAATATTCAAGGGGAGAGAAAACTGTGAAAGCTGTAGGTCATCTGACTTTTCTAAGCTTTAGTATCCTCATATAGAGAGAATGGAATTACACTACATCAACTATCTAGCAGTAGAAGTTTCTTTAAGAAAAGAACTTGATGTTACCCTAAAAAGAACTGCCCTGGTTGTAGTGAGTCCTGCTGAAGGCCTGACCCTTTGAGCCTCTTGTGTAACCCCAGTGGTGCCTTCACTATTGTCTTAATCTTTGGGGATACTTTTTCTAGCACTGAGATGTGATAATTCTAAAGTAGATAATTATGATACTAATAGTACTAATAATATTCAAAGACTGCCATGACATAATGAATAATTTATATTCTCTAAGGCTCTAAAAATATTATTCATATGGGCCAGACATTTGTTTTCTGAAATCAAGTGTTCATAAAAAAAGAGTGGATGGATGGATGGATGGATGGACAGACAGAAGCACAAATGGATGAACAGATAGATGGGAGGAAGAAAGGGAAACAAAAATGGAGGAAAGGAGGGAGGAAGAGGAGGCAATTTAACTTTCATTAATTTAAAAAATAATAAAATAATCATTAATTCCAAGTTAGATCAAAGTTCATAAGTTATATTTATATAGGGAAAAAAAGTAACATAAATGCCCAACAATAAGAGAGTGACAAAGAAAATTTAACCAAAACTTATGCCTCCACTAAACACCATCTTTTAGGATAATTAATGACATGAGCGTATGCTCAAAATACATATCAATACATGCAAAAGTTGCAAAATAATATTATGGAATGATCCTAGTTTTCTAAAATGCAATGTTTCTATATTTTTTAAAGAATAGAAAAATACACAAAAAAATATTAACAGTGATAACTTCTGGGTGGTTAGATTATAGATAACTTTTTTCCTTCAGAATTGTCTGATCTTTTCAAACTTTCTATAGTAAACATATATTGTAAGGAAAATGAGACAGAAATAAATTGAAAGGCATAAAACAATACTGAAGTGAACCTCCTTTTGTTTATTACCCATTTAACTTAAAGTCTCAAAAGTCTAAAAGATGTGGAGTGATGCCCCAGAAATATCCAAATGGACTCCAAAGGAACACAGAAGGGGGAAAGGTGTAATCTCTCTAGGCTGCCTGTCAGAATCCTCCTGAGTACTTTTAAAATAGCAAATATAAATTAATTGCTGTGGACTTCATCCTATCTGACTATATCAAAACCTCTGAGGAGAAGAATTCAGGCACCTGTACCCTGATTCTCAGAAGCTTGATTCCTATATATCTGCTTTGAAATAAGTTGTGAAGATCATGGAAGCTAAAAAATAAAAAACCTCTCAATAAAAGCAAACAGAAACCAATTCTCCTTGACCTGCCTCCACAGATCATGTATCCACATGGGAGAAGAGATACATATCATCCTTTGCCAAAGTTTCTCCGAGTTGCTTTGGAGACCCCAAGTGTCTGCATTTCAAAATGGACCAAAAAGTATTTCCAGTCAAGATGGTGGTGTAGGCAAAACATAACTCACCTCTTCACACAACCACATCAAAATTACAACTAAAACATAGAACAATCATCACTCAGAACTATGGGAAATTGAGTTGAATGGAAGTCTGACAACTACAGAATTGAAAAACCACATCCATCGAGACTGCTAGGAGGGGAACAGACTCTGAATGGACCGGTCCCACATCCACCTGTGGTGGATAAAAATTTGGGAGGGATGTCTCAGGAGCAAGGAGCCCCAGCCCCACGCCGGGACTCCCAGCCCAGGGTTCCAGTGCCAGGAAGTCCCCACAACTCCTGGCTGCAAAAACCAGCAGGGACTGAGTGTGTGGAAGAAACTTCTAGAGCCCTAAGCAGTTCATCTTCAAGAATCTACACACAGACTTACCTACTCAGACTCACCCCCTCTGAGCTCCAGCACCAGGTAACAGCTTGAATGGCACCAGTGCATACAGGGAGAAACTGAAGTATCTGGCATCAAAGCAAGCAGAGGCCATTGTCCCTTTTCTAAACCCACCCCCCACAGAGCCAGCAAGCTGGCGCTATATCTGAGACTCCATCGACTTGGCTCACACTGTTTGACCTGTCTTGGAGCTCCCCAAAGACTCTATACCACCCAACTTACTGGCCCACCCAAGCTGCTTTTCCATATGAATGGCTGGTCTTGGCTCATGCTTCACAACTTCCTAAATCTTATTGAACAAGCAACAACTGGCTTCACTGAATCCCAGGCCTGGCACTAGCAGCAGGGAGCCTAGATTCACAGCTTTGTTTAGGAATCTCCAAACCCAGCACAAGTAGCAGCCATTCAGATTGCTTTATAGCCAAGGCAGGGTGGCCCCAGGCAAAACACAGGTGGGGACTAATCTTGGCATGCACCACTCTAGAAACCTCAGGGCCAGCACACCCAGTGGACAGCTACAGACCATATTGGAGCACCATCACCCTGCACAGCTGATCCTCCATAGAGAGTGGAAGTTGGTGGTCAGTGGTCACAGCCAGTCCTTGCAGCTGACTGGACTGGGTAAATCCCTCCCATTAATCTGTCAACAGCAAACCAAGGCTCAACTACATGAGAAGGGCATAATCAGCCCACATGAAGGGCGCCCACACGAAGGACACACCTCGAGTACCCAGCCTGCGTGATAGGGAAGGCTGTGCCACTGGACTCTACAGGACACCTACTACATTAGGCCATACTACCAAGACACGAAATCAAAGCAGCTCTATCTAAAACATAGAAACAAAAACAGAGAGGCTGCCAAAATGAGGAGACAAATGAAAGAACAGATCAAAACTCCAGAAAAAGAACTAAACAAAATGAAGATAAGCAATCTATCAGATGCAGAGTTCAAAACACTAGTTATAAGGATGCTCAAGGAACATAGTAAGGAACTCAACAGCATAAAAAAGATCCAATCAGTAACGAAGGATTCACTATTGAAATAAAGAACAATTTATAGGGGAACAACAGAAGAGTGGATGAAGCCGAGAATCAAATCAATGATTTGGAACATAAGCACAAAAAACAACCAATCAAAACAACAAGTAGAAAAAAGAATCCCAAAAACTGAGGACAGTATCTTATAAGCAGCCTCTGGGACAACTTCAAGAGGTCCAACATTTATATCATAAGGGTGCCAGAAGGAGAAGAGAAAGAGCAAGAAATTGAAAATTATTTGAAAAAATAATGAAAGAAAACTTCCCTAATTTGGTGAAGGATATAGACATTCAAGTCCAGGAAGCACAGAGAGTCTCAAACAAGATGGATGCAAAAGGACCACTCAAAGACACATCATAATTAAAACACCAACGGTTAAAGATAAAGAAAATCTTAAATGCAGCAACAAAAAAGAAGTTAGTTACCTACAGGGGAGTTCCCATAAGACTGTCAGCTGATTTCTCAAAAGAAACTTTGCAGGCTAGAAGGGATTGGCAAGAAATATTCAAAGTCATGAAAAGCAGAAACCTATAGCCAAGATTGCTCTACCTAACAAAGCTATCATTTAGAATTGAAAGGCAGACAAAGTGATTCCCAGACAAGAAAAAACTAAATGAGTTCATCATCACCAAACCATTATTATATGAATGCTAAAGGGACATATTTAAGAAAAATAAGATCAAAAATATGAACAATAAAATAGCAATAAATACATATCTATCAATAATTGAATCTAAAAAACAAACTAAGCAAACAAGAAGAACAGAGACAGAACCATGGATATGGAGAACGTTTTGATGGTTGCCATATGGAAGACGGGTTTGAGGAAATGGGTGAAAAGGTGAGGGATTAAGAAGTACAAATAGGTAGTTTCAGAATAGCCTTGGAGATGTAAAGTACAGCAGAGGGAATATAGTAGCCAAAGAACTTATACACATGACCCCTGGACATGAAAAATAGTGGGGAGATTGCCTGAGGGAGTGGAGGGTGCTGGCTGGAAAGGGGCAAAGGGGGACAAATCAGGACAACTGTAATAATATAATCAATAAAATATAATTTAAAATAATAAAAATTGTAGGAAAAAAGAAATGACCCAAATGCTGTGTAACCTGTTACATTGAGCTATATCTCGGGGCTATGTGCGAGCCAAGTTTAGTAAACTTAATTTTATCACTTGTCAAGTTTTTCAACCTTTGAAAAATTACTCAATACCAGGATTAATATACAATATAATATCCAAGTGGTTAGCCAGCTCTGAACTCATATTATCCCACAACGATGCTGATGTGCACCTGAGGGTGGCATGGCTTCCAGGGCGCCACAGCCTTTGATCTGCACAAGAAATGTGGGAGTGAGCACAAAGACAAATCCACTTTTGAACATTGTCAGAGTGATAGATAATCTATGCCATACCTGAAAATATGTCTCATGGATCTCCATGCAATAGAAAACTTATTAATTTCATTTTTTTAAAACTCCCATTCATCATTCCTAGCAATTCAACAGCCCCACTCCCAAGACCTTGCCTTAATTGTGAAGGCAGCTGATACTGTATTCTGGATGCCCTGAATAGCAAAATTTCTTAGAACTCTGTTGCCACTTCAGACATCCAGTCTTTGTGGAATGTGAGGAGAGAAATAAATGCACCCTAGAGATGTCCCAAGAAACATATGTGCCTCAAAATCAGTGTAGACATGTAAACCAACACCCTTAAGGATCCAAAAACAAATTGTAATAAAGAGTAAAAAAAATTCAGGGACTCTTCCTCTTTTCAGGCCATTTCTCTGAGAAGAGAGCGAAGAAGGGAGGGAGAAAAGGAGAGAGAGGAAGAGAAGGGAGGGGAAGATGGGGAAAGAAGCAAAAAACAAACTTTATTTTTGGATGGAAAACAAATAAAGTATTACACCCATCAGCATCAATTCTAAAATACAAAGTTTCCTTCAATGTATTTCAACATGAGGAAGAGACTTCCCAAGCTCCATAAGGTCTCAGGTTTTATGAATATTCCAAAAATAGAATGGCTCATTTTTAAACTACCACACTTAAAGCTGGATAGTATTAAGTTGGATATCAGTTAGCTTTTCATTTTCCCAACATTTATAGCATGTGTTTGTTTAGGTTTCTCTTTTAGAATTTTACTAACACTAATTCTTATGCAAGACTTCAAGATCAGCTGATCTTAGAAAATCACTTTCTTTAATCATACAAGGAAACTAAATCATAACTATACATTTGAGTATGGTATTCAATTACAATAATTTGATTTATTTTGTATTGCTTCATACAATCACTGGTTGTATTAAAACACACACACACACACAGCTTTTGACCACAGACTCTTATTTTCTGAAATGATCATTTCATAAGTAGTAATATAAATAATACTATCCATTTTTCTTACAGGGGGGAAGAAGATTCACCTCTTTTGTCTCCCAAATAATTGTTTTCTTTTTTATAAATTTGATTTTGTTATGGCAAGACTACTAAACATGAGCTCTGTCCTATTAAATTATTTCTTTGCCTAAAATAACATACTAGGGGTTTGGATTACATTTTCTGCCTTAAAGTAAAATGTTATAAGCATTAAATATTGAGTCACTCATTAATATATATGGACTAGATAAAGGTAGAAAGCCACTAAGTTTTTCCCACACAAAGGAGGCACCCATTATCATCACTATCTCACACCTTCATGAAGCAACAATAGATCTAGAAACATTTTCAAAAGGAGCAGGTAAATATTATTATTTACTACACCAAGGCACAATAAATGATTGGGGTAAATTTAGTGGAAACATTAAAATAATGGCAGGGGGAGAAAATTTATTCTGTAGGAACACTGTGTGAACTTATTGGAAATAATCAGCCGCTCAGTTTGAATTAAATGAATGTGCCTGAATGTAGTTTGGGGTGTAGGGGAAGTTGAAAGAGAAAGTCTAGCATATACTAGCTGCGATCTGCAAGCTTCCCTCTGCTGTGGCTGGTAGGAAAATCTGCAAAGATGCAAACAATCCTTGGGTGTTCAGTTAGCAGTAAGTAAATTGCTGTGGGAGCTGAAAGTGGGCATACTTTAGCAGGCAATTCCTCTCTGTCTTTCATTCTGTTTGTCTGTGTTAAATTCCCCCTCTGCCCTCATCCATTCTCACATCCAGTTCCCTGCTTTGTCCATCCATCAATCCCCTCACTTTGTCAGTGCTGACTTCATCCTGGCTCTTACAATCGAGCTGCAGCCATCCCGAGGCCGCGGGGGAGCCCCCACCTGCCACCGCCTCACTGCCTCCCGATCTGCTGACAGAGGGCCCAGTCAGCTGCTTGTCATTTTCTATTGCACAGGCTAGCAAAAACACTAATACTCAACCTGATTTCTATCGTCCTGCTTTTCACCTTTTCTATTGAGAGGCATGGAAGAGAGAAAGACACAGGAGAGAGAAACATAGAAGGAAGAGAAGAGCAGAAGGGAGGCTGGTGGATAATGGAGAGATATGTTTGCTGAATTTTCTACAATTTGCACGCTGGTCAGGTGGAGGCTCAATCCAGCTTCCTGTACCACACATCAATAGAAATCACAGAGAGAAAATGTAGCACTAATTAAGGGTTGATAAGCTGTAGTCAAGTGCAGTTTAGAGGAAAAAAACAGCAGACTACCCAGGCCTGTGCAAGCCCAACTCCATATAGCTCTCTCATCGCCAGCTTAGGAGGGAAATTGTGCAGTGGTTTTGCTTTTTGTTTTTTGGGTTTTTTTGGGTTTTTTGGTTGTTTTTTTGTTTTGTTTTTTTACATCTCACCCTCAAAATCAGACTGGGAGAAAAACACTAGATGATCATTTATATTCAAAAGATTATTTGCAAAACATTTCACATGTTGGGGTGGGGAGCTTACTAAAGAAGAAAATAGTTACCTAGCAACAAAACTATTTTAAAACATTCTTCAGTGCATTGCCTGATAGTGTGCTCTTAATTCAAAGGTGTATAATTCTGAGCACCTGCCAAATTAATAAACTATTGCTTCCCTGAATTCTAAACTCCTATTTTCCCCCTACACAGTGCAAACTTCACAATAAGCCATAATCAGGATAATAAAAAACTTTTCAATGCTACACATTTCTTTAAATTTTACTCTTAGAGTGGAAAACAGAAATCCACTTGAAATATGGACAATAAAATTAGTTGGTAAAGCTATTTATAAAACTATGTTTAAAATGACTTTTAAAAAGGCACTCTGTGGGTAGATTTTTCTGTATAGGGTTCTAAAAATATTATTGTAAATAGTGATAATTATAACTAGGATCTGAGAGGTCCTATTACCTGCAAAGCATTTTTAGATGTTATTTGATCCTTGCAATGATTCTTTCTCCAGAGATCAGTACCTGTTTTGGGGAATTGAGAAAGCTGAGACACAGCATTTTTAGTAACTTTCCCCAATTCATACCACTGCCGAGTAAAGACATAAGGATTTAAAAACAGCTGTTGGAATTCTGAGTCTTTGTTCAACAGATGACCACATCCTGTCACCCAGCCCCAAAGAGTCTTTATAGGTAAAGAAAAAAGCCTGAAGATCCACTGGGATAAAAATGAGAAAACTGAATCAGTTTCCCTTTCCAAATTGTGACCACAAAATACTGAGATTGATGTTTTAATTTACCACCCCAAATTCTTACTTAGGGAGATTATTCACTTTTTACTCTGTGAAAAAGATTGCCTCAGCAAGCAAACCGAGAGAAGTTTCTAGAAGGCTCTGTGAAATGATAGTGACTTAGGAATAAATGTGATGCATTTCAAGGCAATGACTCTGAAGAGCTAAGCACTCACTTGGATGTTGAAGTTTGGGTGTGTTTGTTAGGAAGTTAATCACAGTATCCTGTGGCCACACCCCATATCACTTCCGATTTGTGAGACAAACTGCACATCGCCAACGCGGGCAGGTGAAACCACCACATGAAGAGAGAAGAAGAGGACTGGGGAGCCAGCAAACCTCCTTGCCTTCCAGGTTTCACTCCGAGCTATTGCCAGAGCTATTGCCACACACCTAATCCAGAACCTTTGGCCACAGCTCATTTCTCTTTCCTTTTGTTCCTTGAACCTACATGCCCAGATGGGCTATGGTGTTGACAGAAGAGACCAGGAGAAGTGAAAAAAAAATGCAGCAGCAAAAAAGTCTCCTCTGTGGTGTTACTATACACATCAGACATCTCTAATTAGACAGCAGCAAAATTTTATTAATAGGATGGACATTATAGAATGAGCTTGTTATAAATGGGCCCTGTCAGGGCCTTATTCAGCTACCAAATGAGTATTCTCAGTTCAGTGCTCTCATCTGAGGCATCACGCCTAGTGCTGGATAACAAATGATTGCTATTAACCGTATTGTTAGTAATGATGGCTGAAAACAAACAAAAACCCATAAATAACAGTCTACAGAAAAATTAACCCATAAACTTGATAGATATCCAGCTGAGAAATAATAAATGACAATTTGGGGCCTGCTGGGAGAAGCTAGTGGTTTTTGTTTTCCTCTCTGTCATTAACACATTTTCTGTGCTAAAAATTAGATTCTGATATATAATTATCAACACTCCCAGATATTAATTCTGCTATTGCTCCCTCGGTTTCTCTTCTGGCTGGGCTATAATGTTATTCACAGATTACTCTGAGAAAACACATCAAACACTTAACAGAACAGGTCAAAGTGACAAGCAGCTTATGCTGACAGCACCAACCTGCACTGTCTTTTTTTTTTAACCAGGTACACAAAACAAATTTCTCATATTAATTAACTAGGGTTCCCTTCCAGCCACAACAGGCCTGTACAATGTGATGTGAGCTAAGCAAATCCCCTGCTTCTCTAATGAAGGCGGCCAAGGGAAGCAAGGAGTGACAAAATTATCCTGCATTTATGACATTCAAATCCACATTCATTAATGTCTTTCAGGAAGGAGACAGGGTTCAAAACAACTTTCTAACTGCAGAGCAACTCTCTCCTTGAGCCCATTTCTCTCAAAGGGCTGAGTGGGAGGGCAAGGACATACGCACATAATTAAGCACATGAGCAAGAAACCTTCCCGTAAAGGAACCTGAATTTCAGCCACAGGACTGAATTGGCAGTGTCAGTCAAGACGACTGTAACTTCCCAAACCCCATGACTTCCACACAATTAATTGACCTTGACTAGAATACAAACTCAACCGTCAATGGCTTACATTCGTCAGGGACCACCAAGAGAAGTGAAATTCATCGGGCTCCTTCATGAACTGACCCATATCCTATAAGCAGACACACACACACACACACACACACACTCACACACACACCCCATACCCTGTACACATATGTAAGGTTTTTATCACTAATATTAGCATTGTTAATTCAATCTACTTTATGAATTGCTTCTACTCCTACCTCTCTGAAAATTTAATTTCAAAGAAAATTACCAGGAGAAAACTTTTTTTAATCAAAAAGATTAAGGTACCCAATTTAGAGAATGCATAGTATTGTTATGTTTTGTTAAAACTAAGACAATGAAATTTGACAATGCAAATAAGTGAATAAATAAACAGGTATATAATCCACTTCTCAAGCCTGTCCTTCTACCAGAGAAAGAGGCACCAACTTCCTATCCCTGAGCAAATGCCTTCAAATACAAGCTTTTTGTATTAGGGGAATTAAACAGGAAAATTCCTTAAAATTAACCCAGATGGCCAAGCCTCAAACAATAAAGCAAAAGGGAGTGAGGAGAGCAAGAGGCAGAGAAGAGGAAGCACAGGTGAAAATAAAGAATGCTGAGCTGCTGCTGTGTAAAAAGCAGGAAAAAAATGTGTGAGGCTCTTGACTATCAATTTAGAAAAGCTTGCTAATCCTAAACAGTTGTGGGATGTTCCGTTTTTCCTTTCAAGCTCCATCAAGGACTGGGGCTGGACAGTCATCTAAATAACATTTTTGAGATTTTTTTTTTTTTTAAATAAGCAAATGACTCCCATCTCCCATGCCTTGTTTTTAACCCCCACGCTTCATCCCCATGAATACACTGCCTTGATGACAGCAGCCTAAACTGCAAATCCCTCACCTCCCATGCACTCCATTTTCTCAGTATCTGGCATTGCGATATTAAATAACTATAAAACTAGAAAGCCAAAATAACTAAATCACCTGGCAGCCAATTTCTGAGAGTTAAACCACAAACCCGGAAAATGGTGGAGTGTGTTGAAATAATGTAAAGGAAACCCATAAATTCAAACTTTATGTTCTGTAAAGAACAAATATGAAAAAGGCATCAAAATAATGAAAGATTGTTTATGTATTCTGGCATGAAATGGGAATGTGTTATGAGAGAGAGAGCAGTGGTGGAGACAGATCGACGAAGCTGACAGTGTGGTATTCATCCTGCACGGCGGAGCAGACGTCCCGCTAGTGGCAGTAGACAGCGCAATAAATCAAGGGCTCTCGAAGCTGTACCTACAGCTTATTACATCCAAGATGACAAATAAATAATAATCCCTGTCAGAGCGGTCCTTTGCTCAAGGATTGAGCCTGAAACCTTTGGCTCATCACTCCTCATCTTAAGTGAAAACACTAGAACTAGGGAATTGGAGGCCACACTTTGCTAAGCTCATGAAACACAAAACAAGCGGGACCTGGGAACTAGGACTGAGCAAGAAAGGTCAAGAACGAAGAAAGGATAAACATTTAAATAATCTTGACCGAGAGGGGCCAAAGGCAGTGAAATGAATGCAGGTTAACATGTCCTAATCACCAGGGGAAGAAAAAAAGTGTGGCACTTATTCCTTGCCCCCACCACTAAGAGGGAGAAATATTAGGCTTTGGTTTAAACTGTGTACGGGCAGGCAAAGAGGCAGGGGCACAGAGATGCCAGGAACCAAACACCAGTGTCTGCCACCCTCCCAAGCCCTCACTACCCTGTGCACCCTCCTGCCTTATTAAAGAACCATGGAATATGGTGGAAATCTATCTTCCCCATATAGTAATTGCAGCTCTCTCAGAGCCTCAAAGGAGATGAGGCAGTGCCTACCAGGGCCAAGGCAGGAGGAAGGCTGAATCACAAAGCCACCCATGTGTTTCCCTGCTCAGTGACCTCAACACCTCCTCTCATGTGTGTCTCTCACTGGCTCTTTAATGTAGAGATGATAGAGAACCCTGCTTCTAAATATGCTGGGCATTCATGGGCATTATGATCTTCAATTTGTCCCCTAAACTTGAGCATCCCCAGTTTCCTATTGTTCTCAACTAGTTTGGTGGAGGGTTTCTCTAAGGACCCTGAATCATTTCTCTCGAACTTCCCCCTATCTGGGCAAGTTTTCCACTTACAGCAGTACCCAACTGGGCTTTCCAAGCAAGATCATCTCTCCTCCCTGTCTGACACATCTCCAGTGCCTTCAGGAAAACACAGATAGGCTCAAAAGGGTTTAGACTCCAGCTCCCTCAGGTCTCTCTCTCTCTCTCTCTCTCTCTCTCTCTCTCTCTCTCTCTCTCTCTCTCTCTCTCTCTCTCTCTCTCTCTCACACACACACACACACACACACACACACCATCCTAACAATCCCTGAATATCCCACCAGCTCTGATTCAGCCACCCCACTATAATAAAACAAAATATGTTTTGTGATTTGAGAGAACTGCATAAAATTGGTCTGCAAAAAAAAAAAAAGCACAGGAAATCACTACAAAGCCCTAAACCCCAGTGGCTAAAGTAAGAGTTTCTGATATTACAAAAGAAAAATGGCCACCATCCTATGCTCATCTTAGAATACACTGGGGTCCTCATTAATGCTTCACCTAGCCATACTTCTTCAGACAAAGGGTACCTAGCAGAGTGCAGCAAGCAACTGCTGTGGTCAGGTAAACCTGAGTTCAAATTCTGATTCCACAGAAGTTGGATGATCTCAGGTAGGGCACTTAACCTTGCTGAGTCTCATTCTCCTCCTCCAGGAAAAAACCTAGTGCACTAATTCCCACCACAGGATTATTTTGAGATTAATTGATATCACATGCTTAACAGTTCCTAACATACCCTGCAAGCCCAAAAGATGCCAGTCCCCATTCCAGTTTGTTTTTTCCTCATTTTCTATCATCCACTAAAGCAGAATAAATAGTATCATCCACATGACTAGATCCTCATGAACCTTCAAAATATAAAAAGGTCACTACAGAAACACAAGCTTCTTAGAAAATAATTTGAGCCTAGAGAAAATACATAGCTCATAACTTCAAAGAAATTCATCTAAGGTTTTAGGAAGTTTGGGGCTATAAGTGGGTAAGTTATACAATACAATGGGGTCACCTCAGCCCAATAACTCTATACCTGGAATTCTATTCATGCAAAAACAATCTAAAATATGGAAATTTCAGATACATGAAGATATAAATTATACTGTTATTATAGTAAAAACTATAAGCAAACTAAATAGCCCACACTAGGGTTTTAAAAATGTTTAAAATTATTTGTAGCACTGGCTTGTGTGGCTAGTGGATTGAGCACTGGCCTGTGAACCAAAAGGTCGCTCGTTCAATTCCATGTCAGAGCTAATGCTTGGGTTATGGGCCAGGTCCCCAGTTGCAGGCATGGGAGAGGCAACCACACATTGATGTTTCTCTCCCTATCTTTCTCCCTTTCTTCCCCTCTTTCTAAAAATAAGTAAATAAAAATAAAATCTTTAAAATTATTTTAATATGGAATGCTCATTTGAAGGAATAGTATACAGTCTTTAAAAATGGTTATAAAAACAATGCAGTAACAGGGCAAAATATATATCATATAACGAAAAATGCTGACACTTGTACCTCTTGCTAAGTGACTCCAGGCCCAGCACTAGCAGCAGCCAGCCTAGATTCACAGTTTGGCTTTATCTGGGAATCTCTAAGCCCAGCACAGGCAGCAGACATCTTAGTGTCTGCTCATGTAGTGTGGCCCCAGGCAGAACACAGGTGGGGTTAGCCCTGGCCTGCAACCCCTAGGAACTCCCAGAGCCTGCACACTCAGTAGACAGCTACAGACCACATCAGAGCACCACCATCCTGCCCCTGCACAGCTGATCCTCCACAGAGGGGAGAGGTTGGTGGACAGTGGTCACAGCAATCCTTGCAGCTGACTGGCCTGGGTAAGTCCGTCCCATTGACCTGCCAATAGCAACCAAGGCTCAACTACAAGAGGAGAGTATACTCAGCCCACACGAAGGGCACACCTCAAATACCCATCTTGGGTGATAGGGGAGGCTGTGCCACTGGACCCTAAAGGACACCTGCTACATTAGGCTATGCTGCCAAGACAGGGCATCATAGCAGCTCTATCTAACTCATAGAAACAAACACAGGGAGATTGCCAAAATGAGATGACAAAGAAACATGGCCCATATGAAAGAATAGATCAAAACTCCCGAAGAAGAACCACACAAAAGGAAGATAAGCAATCTGCCAGATTCAGAGTTCAAAACACTGGTTATAAAGATGCTCAAGGAACTTAGCAAGGACCTCAACAGCATAAAAGAGATCCAATCAGAAACAAAAGATACACTAATTGAAATAAAGAACAATTTACAGGGAAACAACAGCAGAGTGGATGAAACCAAGAATCAAATCAATGATTTGGAACATAAAGAAGCAAAAAAAACCACCAATCAGAACAATGAGAAAAATGAGGATAGTATAAGCAATCTCTGAGACAACTTCAAGCATTCCAATACTCAAAGCATAGGGGTGCCAGAAGGAGGAAAGAAAGAGCAAGAAATTAGAAATCTATTTGAAAAAAAAATATTGAAAGAAAACTTCCCTAATTTGGTGAAGAAAATAGACATGCAAGTCCAGGAAACACTGAAAGTCCCAAACAAGATGGATACAAAGAGGCCCACCCCAAGAAAAATCATAAGTAAAATCCCA
The DNA here is from genome assembly GCF_987537825.1 of Furipterus horrens. Lineage (NCBI taxonomy): Eukaryota > Metazoa > Chordata > Mammalia > Chiroptera > Furipteridae > Furipterus > Furipterus horrens. The sequence continues at coordinate 165,381,627 of NW_028327175.1, read as the reverse complement.
AAGGTTAAAGATAAAGAGAGAATCTTAAGTGCAGCAACAGAAAAGAAGTTAGTTATGTACAGAGGCACCCCCATAAGACTGTCAGCTGATTTCTCAAAAGAAACTTTGCAGGCTAGAAGGGATTGACAAGAAATATTCGAAGTCATGAAAAGCAGGAACCTACAGTCAAGGTTGCTCTACACAGCTAAGATATTATTTAGAATCAAAGGAAAGATAAAGTGCTTCCCAGACAAGAAAAAAACTAAAGGATTTATATGAAACTCCTTTCATTTTTATATGAAATGTTAAAGAAACTTATTTAAGAAAAAGAAGATCAAAACTATGAACAATAAAATGACAATAAATACATATCTATCAATAATTGAAAATAAAAAACAAGAAGAAAGAAAGAAATATGGATATTGAGTGTTTTGATCGTTGCCAGGCGGGAGGGGGCTGTGAGAGAATGGGTGAAGAGGTGAGGGGACCAAGAAGTACAACTAGATAGTTACAGAATAGCCATGAGGATGTAAAATATAGTACAGGAAATGGAGTACCCAAAGAACTTATACACATGACCCATGGACATAAACAATGGTATGGAAATGGCCTGAGGGAGTGGTGGGTCCTGGGAGTAGGGAGGAGGATGCAAAGGGTGAAAAATTGGGACAACTGCAATAGTATACTCAATAAAAATAATTTAAAAAATAAAATGATACTCTTAAAAAAAGAAAAATGCTGACACAAAATTGACACTGCCTCTCATTTTAACTATGCAGCTTTATACTTCTGGAGAAAGACAAAGAATATACAAAAATAATAATAGTGCTAGTGTTGCAGAATTATAGGCAATTGTTTTTATTCTCTTATTTTTTCAAACTTTCTATGATTATGTTTCACAACACATTAATTTAAAAAACAATTTTAAAATTTCAAAAGTAAAGGAGTTAAATGAATTAAAAATTGGAAATGTCGGACAGCTGCCAAGATTTTTAGGCTCCCCCTGCTTCCTATCATCCAAGACACCACTCTGGGACCTTTTGTGAGATGGTGGGCAAAGACAGAATAAACACCTATTTAAAATGTTGTGATCCCGGATCACCCCATCCTTTTCCAGTCATTCCTCACATGCCCTTACAGCCAATACTGTACCATCAGCCAGGCCTGCTTCCAGCCTTGTTGCTGACATCATTCAGTCCCTCCCTCCGTATTCCTAGGTAGATCACTTCTAATGAGAATATTCCAGTTTTCAAAGTCTGTGAGTCTGGAATTTCTCCCGTAGCCCCTTATGAGGTTTGGCTTGCTACCACCCATTCAATGTTCCAAAGGCCATTTCAAAAGAAAGCTCTTGAGGATAGTTGGAAACTGGGCAAGGAAGTAATATGAAGAGAGAGAGAAAACGTTGTTCTGTAACCGTCCCAAGTTACACGTTCCTTTCCTCACCCAGAATGAGACTTTGGGTTTTTGGGTATGCCTCCTTTTGTACCTCATTCCCTGAACTTAGTGGGGGGAAGTCTCAGTCTGAAGATGAATACTGCAACATTCTTCATAAACATTCCAACACAAATAATTTGCTGATATTTTATTGATTGAATTTTGTTACCAGAAGACAGTTGTGGAGCCTGTCCTCTTACAAAAACAAGGAAAAGAGAAAATAACATTGGGTGTCTTGTTCTGTGCTATATGCTTTAATGCGTACTTTAACTCATTCAGCAACAACAACAACAACAAATCCATGGGATGGCTAGACCTTCCCCAGCCCCCAGTGGTTCTCCTTCCATCATCTAGGTAATGAATGACATTCTATTTAGGATTCATATTTATGCCATTTCATTACAGAAACCCTTTACTTGAGGCAGTTTGAATTTAAGGTCCTAATTTATCCTCCTTGTATTCCTCTTCCTCTCTGTGCTCTCACTGCTCCCTTGGAGGCACACCTAGTCCAGGAAACCAGTCCACAGTTTACAGATGGAAAAACTGAAGCCCAGCAAGGGGAGGAACTTGGCCACGACACTGAGTTACCTTCAGGGCTAGAACAGGTGCTCAGGCTGCTGGTCCTTCCAGTGCATCATGCTGGTGCCAATTACTGGTTTCCACACAGTGGAAAGGAAGAGGTAACACCTTCTCGGTATTTTCTTAAAAAGTGGAAAAGGCATTCCTATGTGGCCCACATGACACCAAAACCCCCACTACCCCTGAAAAAGAACTAGTTCCCTCAATTGTGGTTCATCCCAAGGTCAACAAATTGTCACCAGGGACCTTTGCAGGATGGGGGAGGGCATCACTGCACCATGCCAAATTCTTAAAGCATGCCATTGTCCAAAACTAATTTTTTAAATACATCATTCAAGATACATTTGAGTTCACTGTCTTAAAATGAGTTAACCTAACAAAAGGTATGAGTAAAATAATAATGCAATCATTTAACACAGTATCACTGTTTATAGTTTTTTTTAATATAAACATAGCAATTCTGCTAATACATATTACATACGTTTACAACAATGCAAAAAAGCTGAAAGGTGGTTATTGTTGAATTGAAAAGTCCCAGAATCCCACTAAGAAAATAATGTGAGACAATAATGCATATTTCAGGTGTACACTATAACTGAGTTAAATTATTATGGATGTACTTCATACTTAATTACCTTTCTAAAATATGCTGGGGTATTTTGTCATAAGTTCTGCAGAGTCTGCTGTACCTCTGCACAATACTGCTCTGAAATGCAAACCCTTTGCTAATGTTTTTATTTGAATAACTTATTACCCAATATAGCAAGCATCAACACATTTTATAGAACCAGAACTTGGCTCTCTGAAATTTCTCCTGCCCTAATGCCAGTCACTGTTGGGAGCATTTAGTTATAAATTGTCTTTCAATAAAAGTAAAAGCTCCCAAAACAACAAAATGAAAAGACACAGCAGCTTAAATCAAGGGAAGTCAATTTCCACATGCCGATCCTAAATATTTCATGGCCCTATTTTATTCTGACATTTGTAGATGACTAAAGTGTTACAAAGGAAATAAAATGCTGATTAAAGAGTTCACTGTCATAAAGGTTACTGAATTGTAAATGGCCCTTTCCATCTTCCTGTTAATAGGTACCCAGCTGTAAACATCATGAAAGATGTGACGGGAGGGCGGCTTCCCTCCTTTAGGAGCTGTATATACATTAATCACTGAATCACCAAGCCATGCTTAATTGCAAGCTGTATATCACACGAATCCATGGTAAGTAGAAGGAAACTCATTATTGCTGCTTCGTAACTACTGGGTACTTCTCATTTTAACCTCCTCGCACCTGGGACACTTTGTTGCTTTACAACAGGAATGCAGAATAGGTATTACACCACTAATTACAGCCCACGCGGGCACCTCCATCTCAGCTGCCTGCAAGAGAAAACGGAACTCTCTCAGATCTGCAGCCATCCTAGGCTTCTGCCTCATTGCTGGTTTTCATATGTGGCTTCCCCTTCCCCCAGCTGCTTCCCACTGCTCCCATACCACCCCCTCCTCCCCGTTCCCTTCCTGGGAACAACATGTTTAAATCCATTACTCCTTGAGAGTTTACAGAACTGTTTAAATGATAAAGGAAAAAACTGCAGTATATTTTGCTTTGACAAAATTATTGATTTAAATCCCATACAATAGCACAATACTATTTAAAGGTCAACCCAAGAAAAATGAGTTTACACCCCAACAGAGCCAAGCTTATCTGTCATGAAAGTGTAATGATGTGTTTATTCCCTCACTAGAGTGTATATATTTTTCAGGAAGAGATAACAGTCTACTTGCAGGTGAAATCTGCTCTTAAATGGGAATTTCAGGAGGTATTTACATTTCCGATGGTGGGGCTGATATCTAAAGCCCTGAGACCCATTTCTGTACTTACTAGTCAGATGAGTCTTTATCTTCATCGCCTAAAAATTATTCTTCTCATTCCCGGGTCAAAAATGAGACATGCACTTGAAAACTATAATCACAATTTACGTGGGAATCTTTTAAGAAGCCTAGGGCTGCAAACGGAATGAAGGGGTTGCCACGATAACTGCCTCTCTTGCACTTTTGTTTCTTGTCTACATTTTTTAAAATGGCAACAAAATGTTCTAAATTGATGATTTCTAGAAATATTTGTCATTAATGAGTCTACACAATTATCCTTTTGTTTTCTTTTCAAAAAGCCAACTGATGTATGATCTATCTCACGACTTCCACCATCACCCTTGCCCAGGCATGGGCCTCACTTGGCTGGGGTGAAGGGAATGAGGCGTAATACCCTGCACTCAGGTCTCGGCGCTAAACAACCCTGGCCCACTGCTTCTCCGCTGAACTCAGTTCAACCAACATTTATTGGATGTCAGGAACTACACTAGCTGCAGAGGTACAAAATAACACAGTGCCACTTCTCTTGAAAAGCTTCATCCATTCATCTGGAAAAGATGTACTGAGCATCTATCATGTGCCTGGTACTGTGCAGTGACCACCCAGAGATGATGGTATTACAGGGCCAATAGACACTGAATACATTATTACAAGTGAAATAGCTATCCCAAAAGTGGACGTTCAGGATGCCAGGGGAGCATAGAGCAAGGGAAGCAAAACCAGTCAACAGGGTTCAAGAAAAAGGCCTTAGTTAGGAAGTGACATTAAAACTGAGACTTCAAGGACACAAAAGTACAGTATTCCCTCACTTATCATGGGTATTACATTCTAGATCCCCCCGCGATAGGTGAAAATCCATGAAGTAGGAACCTTACATTTATTTTAGTATTTATATATATTTTATGGCTTTATAAACCCTTCCCACACACTTATAGACTGTTCCCAGTCCCTTATTAACCTTTCCCACTCCCTTATTAACCTTTTCCACACTTTTATAAACACTACTTATGCTCTTAAACATATTCTACACTCCTAAACCTACATAACTTTAACAACGTACATATACAGTACCGCAAAATTCCGCGATATAGCAAAAAATCCATGATAAATAATTAAATACAATATTTTTAAAAAACCCACGATACAGTGAGGCCACGATAAGTGAACCACGATATAGAGAGGGACTACTGTATTGGCTATGTGAAGCAGGAGGGAGCAGGTGAAGGGAGTGGGAAGAACATGTGCAAGGAAGGACCCAGAGACAAGACAGTCTTCTGTAGAGAGCAAACAGAGTAGCTATGTGATCTGGCTGAAGGATACTAGGGAGGGAAGGAAGAAAGTCCTGCCAACAGTGCTGAGGGTTCTGAACCTAAAGAGAACCACTGCAAGGTCTCAAGCCTGGGAGAGACATGACCTGGGACGGTATGGAAAATGGATCAGAGGTGAGTCAGGGTTACTGATGGAATTCCTCTCAGTGAAGGCTATTAGAGCAGCAGGAGTAGTTAACAACAAAGGGGTCAGTGCCAATGTTGAGCAAAGACCACAGAAAACCCCTACTCCATTCCTACCAGTACACAAGAAGTACATTCTCAGGAAGTAGTCTTCTTCTTGTGTTGAAAAGACTGAGCTGACTAGGCTTATGATTGACTAGTAGGGTCTGTTCCCATTTTCACAGGTACAGTTTAAAACAGCTCAGAAATCCTAATTATCTCCTTCAGCACCCACCAGCCCACTGGCTATTTTCCTGCCCTTATTAGCTCTATCAAAAGATGAGCTGGAAAAGACAGCACTTCAAATCTAGGTAATTTATTGCGAATGCTTCGAGTGATAGCTGCTTTTCTGCCTTTGGTCAGAAAGAAAAGTTAATTGATTGGTTAAAACTAGACCTGAGGGTCGTTGGAATTTAATTCATCCCAGATGTCACCCTGTTCCTCACAATCATGGGTGTTAGGTCCTCGGTTGTCTAAAAATTAGTCAGTATACAATTTTATGTCTCTTCCAACACTCCTCATGGGGAAGAGGAGCTGGTGTTCATGAATCTTCTATGGCTCTATCATTGGGAGATCCTCATAGCCTCTCACATTTAGGCAAAAGCCTAAAGCTACCTGCCTTGTCAGGTGAACCACAGGAAAGCTGATCACAGTCTCATAGCCCAACCCACCACAACTGCCTCTAAATCCCCTCCCCAACTCCAACAGCACCATTGCAGGCCAACACTGTCACACCTAATGCGGGAACCTTCTGCCTTCTCAGGTAACCCTTGTATTGCACCTCTTGACTCTTCCTTCTCATCCCAATGGCGGAGAGATGAGTCGGCCCTGCATGATCACCGCTAAGTCTCACTTGTAACATTCAGTTTCCTAAGTGATATCCTTCGGGAAATTGTGAAATGAATAATCCTAACAAGCATCCTTCTACACAGGATCATGGCCAAGTAGAAAGGTCATCTGCTTTGGAATTAAGCACACCTGGCCCCCACAGCTAAGCCCCCACCACCACTACCCCCACACACGCACACCATCACCTATGCTTCCCAGGCATACTGCTTAAACTAGGATTCTCCATGTCTTCATTATCTATCTATACCTTTATTCATTCACTCAATAAGTAGTTATTGAATGTCTATCATTCCAAGAGTTTTCACATTTATCTCATTTAATCATCACAATAATCCCTTAGAGAAAATTCTTCAAATTCTTTTGATCATGCACCCCAACATGTTACCTATTTATAAATTATACATACTTATCATTGTACCAATGTACTCATAAAACCTATAGAAAATAGGCACTTTAAGCATAGGAAGAAATATAAATACTTTAAATGCAATTCTACTCATTAATAATGTTAAATCCTCTTTGAGATCAACAGAAAACAGATACTATATTTTACATAATATATATTAATTTTTTTCATTACAAAAATGTTATATTTTTATACCTTGCTATGTTTTAACTTACTGGCTCAACACTGTAAAAAGTGAACTTAACAGCTAAGTTCTAGGACTTCCGGCCAAGATGGAGATATAGACAGACACGCTGCAACTCCCTCCACAACTAAGAAGGAATACAACTACCTCAAAACTAGAGACAACCAGAAGTTCCAGAAAATCAAGCTGCATGGAAGTCCAACAAACAAAGATATAAAGAAGAAATACTCATCCAGACAGGTAGGAAGGGCGAAGCTGGGTGGGCAGAGAGGACAAAGTATGGTGGTGGTGGCAGCAGTGGCAGCAGCAGGCTGGCAGAAAGCACAGTCACAAGTTTTGAAAAATTGGGAGGCACACCTGGGGAGCATTCCCAGCTCCTCACCGGACTACAAAGCTCATGGTCCCAGCACCAGGGAAAATCAAGCCTCATTGCTTCTGACTGTGCAGACCAGTAGGGGTTGGGGTAGAGGTAGAAACTGCTGGTCTCTCAGAAGAGTATGTTTCTTTAAAGGGTCCCCACAGTCCTAGAACGTCAGCAGACCCATCCACTCTGGGAATGACAGCCAGGGCAACCGCTAGAGAGGCGCCAGTCCCATACGAAAGTGGGAGAAGTATCTGGAAAAGGGGCAAGTGCTGGGCAAGCGACATTATTCCCTCTCAGACCCTCCCCCACATACAGCGCCACAACGTGGTGAAACAGGTTGCCCTGTACTGATGAATAGCTAAGGCTCTGCCCCTTATAATGTAACAGGAGCAACAGCTCTACCTAAGACAGAGGCAAACAAACACAGGAGCCTGTCAAAATGAGGAGACAGAAGTATGGCCCAAAAGAGGGAACAGATTAAGGTTCCAGTGGGAGAACTAAATGACAAGGAGATAGCCAACCTAACAGATAAGATATCCAACCTAACAGATGCAGAATTCAAAACACTGGTGATAAAGATAGATGCTCACAGGCCTGACAGATATGCTCATGTACGGCAAGTGCATAAGAGAAGAAGTGAAGGCTATGCTAAGTGAAATGAAGGAAAACCCACACAAAACCAAAGGTGAAAGGAAGAAAACTGGGGTTTAAATCAATGATTTTGAACATAAGGAAGAAAAAAACAGTCAACCAGTACAGAGTGAGAAAACAAGAATTGAAAAAAATGAGAAGAGGCTTGGGAACCTCTGAGACAACTTTAAACATGCCAACATCCAAATCATAGGACTGCCTAAAGGAGAAGAGAAAGAGCAAGAAATTGAAAACTTATGTGAAAAAATAATGGAGAAAAATTTCCCAAATTTTGTGAAGGAAATAGACATACAAGTCCAGGAAGCATGGAGAGTCCTAGGCGAGCTAGACCCAGAGGGGACCACACCAAGACACATCATGATTAAAATGCCAAATGTTAAAGATAGAGAGAATTTTAATAGCAGCAAGAGGGAAGCAGAGAGTTTCCTACAAAGGGGTGCCTATAAGACTATCAGCTCGTTTCTCAAAAGGCACTTTGCAGGCAAGAAGGAATTGGAAAGCAGTATTCAATGTGATGAAAAGCAAGGACCTACAACCAAGATTACTCTATCCAGCAAATCTATCATTTAGAATGGAAGGGTAGATAAAGTGCTTCCAAGACAAGGTAAAGCTAAAAGTGTTCATCATCACCAAGCCATTATTATATGAAATGTTAAAGGGACTTACTTAAGAAAAAGAAGATCAAAACTGTGAACACTAAAATGACAACAAACTCACAACTATCAACAAATGAATCTAAAAAATAAAAACGAAGTCCAGCTAAGCAAACCAGAATAGGAACAGAATAATAGGTACAGGAATCATTTGGAGGGTTATCAGCTGGGAGGGAGAGAAATGGGGAAATGGTGCAGGGACTAAGAAGCATAATTGGTAAATACAGAATAGACAGGGGGATGTTAAAAATAATATAGGAAAAGATGAAGCCAAAGAATTTATATGCATGACCCATGGACATGAACTAAGGGGGGTGGGATTGCTGGAAGGAATGGGGGTACTGGGCAGAGGGGAGCAAAGGGGGAAAAATTGGAACTACTGTAAAACAGAATCAATAAAATATACTTTTTAAAAAAGTTAAGTTCTAATTTCAGCTTATTTTACCCATGATTTTAATAATTGAATCATAGTCTTAAAAGTTATTTAAGTATACATACTAGTTTCTTGTGGCATAAAAATTAATTTATTCTGTCACAGTTCTGAAGTACCACTGGGCCAAAATCAAGGTGCCAGCAGGTCCACAATCCCTCCTTAGGCACTAGAGGAGAATTTGTTCCTTACCTTTTCAAGCTTCTGGATGTTGCTGGTGTCCCTTGGCTTGTGAGCACATTAGTATAATCTCTCCCTCTCTGATCACCACTTTTTCCTTTTATGTCAGTATCAAATCTCCCTCTTGCCTGTCTCAAGAAGACACTTGTGATTGCATTTGGAAGCTACCCAGATAATCCAGGATAATCTCATCATCTCAAAAATCCTCAATTTAATCACATCTGCAAGGACCCTTTTTCCATATAAGGTAACATTCACCGATTCCAGAGATTAGGACCTCATACCTCTGGGTGGCCATTATTCAGTACCATAGTACATAGGAAAAGAAACTGATCACTGGCTGAGTTTATTAAATCATGGTACACTTTTTCAATCTCATTAACCAGTCATGCTCAGATTTCTGTTTAAATTCAGTGGGTAAATTTCCACAGTCCTTAATGTCAATTATCCAGAACATGTGGCAATTTTATGTTTTTCATAAATGAATTCAAAACCCACTAAAATTTCTTCTTCTTTTTTTTTTTTTTTTAAGCTTTAATTTATTTTTAGAGAGAGGTGAAGAGAAGGAGAAAGAGAGGGAGAGAAACATCAACCAGTTACCTCTCCCATGCCTCTAACTGGGGACCTGGCTGGCAACACAGGCATGTGACCTGACCGGGAATCAATCGGCAACCTTTCGGTTCACAGGCCGGCACTTAACCCACTGAGCCAAAAAGGCTAAAATCCCTTCTTTGAGATGACTTCTTAAATGGTTAGAAAACTTCTTTTCTGAATTTGTATGGTACTCAGAGATGAGCATTTTTATAGATGATACACCTATAGACAATGTTCAGAAGAGAGCTCACATGATGGTGGAAACCTTTCCAAACCTTTGTTTTCAAAATGTTTTCTCCATAGTACAAGTCTCTTTTAGGAAACATTTTCTCAGCTGGTGGGCATTAGGGGTGAAAAAATTATGAAAACTTGAATTTTTGTAGAAGAAAAATGGGGAACACATATTTACAATTTAAAAATCTCTCAAGTTCTTTATCATGACATAATCAAGTAATCTCTGTTGGAACCAAAGATTCTTTTATTCAATCGCCAACTCATAATCAAGTATAATGTAAAGTTTCTGTTATCTGAGAATTTTTTTAAATAAACTTAACCCCATCACTGACATCTTGTAACCAGGGACTAATTAAACTTACAAACTGCTGAAAACAAAAAAAGAGGGATGGTGGCACTATAAGCTGCCCCTGAAAGAGAGTTCCCAGGTGGCCTCTGGAACAGGGGCCCCCCACTCTGTGTGGCCTGTGTTTTTACGGTACACACCTGCACCAAGTGAGGGTGCCAGTTCAGTCCGAATATTAAATACTGATCTAGCTTATTCCTTTCCATTTTTGGATTAAAAAAATCAGAAAAAGAATTCTAACACTGTCTTCCAGCATGCCAGCGGTTTTTATGATATATTCGCTCAGCTCAAGCTCCTCACTCTAAGGACCATTGCCTCTGGGTTAAGGGTGAGTGAGTGTTCTTATGCTGATGGGGAAATGAAGCTGAGAGAGGCTAAGGGAGTTGCCTAAACAGCACAGAGAGCAGGTGTCAGAGCCAGTATTTGAATTCAATCTTCCAATTCCACAGCTGAATCACATTCCACTGCTCTGTAAGTCCTCCCCTCACCGTTGGGAAAGGTGAGGCAGAAAGCTCAGCAGACTGGTTTAAACTCAGGTTCTCAGTCTAGGCTACCTGGATTTGACCTTGGTTCCATCACATCCCAGCTACGTGACCTCAGGTACATTAGACTTTCCACCTCAGTTTTCTCATTCTCAGAATGGGGATAATAAGAGTATCTATTCCAGAGGGTAATGGTAAAGATGAAATGAATTAATTCATGTAAAGCATTTAAGACAACAAAAAACACATAATAAGAAAAAGTAAGCACTCAGACATTAGTCATGTAACAATACCTATTTTGTAAGGCTTTCTATGGAGCATGAGAAATACACACACATATGTGTATACATATACATACACATAATATACAGAGAGAATGGGGGGGGGTTGCACATGCACCTGGAACATAATTGGTACCCACTGAGCTTTTGTTTTTAATTTTGAATAGAATATGAGGGTCACACAAAAGTCTAAAGCTGACGGGGTCCTCCATATGAGCAAGAAAGCATCTTTCTGGTGCCCTTCAGGCACACTACCCCTCTCCATACCTCTCACAGAGTTTAGCCAGTTACAAAGCCAATACCACAATCCCAGGCTTTGAGTTCTAATACATGCCTGCTGATAAATGCTCATGTCCATAATTCTAACCGCAGGAAAACAATTAATACTCTTCTAACAAAAAGGTCTAACCTGGGTCTATTATGAAGATCATTTAAAAAATATAATCTCTTATGGTAACAAGTATATTATAAGATTTTCTGTCCCTGTCTAAAAACCTCAATCAATATCCCTCTCTCAACATCTGAAACAGAAACTTTGTTTCTTAAAAAAGTAAACCAGTAGACATGTCAACAAAAACTTTGTCTTTTGACTCTGCTAAGTCACAGCGAAACAAAACAACATACCATTGTCCAAACCTAATCACTACTTCCCTCACCTTCTCAAAAGTAGGAAAGGAGTACAAATATATTACAAACAAATAAATCAATAAATATTTCACTGTGGAGCTCCTACTGGTCTCATCTCCTTATATTGACTCTGCCGGACACCCCATCATTGTCTCTGCATCACCCTAAACACTCTACGTCATTTTGTCAAATTTGAAACACTCATTCAAATTCTAATACTTGAAATAAAAATCAAGTAAAATTGTAGCTTCATAATCACATACCATCTGCAGAAAATTGATATAATAATGGCCAAGGAGACTGGAAGGAGGAAGCCAAAAGGCTAGGCAGAGCCACCGCACCTGAACAAAGCAAAAACTGTCACATAAAGAAATGAGGTCAATTGAAAAGAAGTTAGGACTTGCACACCCAGCACATACAGGTTTCACAGCAGTCCACACAAACACTTGAGGCTCCCAAGATTACAGCTGGGAGAGACAGAAGAAAGAAATCACACTGGATTCAAGTCCAGAAACCTGGGTTTCCATTCCTACTTTGCTCCTTTCCAGCACTGTAATCTTGGGAAAGTTGTTTGCCACCTCTGGACCCTTTTCTCTCCTCTGTAACATTGTTTCCTCCTCTGCAAAAATGAGAGTTGAACACCCTCATTTTTTTCCCAGAAATGTTTAGCTCAATTTTTCTAGACCTCTTCAGTCATCACCAATCTGTGTACCATTAAAGCTAATAACACTTTTCTTATGTTCAAAGTAGGTTTTTAATAAGTACCTATTGTGTATATCCTATCAATAGTTTTAAATCTGTTTACTAAATATATCTAGTTCTACCCACATTGGGTCACAAGGTAAGAATGGGCCCTTGTGACAATAAACTGTGGAACATCTTCTTGCCAGTGCAGGTCCCTTCAGAGCTTTCTCTCTCAGTTCAATGTCCACCTGTGTTCAAAATGTCAACTGCTCTGCAATCTTGAGTCCCTGTGTGAGACTAAAATTATCAGAGTCCCTCTGCCAACCTACCATGTACAAGCAGCATAGCAAGAAATACATGTGCATTGTTTTATACCTTGAAGATTCTGGAGTTATTTGTTACTGCAGCATAACTTAGCCAGAACTAATTAATAGGCAGTCTGAAATTAAATTATTGTTTTTCTTATTTACTTTATTTTATGGTAGCTACTGCCTATAATAAACAATCTTAGGTCTTTATAACTATTTGTGTTTCTCAAGTTAAAGCAGGTTCCATATATCTGGAGTTAATGACTCACTCTTCCAGGTATATGTCCATTACTTGAACTTCTCAAGGGATCTCCTGCAAAGAACAATGACCATCTCCAGTAAGAATTTTTTAAAAAGTAAGAACACAGAAATTGCACTTTAGTTTCATGAATAACTTTTCAATACAGCAGACTCTTAAGGAAAAAAAAGAACCAAGCTGTAAAGACACATGACAAAATGCTTTTAAAAACAAGCTCTGGTTATAGGCAATGAAAATACTGCAGGTTAGGGTAGACAGATTTTGCCCACCAAGAGCAGGTGAAGAGGAGACATGCCACTTACTACTTGGGCTCTGAATGTGAATCACAGAAGACTTGAGGTCAGTTAACAAAAACTACTGAAGAGAAGGGGAACAGGGTACAGCTATAATGGATGAGTTCATGGGGCCTTGTTGGAAGGGAAAGGGGGAAGAAAAAACAGAGATACAAGCTTAAAGTTTTTTTTTTTAGAAAAGCTCTGGGGCAGTAGAAATGCAGAAGTATATAAATGCATGTGAGATTTAAAAAGTGAAAAAAGCTAGATGGTTTAAAAAAGTATAACTTTCAAAAGGCATAAGAGAAAAAAGGGTAAAAATAAAAGCAATTACATTTTAATCAATTGGTAGATAATTTGCTATCTGAACCTTTTGGTTAAATGGTGTAAAGAAAATAAGTTTAATAGATAAAAATATTTATGGAAACTATTTATGATGTTTTTTAACCCTGAGTCAAACCCCTGTAGGATATTTCTTGCTTTAAAATAAGCAAGACACACCCCCTGCCCTGTTGGTTAATCATGGAACTGCTATTTGACAGAGAAATGGTCAGTGTGACCTCGACTGTTGTCTACTCAACAGCCACTCATCGGGTCCCAGATGTACAGGCTGGACTTACAACAGGCACATTGGGGGGGCCAAGTCCCACCCAGTGTGCCGACACTGTGGCCCTCACTGACGGAAGGATGTGCCGATGAATTAGCAGTCAGACAGCAACTGTCATTGGTAATAACTTCTTATTATGTCAAGGAATTTACATGCAGATCAATGTGAGCAATGTGCACTTGCTTATCCCCACCATAAATCACTATCGATCAGCACACCGATTCCTCGCCATAATTAGGAGCTATAGACAGGGTCGCAATATTATCTTGAATACTGTGTCACTGCCCTCCATATATAGCTGGCATCACAAAACTCCCACACTGCTGCTCTTACTACCCACGACACTGCTTCTGTTGTTATTGGGGTGAGAAGTGGGGGAGATAAGTGAGTAAAATGCCCCTGTGTGCAACATCTACCTGAGAGTTTCCCTGTACCCTATTAGAGGTTTAAAAAATGGGAATTTCTCCATATCCATATTGAATTCCTGTGTGCAAATGCAAAAGTTGGCAACATGCTGCTCTTAATCTGATTTATGCACCAATTTATTTTATACATTAGGCACACTGTATGCAGGCTGACTGATGCATAAAAATTTCATGCAGAAAAGGACTCACTCCCGTGCAACTGCCTTTCAGTTATTATTACCTCTTGTGGTTCGCATCCCACGGTGGGTAGGACAAATGACTCCATACACCAAATGCATTTTACCCACTGTACAAACATTCTGATCTGTTTCTATTTCCTCTCAGCTCCAACTCCAGAAAGCTAAAATCTCTATATCTTAACTTTCTGATCTTTTAATGCTACTAAACACCCACTTATGCAGAGAACATCTCTCTGTGCTCACTGTTTAACTGTGCATTTTTGTATAAACACACAAACATGCACAACAGAGGCAAACAACCAGAGACAGACAGACACATACCCACAACACACCTGGGTATTTTGGGTTAATTTTTTTGTTGTTGCTAAACATTTTTTTCTCTACACTTCATAACCACCATGCATTTTGCATTACTTTTCTAATTACCTTCACAGGGATATGTTCTCCAGAATATTAACAACAAAAATCCAAACAAACAAAAAGCTTTGGAGGTAGGGTTTTTAGTTAGGAAAAAAGCAGCTAGAAAAACCATCTTTCTGTATTTTCCTTTTATTAGAAGTGTCCTTTCATCCAAGAAATATGGAGCCTGAAATAAATTGTACCATCCTGCTTTTTTTTTATTCAAATCCTTGCCAGAGCTAGGCAGTATGCTAATGAAAACAGGTTGATAAATGACTCCCTGATATTTTCCAGACATTTTTCTCTCAGAAGTGCTCTAAACTGATGTAGCTCAAAGAGAATAAGGCGCATTAAGTCATTATATCAATTTTTGTTACCCAGATACTTCAGTCCCAGTTAAGCACTGACAGCCAATATAAAACAAGGCAAGGGCATCATACGACTCCATCGATCAAATCTTGTCGTAGATAGATTGCCTATTACACAAATAGAACTAGCGGATTCAGTTTGTAGTTTTATGCTCTCCAATTAAAGGATAACAGGGTACTTTCCCATAAATCTGCTAATTGCAACTGAATTAATTTAACAAATTTCTCCAAGCACAGAGGAAAAAGTGATTGGTTAAGCTAATGTAAACTAGCACAGGTTGTCACAAAGAGGATCCCATAACATCCTTTTGCTATACCTTGATTGGGCAAGGTGTCACAAGTATTTAGCTACATGGTGGTTCTCTGGCAACAGACAGCTGACAAGCATAAAACATTGCACAAATAGGAGATAATTTATTTGTGGTACTTTTTTCTCCCTCATTCCCCACTCTCCCTTACCAGAAGGATAAAATAACTCCCTCTTTGCATCTAATTAATGTTTCTCTCCAAGTGAGGCTGTTTTTTCTAAATCAGAATTACACCAGCTACAGCTCTATATTACAGAAAGGGGTCCCTCTGCACTACTCAGCCAGTGGTAGGAGTGACAGAACAACTGAACGGAACAACTGCCTACTGCAGTTCAAAGGAGAAAGTAACTCAATACTCCTGAATGGGGCAGGGCGAACACAAGGCATGATATCCACTCTCACAAATTAAAATACACAGGTAACGGTAGCCCAAGGCCAGAATCAAAGCAGATGATCCCAAGCCATAAAATAATGCATTGCAGGAGAATTCTTCAACTGCTGTGCCCAGCCCATGAGAGGTGGAGCTGAGAGGTCTGCACAACACAGGGGTGATTTGGGGTGCACCCCTGCCTCTCTCCTCGCTCCACCAAGTCTCCTTCATGCCTCAGCCAGGGACCCACGTATGCTGCTGATACAATGACCTCAACCGCTGAAGCAGGGAACTCAGGTGAGGATGGCGTGAGAAACAGAAAGCATATTTTTCAGATTGGTGAAATAAGATAGATACTAAATATCTTGTCCCATTGTGCCCATATTTTTAGACTGGATATTTTCTATTCCAGCTTGCAAAATACAGCTGCCATATCTGGGCTTGAAAGGCACTACCACCTGCCAAAAAGGGATAGATCTGGGTTCTAGAAGAAGCGATGGAGCCCAGAGCCCACAGAGAAGGGAGAAGGTCAAGGCAACAATACCAGGATGATGTCCCTCCCCAACTCAGACTAAAGACAGGTATCTCCAGCTCCTCTCTCTCCTCTTGTCAGCACAACTTTGTGCTTTCTTGCTGCCAAAGTGGACTCCTTTTTACCAGGGAGGAAAATCTTGGGGTGCACCCTATTTTCAAAAGCACCTTTCTAATAATTCTATTTGTTTGTTTCTGTTGAAAGAATGAAGCCCTGCCATGCCACCCCAATTTGAAGGTAAGCTCTTTGAAGACAAGAACCACATGCATTTTGTACTGCAGGTTTGGAGCAGTGATAACATGGCATGTTGCCTCTGGGTGTACAACATACATAACTTTAAAACTGGCTGAGTCATCTGGCCAAGAGTTAAAAGGGTTGTGCAAAAAGAGAGATGGTATGAGTTGAGTTCAGACAGGAAAGTACAGAGTGTAGATACCTCACACTATTAATTTGCTACTCTATATATAGCCAGAAATAAAACTGAAACACATGAACAGAAAACAAAAAATATTATGAGTTATATATTTTTATGTAAAAATGTTAGATCAAAGCCAAGAGATCTGGGTTATAGCCCCAGCTTTGCCATTAAGTAGTTACATGATGCTAGGATCATGCATAACGATTTCTTACTCATCCATAAAAAGAGGATATCAGAGTCCATCTCAGAATGAGCTCTAATGAAGGCTGGGAGATCTAGACATTATTTTGCAAAATGTAGCTGCATATGAAATCAAATTCCAGGGTGTTCCTAGCATTTTTTGAACAGTGCGTACCATATCAAAGTACACTGAATATAGTAAGGGTAAGTATTGTTTTTTGACACTTCTGAATCAGTTATCTAAATATATGTGTGCATGTAAGCTGTAATGAGAACTATATTCATTAAGGTCAGTCACAGTCAAAAAATAAATAAAACTGAAAGCCACCAATCCAGTGCATCCCAAGGATTGAATGTGAAGGTTCTGTGGCTCTGTCATTCACTGTTCACACCCAGAGCCAGGTTCAGGGACTACAGAACTGGTGAGCTGAGGCTCTGGAAGGACCAGTGCAGAAGCCTTCTCTCCCAAGAGCAGCTCATCAGTCATTTCTGATGAAAATGAGAGACTGGGAAACCCCTCATCTCAGGACAAATACATGTCTACGTAAAGATAATGAACTGACTATTTCAGCCAGGCCCTCAATTCAGAATGAGAGGTCACAGGTCTGCCACACACACACACACACCCCAGACAGATCTTGAATGCCAGGCACTCCAGAAAGGCACAGAACTCCTGCCAAAGGGGTTCTGAAAGCAAAGGCTGGCTCTCCCATCAGTTACGAAACACATTTCCTACATCGCTTCATGAGTCACATGCATACAGAAGCAATAGCATGGACTTGTTCTCTACGAAGGACCTGAGAAAGGATCACCTGGAAAGAATCGTGCCAGCCTAAAATAACTTGCTGGCCACCTCTCAAGAATCTACCTAAGATGTAGAACCTAGGAGTAATCCCCTAAACTCTCCATTTCTCCAGTTATGTTGAGCCTACTGGTCAATAATAATTTTTGCTCTGCCTTGTTATGTATGAGTTATGATCTGATGCATTGGTTGGAGGAAAATCTACAAAGAAAAAATGATTTATTATTACAAATATGTTAGGTTGAGTCTAAGCTTCTTGAGTAAAAATACTCTTCTAGCTAAAATATTTTCCATTATTTGACTGCCTCCTATATGAAGATGGACATAAGGGTTATGGAATTTGGTTTATGGAAGATGTGAAGAATACAACAGTATGAAAACTAAACCAAAGAGCTACTAATGAGGAAAGTAAATATAGGGTCTAAAAAATATCCAGCTAACTAGCTAACAAATATTTATTGCATGCCTACTATGTGTTGGGCACTTGACATTAGAATAGACTGAACAGAGCAGGTATAGTCCCTTCTCTCAGCAGCATACAATCTCATTGGCAAGAGAGCTGTTAAGTTTTATAAATAAGCCAGCACAGTGAAAGAAAAACAAGAATAATTAAGGGACTTTCAGTCTGAGGGTTGAGACCTGAAGGATAACTAGAAGAGCAGGCAGAGAGTGCAAGTGGACTTTTCTCGGGCCTCCTGCCACAGCCTTCACCACCTGAGCTCTTCCCTACCCTTCCACTCACATCAGCACCTGTCTATCAGTGAATCTCTCAACCCTCTCATACACCCAAGAGCTGTAGTCAGGCCACCTTCCTTTGATCCTCACTGGCCTTCTGTTCTCCCTAAGCCAGGCCCTTCACATCTCTCTACCCCACTGTTCCCTCAGCTGAGAATGTTTTTTTGCAGCATTCCAGATTTCCAGCTTGTTTAGGTTCCAATTCCAGCTCTACTTCACAGCTATGTGCCCTTATTGTTTTGTGATTGTTATTGTTTGTTTACTACTTTGTTTCTTATGTTCCACTGTTCATTAAAGAGCCAGATCAAACTGTCATTCTCCTGCAAAGCTACACAGACTTCCTCTAGCCAATATACCCCCTGCAATTATATTACACATACCACTGTCATAGCCCTTATCACATGATACTGCAATCCTTTATGTATCTCTTTGATCTCTGGACCCCAAGCCAGAGGCCACATCTTATTTATCTTGCTTCCTGTGGTGTCTGGAAATCAACAAGCTCTCAACAAACACATGAGAATATAGATGAATCAATGACTTGTTAAGGGGTGACCAGATAGATGGGGTAGCCTGGAAAACTCACCTTGGCCCTCTCTCTTTTTCTAAGGAGGTATTCCTTCAAGTACTTGAGCAGATAGGTTGAAACCCTCCCAGCCACAAAGTGAGCTCTGGCCTGAAATGTCACTGCCCATGATGACCATCATTTAAAGAGCTACTTGGGGAGTGAACCTGTCCTTCAGAAGCCAGGACAACCGTCCATATTTTCGGAGAAACATAATTTCTCATAACACTTCTAAATGTAGTAAGACATACTTTTTAAGCCCCTAGCAAAAATGTCTGAAAGTATCTTTCTGTTTATTGGTGTCGTTATGTATATAGTAACAATCACAGAAGCAGGGTATGACTGCACTAGCTTTATGCCTGGCAAACTCAGTGTCTGTGTTATCTGAACTCAAAAAGACTATAAAATTACATTTAAATGACTCACTTAACTACTAGAGTGAAAAAAGATCCAATTTTAAAACTGAAAAGGGAAAAAGAAAAATTACTACTATTTGGCAAGTGTTTATTATGTAAATAAGCAGAGAGCATGTCAAGAAATACAGATGCCCAACTATATCTGCACGGTAATGAAGAAGAACTTGGGAGAGAGTGGGGAATATGTTCTCTTTGGTGGGACTAGAGATAGCATCTCTCTGACTCTTTCACGGTTTTCAGCAGCCTCACTGGGTTGGGAAGCCTCAAGCCACAGGGTACAAACCCTGATGTGTCATGAATCCTTTTCATGGCAGGGCATGTGGGCCATTAACCCCCAAATAATTTCTCTATGGCACATTCTTCCCTTTGCATGTCAACGTGACAAGTTCCAAAGTCCCTGGAAAATGCTTCATCTCTAATGAAAGTAGGAGCTGATAATGTCACAAGGATTTTGAAAGCAAAGTTGGAAATAGAGTTGACGGTAGGTTGGAATAGAGCCTTCAATAAGCATCTGCATCCTAATGCTACTTTACAGGCAACATGTTGAGTCAGATGGCCACAGCAAACCTACAAGCCACTGCTTTGCTCATTTTTATAAAACTTAGAAATATCTGGCTGAGAACTTACTATTAGTTCTTTTCCATAATAAAATCTGTTAAAGTAAGGGCCCCTCTAAAATGGCCACAAAGGTAAAATTCATTTTGATGACAATTACTAAAAAAAGAAGGAGGCAGAGGTAAAAGATATAATAATTCCACCCATTGCATGTCTAGAATCCTAGGCGTGAGAGAGATCCTTTGACCTAACTCAGCCTGCAGATTCATTAATTTTAAAGTTTTCTCAGAGATTCCATGGTCCCTCATGTAAATCTACTTTAGCATTTCTCTCCCTGGCTGATAGTTCTGTGGGGAGTAGAGAAGACACTGATAACCCCTCACAATGCTAATTTATGTTTTATTGTATCATTTACCAACAAAGTATTTTGGCCAAACTGGGAAGGCAAAACTTCTTTCTGGGGCACAGGCAATACCAGAGCCAATCTCAAAAGATCCTTTAAGTGACTCCTTAAAATTAAGTGCATGTCTACCCCAGGTAAGAATCATAAAAATCTATAAAATGGGGGTGGAGAGAGGGCACTACAGAATGGCAATGAAGTTCTCCCTGCATGCTATGGGCCCATTCAGAAGCAGCTCCATGAGGGGAGGGACTGAATCACTAGTACATTTTAATCCCATGGTCCCTACTGTGTCTAACATATAGTAGCTGTGTGATCAATCTTTCAAGAATAAACTTAGGTGTCTGCCAAGCCATGGATGCCTAGAGCAGGCCCCTTCCACTCACACGAGGCCACCGTGGTAATAAACTCCAAGAAGACACAAGGCTTGTCTCAGACACCTTTCATGCAGGGTAAAGGAGAAGAAACAAACACTACCCAGGAACCTTGCCTGACACCAAAAACAGAGTGCAGGACATTTTATTCTCCGTTAATTTAGACATACGGTATTTCTCTATGATTACTGTAGCACGCAGTGTTCTTATAAGGTTATGAACTGGTTTTGCATCATTCCATTGCTAGAATTTAATACTGTACTAAGTGTGATATATATCAGCCATGATTAATCCTGCCCAGTTCTGCAGCATGTTTCTATAAAAACCAGCTTGAAATACAGGACTCTTAAAGCCCTTGCCAAATCTGTAAGATGTGATATGAACACAGCTCCAATCCAGGCGAGCAAGTCTAACTTACGCTGAGACTAGCTACACATTTCCCTTTGTGCTCTGTGAGCAGCTATTTATCCTATCACTGAAGCCTAGAGAATTCAGTGAGTGCTGCCCTGGCCTGGTTTACAACAGTATTATTAATACTGCTCAACAACAATGTAAAATTATAGATAAAATCTGAATAGGCCCATTATTGTTTTTAGAGGGAGCTAAAGAAGCTATATAATTTCTTTGGGCTTATAGCAATCTCACCCTGGCAAAGACAAGAGAAGAAACGCACACAGCAGCCAACTAGCCACCCCAGCTCAGCTATGTGTAAATCCCCTCCTTGAGTATCGTGAATTAAAGCAGATGAAAGTTTTAAAATGTCAGGCAAGTCCCTGGGGATGGATATGCTTTATGTTTTTTATACAGTGAACATTAATTTCAAATGGAAAGGGAAAGCAGCCCTGTATCTCCAGCCATTTGCTCCATTTTTTCTTAAGTTCCACGTGTCCACTTAGAACAGATCAGTCTCGGGGGAATTGATGCTTTGCTGAGTCAAACAGTTGGTCTCAAGGTAAAAGGAAAGTCCTTGTAAGGAACAAAATAAAAATCCACCATTCACTTCCAGGATGCAGTTCCAATACAGAAAACTTGGCATGGAGTTAGACATCTGAGGTTCAAACCCTAGCTCCAACTCTTTCTAGTGTTTGGTCTTTGAAAAATCTAGCTGCTCTGATCATTAATTTCCTTCTTCACAGGGTTATCAGATAAATTAATGAGTACATGAATATATACTATATAATATACCATGTCAATATATACACATATATACATATGTGCACATATACATATATTTGTGTGTGTATATCTCACGCACACACACTTTTCAGGTTGTCGTTTTAACTCTTTTTAACAGCTTTTCCCCCTATTTAAGCTCTATCATGCATTCTGGTTTTATTTAACTATTCCAGGAAGGAAACAATATTGCCATTCATTATTCATTCATTCATTCATACATACACTATATACAGAAGATATATTATGTGCCAGATCCTTTGGAATCCAACAGAAAACAGGATGCTATCTCTGCCCTTGAGGAGCTCACAATTTAGAACAGTGGTTCTTTCCATAAGGTGAATCATAGGTGAAATTCAGAAGCCTGGTCTCCCTGTTTAGGTCAAGCAATCAGTTTGACAGCATGATGATGATACAACAAATAACTGGACTAAGCACCGTGACCTAAGAATTACAAGACCAGAGGTCCCATGATAATTTGGATCATTGTACAACTGTCATTCCCTGACTACCCCCACTATGGGGAGAGTTTACTTCTCTGCCCCACTGATACTGGTCTTAGCCATGAGACTTGCTTGGGCCAATGAAATTTAGCAGTGTAATAGGAAAAGAGGCCCTAAATGTGCTCTCACCATGCTGCAATTTGGCTTGGCTCTTGCATTCAATGTTTTACCATGAAAGGCTTCAGGCAGCCTCTACTCTGTCAGTCTAAGCCCCAGAACATACATGGAACAGACCTAAAGGAAACGTAGAGCCTGGGGTCAAGGCCAACTGCCCTGTCATCTGGAGCAGTCAAACCAGTCAACTGCAGAACATGAGCAAGAAAATAAGTGGGGTGGTTTCTTATGCAGCATTATTGAGGAAATAGCTAACTGGTGTAAGGTCTAAGCAGAATCCCAGCCAGAAAATGATCACTTCATCAAAAGCAATTTGGCACAACTTAACTATTAAAGCATTAAAATGAGATTATGGTACAAAACATTCTTTTCATGGTCAAATCAATCATTGTGTCTCAACCCTTCTGTGCTTGGTTTCAGCTTTCTCTGCACTGAAGGAAATTAACAAAAAACAAGTTGATCTTGATGAGTATGACTCCAATCAATAATGTTAATTGGGCTCCTGAGCATAAGATAAAATGACTTCAAATCAACAAAAGGTTAATATAGCTTTCCCTTCATGCAGCATCACCTATGATAAATCTAGTGGTCTGAAATTTCCAATTTCATTAACAACATGTTTAACGTGCTAACAGGACAGGACCATCCCCACTACAAAATGTTCTCTCAGTACTCACTAGCAGGTTAACTGAAGATTGTAAAGCATATCCAATTGTGTGATTAAGTTATACCTGAACAAGAATGTAAACTTTAATTTTATTATCTTCCTGTCCTACCTCCTTCCCCATGATAGTTTAAGGAATTACTGGACATTTTATTTTATTGGCTATTTCATTCTAGTTGACATTATTAGCTAGCAAAGAAAAAAAAAATCATCCAGCATTCTTAATGAGCATATATAGTATGTAAGGAGGTGTAAGATGTTCTTGAGAGATGGGAAGAGAGGTTTAAAAGAAAAGGAAGAGAACCAGCATTACAAGGTTCCTGCCCTTAAGGAACTTTCGGTCTGTTATGACTTATCAATGGTTACATAGCCAATAATATACATATAAAATAAGCCACATTAACAAGTCATATGAACTAGACTATTGTTGACTATCCACCTCTCCTACCTTCTTTCTAACATCTTCCTAGATTTCCCCAAATTTGATTGGTATGCAAATAGCTCCATTCTCCTATCCCAGAACAGGATTCAACTGGCTTAATCCTATTAGCGAAGTCCACTTCCCTTGGCCACAGTAACTAGCTAAAGGCTAGGATATAACACTGTCTTAGTCCATTCAGTTTGCCATAATAAATAACCAGACCAAGTGTTTTAAATAATAAACATTTATTTCTCATAGTTCTGGAGGTGAGAAGTCTGAGATCAGGGTGTCAAGCATGGTCAGGTTCTAGTGAGGATCCTCTTCCTGGTTGCACATTGCTGACTTCTTATTGTATCCTCGCATGGCTAAAAGAGGGTGTGACAGATCTTTAGGGTCCCTTTTATAAGAGCACTGATATCATTCAGGAAATTTCATCTCTCATGGCCTAATTACCTCCCAAAGGCCCCATCTCCTAATACTATCACATTGAGGGTTAAAATTTCAACATATGAATTTTGGGAGGACACAAATAGTCAACTGAAGACCCCTTTTAGACTTATTTGGCCAATGAGACTCAATTTGGTGAATTTTGATCAAGCCTAAGAGAGCTGAACTTTATCCTGCTGAATTTGAACTAGAACATACAGAGTCTTAATAACTATGTGCACCCACCTTGCAGTGGGGCAAAGTCCACCAGTAACAGATCCTTCACTGAGGAAGAGCTGTTGAGAAATAGAGAGAACAAGACAGAGTTTCTGGTTCATGCCTTACCTGAAGCCATTACTACCATGAGAGCCAACACACTCTTTTTGTCTTTAAGACAGTTTGAGATTAGATTTTTTTACTCTGTGATTTACAACTAAAAACATCTAAGTAATATAACATGCAACAAATTTTCAAAGAAAGAGAAATTATTGTGGACTAGGAAAATCTAAATAGAATCCAAAGAGGAAGTAGGATATGTTCTGAGCCTTGAAAATGGATAAACTAAGTTACTGAGGAGAGTGGTTACAGAATAAAATAAAATGGGGTGGGGGGGGGGTGGGGAGCAAACCTAGTGATCTAGACAATGCCATCAGAATGGTAGTTCATGAATCTTGTCACTATCTTGTTTAATCCTCACAAATACTTTACGAGAGATGCATGACCACTGCAGAATACAGAGGGGAAAGAGATGCAATGTCACCAAGGATTGGTTAAGCCTCCCACCGAACTAGACAAGAATTCGGTTTCGGCCACTTGCTAGTTAAGGGAATACTTGGCAAGCTACTTCAACCTCTCTGAACCTCACTTTCTTCAAATTAGGTGTAATAGTAATGCCTACCTCTAAGACTGTGAGAATGGAACAAAATAAAAAGTGCTCACCACAATGTCTATCACAATGTACATGATCCATAAATATTAGTCATCATTTTTGTTACTGTTATTAAAAAAAGAAAAACTGGCTTAGTTAGGGTCTGCAGCCACAGTAGTGGAGAATCAAGACCAGTGGGTAGAAATGACAAAGTAAAAGCTTTAGGCTTAATGTAAGAAATAGGTTTCAACCATGTAGTGCTGTCTAGAGATACACTGATTTCTTCAAAAGGACTGAACCTCCACTTTTGGAGGTTTCCACTCAGAACATGAAGAGCCTCTGTTTAAAGACACCATGGCAGGAATTTGAGCATTAAAAGCATGATTTAAGGATTCTTTCATCCCTGAGCCTTACCAACCCTATGAGATACCACTGTCCTTCCAGTTTAATTCCCAGGGTATCCCCAAACTAAAGATCACCAGATTCTTTCCCCACATCTTTCCCATCCTCAGCCCTTAACAAGGCTCAAAATCACTCACACATTTAAGAAATGCAATACAAATTTGACTGGACTCACTACACCCACACTATCCTCCAATATTGCGAAAAGCTAATTTCATCTGTCACTTACGGGAAGTAAAATGACAAATATCTGTAATATCTGTCAGGTTATGAATGCTTTAAAAAGAGTTATGCAGCTGTCAATGTTCTGATGACATTAACAAGAGAAAAGTAAACGAAGAAGAGGAAACAGCGTGTCTGTGGAGTACCCAGTTGCCAAACTTCTCTATTACTTATATTACTAAAAATCAAATTACCTCTATAAAAAATGCAAACAATGAAGACTTCTGGAGAAAACTGATAGAGGCAAATCTGTTAATAATGCTGCCAATTCTACAGATTAGATCATCAGAATTAGCTTCAACACCTCAGTAGAAAGTGACTAATTCTATTAAGGAATGTGAAGTCTTTACTAAAGGTTCCCCACTGATGGTATAGGAATAAACATGTAAAACCTCTGACACAGAGTAACCAATATTTTTAAGAGCTTCTTGTCATCTTGGAAGGTGATGTACTATTGTATATAAGTAAGTCACCATGCATCCCATGTTGACTCAAAGAGTCCTAGTTTATATCCATTATTCTGGAATAATTATTAATAAAGTTTGCTAGTTTTGATAATGAGTTATTATGGTATATATATAGGAATGTGTCTATGTGTACAAGTGTATGTATACAGGTGCATGTATGTGATTCTGTATATACATATGGGTCTGTGTACATGCATATACATATATGTGTGTATGTATGAATGTACAGGGTGGGAGAAAAGTAGGTTTACAGTTGTGAGTACATGCAACAGCATTTATTCCTTTATTATTTATTAATTATTGTATTATTTTCCATATAAACAACTGTAAACCTAGTTTTGCCCCACCGTGTATATCGTCGTCGGCAGCCGTCCGTCTCGAGAGACGATGGCGTAGCTTCTTGAGAGTCTATCTGCACCGCCGAGAATGGCTGTGCAGTCCGACTCGGGAATGACAATCCCTGCCACACTTGTTACAGGTGAAGGCAGATGGCTGTTGTTGCTGCTGTTGACGCTGCTTCCGCCTTGATCTTTTCTGGGCCGCCTCCTCGTTGCGCGCAGCCTCCGCGCGTGACGTACCTTGCCTGACCGCGAGCCTCCAGGCTAGGCGGTCGTCTGCTTGAACTTCCCATGTGTTGAGATTGATGGAGCATTGTGTCATGTCCTTTTTGCAGATGTCTTTGAACCGCAGTTTTGGGCGCCCTGTCATCCTCTGGCCTTCTGCTAGCTCGCCGTAGAGGAGGTCTTTGGGGATACGGCCTGCATCCATTCTTTTGACATGGCCGAGCCACCTGAGGCATCTCTCACTAAGAACTGCATGCAAACTGCTCATATTGGCTCGCTTCAGCACCTCGGTGTTGGGAACCTTATCCTGCCAGGTGACATGCAGGACGTGTCGCAGGCACCTCATGTGGAAGCTGTTGAGTTTCCTTTCGTGCCTTGCGTAGGTGGTCCACGTCTCACTGCCATAGAGGAGAGTGCTGAGTACGCAGGCTTGGTAGATGCGCAGTCTGGTTTTCTCAGTGAGGCTGGAATTGTTCCACGCTCGCCGGTTCAGTCTGGCCATAACTGTGGCTGCCCTGGCGATTCTCCGGTTGACCTCCAAGTCGACTGACAGAGAGCTCGAGATGGTGGACCCGAGGTAAGTGAAGTCGTTGACAACCTCCAGGGTGTATCCGTCGATGGTGATGCATGGGGGAGTCCCCGTGCCTTGAGCCATAACATTCGTCTTCGTCAGGCTGATGGCTAGTCCGAACTCCTTGCATGCGTGGGAAAGGCAAGTGACTAGCTGCTGGAGTCCCTCTTCGGAGTGTGATGTCAAAGCTGCGTCGTCGGTGAAGAGCATCTCACGGATGAGCACCTCTTTGACTTTGGTCTTGGCTCGTAGACGGGCCAGGTTGTAGAGCTTGCCATCGGATCTGGTGTGAATGAAGACACCCTTGCTGCAGTCCTTAAAGGCGTATTGGAGGAGCATGGAGAAGAAGATTCCGAACAGCGTAGGCGCGAGGACGCAGCCCTGCTTTACTCCGCTGCTGACTGGGAAGGCCTCAGAGGTTGCGCCGTTGTAGGACACCGTGCTGTGCATGTTGTCGTGAAAGGACATGACCACAGCAAGCAGATGTGGTGGACAGCCAATCTTCCGTAGCAAGCTGAAGAGTCCGCTTCGACTGACCAGATCAAACGCCTTCGTGAGGTCGATAAAGGCGAGGTAGAGTGGTTTATGCTGCTCGTGACACTTCTCCTGCAGCTGGCGTAGGGAGAAGATCATGTCCACTGTTGATCGGCCAGCTCTGAAGCCACACTGGGACTCTGGGTAGACGCGGGAAGCAAGGGTCTGTGGCGGGCAAGAGCGACCCGGGCGAATACTTTGCCGACGACGCTGAGGAGAGAGAAGCCCCGGTAGTTGTTGCAGTCGCTGCGGTCTCCTTTGTTCTTGTACATGGTGATAATGTTGGCGTCTCTCATATCCTGGGGGATGTAACCCTCCTTCCAGCAGAGACAGAGTAGATGGTGGAGCGGCTGTAGCAGGACTGGTTTCCCGCTCTTTAGGATTTCTGGAGGGATTCCGTCGCTTCCTGGTGCTTTCCCGCAAGCGAGGCGGTCGATGGCTTTGCCGAGCTCTGCCGCAGTAGGTGGGGTGTCTAGCTCCTCCATGACTGGTAGGTCTGGGATGGCGTTAAGAGCAGTGTCTGTTACGGTGTTCTTCGTTGCGTACAGCTCGAGGTAGTGCTCGGTCCACCGCCGCATTTGCTGTTCCTGGTCAGTGATGACCTCACCTGTCTTGGACTTAAGGGGGGCGATCTTGGAGGGGATTGGGCCTGTTGCCTTCTTGATACCCTCATACATTCCTCGTGCGTTGCCTATATCGGCGGCTTCCTGAATGCTTCTGCACAGGTTTAGCCAATAGGTGTTGGCACAGTGGCAGGCGGTCTTCTGGACTTTGTTCCTGGCAGCCCGTAGAGCTTGAAGTGTACTGGGAGTGGGCGTGACCTTGTAAGCCAGTAGGGCCTTCCTCTTAGCCTCGATCACGGGTTCCATTTCTTCCCAGTGAGCCTCGTACCAGTCAGCGTTCTTCCGCTCTTTCTTCCCGTAAGCAATAATGGCGGAGTTGTATATGGCGTCGCGGAGACGTGACCAATTGGATTCGATAATGTCGTCTGCCGCCATTCCCTCGCCGAGTGCATCTTCCATCCTGTTGATGAATTGCTGGGTCTTAACTGGGTTGCTGGCACAACTGGTGTTGATGCGTGGGCGACCCTTCATCTTGGAGTGGTGCAACCTCTTCGGCGTTATGCGCACCTTGCTTACCACGAGGGCATGGTCCGTGTCGCAGTCTGCACTGTGGTAGCTGTGGGTGAGGAGGGTGCTGCCAGTATCCGTTCTTCTGGTGATGATGAGGTCAAGCTGGTGCCAGTGGCGGGAGCGGGGGTGCCTCCATGACACCTGGTGGATCTCTTTGCACTTGAAGAATGTGTTTGTCACGCACAGGCCGTGGTGACACGAAAGCTCAAGCAGTCGCTGACCATTCTCATTGATCTTTCCTCTCCCAAAGTTTCCGAGGCAGGTGGGCCAGGCCATGTGGTCGGCTCCTACTCTTGCGTTGAAGTCTCCAAGGAGATAAAGAGCGTTACTTCTGGGGATCTTGGATAACGCTTCGTCCAGTGCATGGTAGAACTGTTCTTTCTCTTCAGTGGTGGCGCAGAGGGTTGGGGCGTACGCGCTAAGAATGCTGACTGGGCCGAAAGTTGTTGACAATCGGAGGGTAAGTAATCTCTCTGTGCCTCCTGTGGGTGGCTCTATGGAGTTAACAAGCGTGTTCTTCACAGCGAACTCAACACCGTGCTGTCTTGGTTGGTCCAGAGACTTCCCTTGCCAGTAGAAGGTGTAGTTGGTTTCTCTGATAGTTCCGTTGTCGGCCAACCGGGTCTCCTGTAGAGCCGCAATGTCGATGTTTAGTCGTGCCAGTTCCCTATCGATGACAGCGGTTTTCCTGGCACCATTGATCCACGGAAGGTCTGCAGTAAGTCCGGGGCACATGGTCCTGATGTTCCAGCTAGCGAGGCGAAGAGCCGGAGGCTTCTTTCTTGTTGTTTGCTTGGAATTAATTGGTGCGGGTGTTTTGTGGCCCACTTTTCGAGAGGCGCCTCTCTGATCCCCACGCACCCAGTGGGGCAGGCGAGCCATGGCGAGACGGTAGCTGTCCAGTGAGGTGCGATGACCTCTCCCACCGTCAGAGGAGACCCCTGGCGCTCGTTTCCTTCGCCAATCGGATGAGCTTATAACCGGTATCTGTCTCCTCCCGTGTTGAGTCGACATCTTGCGATGACGCTGGAGTGTCCTCTCCAGTGAAACTGAAGCTACAGAGCCTGGGCAGGGTGATATGGAGGGTCTGCTGTTGCCCATGCAGCAGACCCCCCCTCTCTTCGCAGCTGAAGGGTCCAAGGGAAAGACAAAGTCAATACAGCTTGGCTTCAGGTGCGCCGCAGGAGTTGCCGGTGTTGACTACAATGTCAAACCGCCTTAGGGACTCCGGCTCCAGATTTTCTGTCGGGGTTTACTCCCTTAGCCTTTCCCCTGAAGAGGTATGCCGCAAGGCAGCGGAGGTTTTTTGGAGTCAGAGTTTTCCTTCTCTGAGCTTTTCTTCCATTTCTAAGTGGTTCTTATCTAGAACATAAATTATCTATGGGAGACAAGCACTACATTTTACAACAAGAATTTCCAGGGTTACATATTGAATTTTTGCCATCTAATTAAAGCAAAATAAACATGGGAGGCAAAAATAACCTCTGTTTCCTTCAAATTTTTATTTTACTGCATTAATCACATATAAACTGAATGCTACCAACAAAACATCTTCTTGGGAACAGAGACAGGTGGTCCAACTTTTAGTTTCGAAGGTGGTTTTAACTCATGGGGTACTTCGCCTCAATGTAAGACTAAGCTGAAATCCACACTGTTAATCATTAAGTAGTTTTTGTTTTTCCAATATTTCTGCTGTTTCTCCAATATCAGAGAAGGACAAGACAGAAAACAACAAATGAGAACAATCAGGAGACTTCCGGCCAAAATGGAGGCCTAAACTGACATGCTCCATATCCCTCCACAACTAAGAAAGAGTACAACTATCGCAAAACCAAAAATAACCAGAAGTTCCAGAAAATAAATGGAAGTCCAACATATAAAGTTATAAAGAAGTGGTGCTCACCTGGATGGGTAGGAGAGGCAAAGCCAGGGCAAAGAGGTCAAGCTATGCTGGTGGCAGCAGCAGCAGCAATGGCAGCAGGATGGCAGTAAGCACAGACACCTGTATTTAAGGGGAGGCGAGAAGTGCCTGGGAGCACCGCTACAGACCAGACCCATCAGCTTGCAATTCCCACGCTGGGGAAGGCAGACCCTCATTGCCTTGGGCTGTGAGACCTGGAGTGGGTGGGGATGGAGGAGGAGGCTCCCGGTCTCTCAGTGGAGAGTGAATGACAGGAATCGATCTTGGACCCCTACCCCCACAGCAAACACCAGAGCGTGGTGAGAAGGGTCACCTGGTTGTGACAAGTGCACAAGTGCTTCACACCCTATAGTGTAGAAGTGTGACAGCCCCACCCAGGAAGCAAAGATAAAAACAAAACTGTCAGGATGGCACAGATCATAATAGAGATTCTGGTGACGCACCTGACCAGACAGCAGATATCTAATCTAATGAAGCAGAAGATAGGAAATCTTTCTGAGACACAGTTCAGAGCTTTGGTTATAAGAATGCTTAAAGACCTAACAGAGATCTTAAACAAGACAGGGAAGGAATGAAGGCTAGTCCTGCTGAAATGAACAAAAACACATACAAAACTAGTGGTGAGGGAAAGAAAACCAGGGATCAAATCAACAAATCAGAACATATGGAAGGAAGAAACAGTCAGCCAGTGCAGAAAGAGGAAACGAAAAGTGAGGAAAATGAGGAGAGGCTCAGAAACCTATGGTACAGCTATAAGTGGGCCAACATCCGAACCATAGAGTTGCCAGAAAGTGAAGAAGAACTAGAAATTGAAGTTATGTGAAAAAATAATGAAGCAGAACTTTTCTAACTTGGGGAAGGAAAAGACTTACAAGTCCAGGAAGCACAGAGAGTTCCAAAAAAACTGGACCCAGGGAGAACCACACCAAAACATATTATAATCAAAATGTCAAAAATTAAGGATAAAGAGAGAATCTTAAAAGCCACAAGAGAGAACAAGAGAATTATGTACAAAGGAGTCCCAATAAGACTATCAGCTGATTTCTCAAAAGAAACTCTGCAGGCAAGAAGGAACTAGCAAGAAATATTCAAAGTAATGAAAAGCAAAAACCTACAACCATGATTACTCTATCCAGCAAAGCTATCATTCAGAATAGAAAGGCAGAGAAGTTGCATCCAGGACAAAGTAAAACTGAAGGAGTTCATCAGATCCAAACCACTGTTATATGAAGTGTTAAAGGGGCTTGTCTAGGAGAAAGAGGATCAAAACTATGAACATTAAAATAAAACTGTATAACAACAACCAACAACAGAAGCTAGGGAACTGAAACAAAGGCAAACTAGGCAATGAGAGTGGGAAAAGAATTATAGGTATGGGGAACATTATGGGGGGGAGGTCAGCAGAGAGGGGAAGGGGGGGAGAGCGAGGGAGATGGTACAGGAATTAAGAAGCATAGTAGGAGAGAGTGGAGTAGACAGGAAGATGTTGAGAACTATATGCACAACCAATGGACATGGACTAAGTGGGGGGGGACAACTGGAGAGAGGGGGCTCACGAGGTGGAGGGGAACAAAGGGAAAAGAAATTAGGACAACTGTAACAGCATAATCAATAGAGCATATTTTTTAAAAAAAGAACAATCAGTGTCAAAGTGGAATTTCCTCTGTGGGCTTCATTGATCACTTTTCACATAAAGAATCTAACTGTCTAAAGGATAATACACATCATGGACTCCCTGTGTTGTGTCCTTTTAAATTAAATAACAAAAAATCCCAACAATTAAAAATAAGGGTCATTACAGTTGTCCCAGGTTTTCCCCCTTTGCCCTCCTCTGCCCAGCCCCTCACCACAGTCAGTCCCCAGACCATTGCCCATGTCCATGCATCATAATAAACAAACAAAAAATAAAAATAAAAACAAGGGTCTTACTTTTTAAACCGTAATTCATCTCTATATATGACTTTTTACCTGAGATGTTTGAAAGCTATATTTTTTAAATATTCATGAAAATTTTCCCCCATCCCCTTTCCAGATTCAGGAAATTAACTCACATGGGAATTCTGACAACCAGCCAATGTCACTCGCTTAGCATTTCTCCATGGCAAGGATATCTAAGCCTCTTCTTGGTCTATAAATTAAGTCATTAACAAATATACACAATTTGGGAGGAATAAAATGTTCTACAACAAATTAAATCCCATGTAGCACAGGGCATTGGCACTATTCCCATGAAAATGAATACATTTTCTGATAGACCAACTTCTTTTCTTCAACACATTCCAGAGATAGCATACTCTTTTTGGTGTTCCTCATAAATCTGAGGAAATTAAAAGTTAATATGCCATGATATTTTTATTACTGGCTCTAATGCAGTAAATATTCAAATATTAGTAAAGCTAGAGCTGGCGGTATCACAGGACAAAACCTCAAGGCTCTCACAGCTTCGGCTTTCTAGAACACTAGATACCAGTGCAAAGCACGGTGGGGCCTAAGGCAGCAGATGGGAACATGAAGAGCCCCACTCCCCCTAGGTGGGGGACAGGTTAACCAGGGGCCTGGTTTGGAATCTATTCTTTGATTGCAAAACTATAATGATGGGGTGTGGGAAATTACTCCTTTGGGGAATTACCTAAGAGAGGAGTCATTTAAAAATTGGGAAGAGAAATTTTAAAAATGAAGGAGAAAGTGAAATGGGAGTGAGTAACCAAAGCAAACAGAGGTGTGACCATTCACTGCCAAATGCCATCACAAGACAAGGAAAAGACACCCCTTAGGAGGAAACAGAAATTCTATGGACAACCCCAAATACTGCCTTTGAAAAGAAAAGCAAGATTGAATTTGTGTCTGCCTGTTACAGGGAGATAATGTAATGCAGCCAGGTATAAACAGAAAGAAACAGTTCACAGTAAAAAGGAAGCCTTCCTCCTCCAAGGTCCATATTTTCAAATGGGAACTGGAGATAGTAAAAATGGAAAGAAAGCAAGGAAGCAAGAAAGAGGGAAAGAGAGAGAGGGAGAGGGAGAAAGAAAGAAAGAGAGAGAGGGGGGGGAGAGAGAGGAAGGAAGGAAGGAAGGAAGGGAGGGAGGGAGGGAGGGAGGAAGAAAGAAAGAAAGAAAGAAAGAAAGAAAGAAAGAAAGAAAGAAAGAAAGAAAGAAAGAAAGAAAGAAAGAAAGAAAGAAAGAAAGAAAGAGAAAGAAAGAAAGAAAGAAAGAAAGAAAGAAAGAAAGAAAGAAAGAAAGAAAGAAAGAAAGAAAGAAAGAAAGAAAGAAAGAAAGAAAGAAAGAAAGAAAGAAAGAAAGAAAGAAAGAAAGAAAGAGAGAGAGACCCACTAAATTTGGAAGAAATCCCCCAGAGGTCATTTTCATCCAAAGTATCTTTATTTTTTTCTTGTATTTATTTTTCAGTATATTTTATTGATTATGCTGTTACAGTTGTCCCAATATTCCCCCTTTGCCTCCTTCCACCTAGTACCCCTCTTCCCTCCAGCAACCTCTTCCCCTTAGTTCATGTTCATGGGTGGTGCATATAAGGTCTTTGGCTTCTCCATTTCCTTTACTATTCTTAACATCCCCCTGTCTATTTTGTACCAACCGATTATGCTTCTTAATCCCTGTAGATTTTTCCCCTTTCCCCCTCCCATTTATTAAGCCTCCAAATGGTCTCCATACCTATGATTCTGTTCCTGTTCTGGTTGTTTGCTTAGTTTGTTTTCTTTCTGTCTTTTTGTTTTTGTTTTCGTTTTAGATTCAGCTGTTGATAGTTGTGAGTTTGTTGTCATTTTAATGTTCATAGTTTTGATCTTCTTTTTCTTAAATAAGTCCCTTTAACATTTCATGTAATAAGGGCTTGGTGATGATGAACTCCTTTAGCTTTCCATGTCTGGGAAGCACTTTTTCCGCCCTTCCGTTCTAAATGATAGCTTTGCTGGATAGAGTAATCTTGGTTGTAGGTCCTTGCTTTTCATTATTTTGAATACTTCTTGCCAGTCCCTTCTTGCCTGCCAATTTTCTTTTGAGAAACCAATTGATAGTCTTATGGAAACGCCTTTGTAGGTAACTCTCTGCCTTTTTCTTGCTGTTTTTAAGAATCTCTCTTTATGGCATTTTAATTATGATATGTCTTGGTGTGGTCTTTTTTGTGTCCAATTTGTTTGGGACTCTCTGTGCTTCCTGGACTTGTATGTCTATTCCTTCACCAAATTAGGGAAGCTTCCCTTCATTATTTTTTTAAATAAGTTTTCAATTCCTTGCTCTTCCTCCTCTCCTTCTGGCAACCCTACAATTTGGATGCTGGCACTTTTGCAGATGTCCCATGGTCTTCTTAAACTCTCTTCAATTTTTGTTTCTTCATTTCGTTCTGATTGAATGTTTATTTCTTATGTTCCAAATTGTTAATCTGAATCCCAGCTTCCTTTCCTTCACTGTTGGCTTCCTGTGGATTTTTCTTTATTTCACTTATTTCATTTCTTCCATTATGATTTTGCCATATTCAATGAGATCTATGAGCACTCTGATTACCAGTGTTCTGAACTCTGCATCTGATAGGTTGTGTATCTCCACTTCATTTAGCTCTTTTTCTGGTGTTCTGTTCTGTACCTTCATTTGGACCACACTATTTTGTCTCAATTCGGCAGTCCCCCAACCCCGTGTTTGTTTCTGTGTACTAGGTAGAGCTGATTTGACTCCCTATCTTAGCGCACCTGTTAAGATGTATGGGGTGGAGCCTTGGGTATATGCCAGGACAGAGCAACCCACTACAGCATTTTGTGGCTCCATGGAAGGTGGGGTCAGAGAGGTGACAATGCCACTGCTTCCTGACTTCTGGAGGCTTGCCTGGCACTCACCCCACTTCCAGTCACTTCACCCACTTCCTGTATATGATTGGCACCACTCCAGCTGCTGTCCTGGTGGTAGTTTGCAAAGTGGGTTGGTTTGCATATATTCTGGGCCTGTGTGGTCCCTGTATATGGACCCTCCTGAAGAAATGGCAGTTTCTTCCGCCCCCCAACCCCCATTGGTTTTTACAGCCAGCAGTTATGAGGCTTTATTTTTCCCAGCACTGGAACTCCAGGCTGTGCAGTCTTGTCTGGGGCTGGGATCGCTGGCTCACAAGGTATACCCCAATTTTTATCCACCACATGTGAATGTGGGACCACCCATTCTGCTACCTCGTTGCTGCCACTACACTGGGTCCTCTCTGCCCTGGCTCTCCTACCCACCTGGATGAATATGGCTTCATTAAATCCTTGGTTGTCAGACTTCCATACAGTTACATTTTCTGGCAGTTCTGGGTGTTTTTGGTTTTGAGGTTAGTTGTGATCCTTCTTACATTGTGAAAAGAAGTGAAGCATATCTACCTATGTCTCTGTCCTGACCAGAAGTCCAAAGTATCTTTAGAATAAAAAATTTGTCCTACAATATCTCATTCAACTTCCATTTAGACACAGGTTAGTCCTGGCCCCAGACTGATAAGACTGTCCAGAAATCTAAGCAACTCACTTTCTTGAATCAGAGAAGAAAACACCTTCCCTAAGCCAAATGTCTTATAATGGGATAACACCAAGAAACCAGTTTAGGTACTGGTCAAACATGAGCTAAGCCTGGAGTCAAAGCAGGGAACCTTACATCCTTTCCCCAGAAAGTGTGCACGTTTTCAAAGGGCTTTAAAATTCCCCACCACACCTGGGAGTGGCACCAACCCAAACCTCTGCTGCCTGGAAGATTCTTATCACTGAACATTCAGAATATTTCAAAAAACCTTCATCTGCACATCACTCTCCAATACAGCAGGAAGACCCCAGAGGGCTACTGTGGGCTGTGGGCATACTTTGGGAATCAATGTTCTAAACTACAGGGAGCAGATCAGACTTTGAAAAGGCTACCAGGACATAACCCCCACTCCCAAGGAGGTTTCCACAAAATGGAATGGATATACCTGTCCTACAGAGAAAGATTAAGAACAGAATGAAACCTTTAAGGACAACTGTTATAGCCCAGGCCAGGTAGCTCAGTTAGTTGGAATGTCATCCCAATATGGCAAAATTGTGGGTTCAATCCCTGGTCAGGGCACATACAAAAAGCAACCAATGAATGTACAGATGGGTGAAACAACAAACTGATGTCTCTCTCTCTCTCTCTTCCTCCCCTCTTCCCTCCCTTCTCAGCCCCCTTCCTCTCTCTCTTCCTAAAAATAAACAAATAAATAATTTTGAAAAGCAACTGGTATAGATGTTTTTCAAACTGCAGATCATGGTCAAATAAATTTAATGAGTTATAATAAATATTTTGTAATGAAATAAAAAGGAATAGATGGAAATGCAATGAAAAATATCAAAGTACATCACCTTTATAAGGCCAAACCCACATAGGTGTGTGAGCACTAGACTACAAAGGAAAATGTTTATCTTTAGGAGGATTGGAGGTTTTGTTTTGTTTTTAAGTTTGAACAAGTTTCCTGGTACAACCTTCTTGTTTTATAAACAGGTCTCTGCAATTCAAAAGATATAATGTGTCCAATGTTGTTGATAGTTAGTGGCAGAACTGGGTTATATCCAGAAAGAAAAGACTCAGCCTCTTATAATCAGCCTATAATGCTCTGTGAAATTATCTCTGTAAACATCTTCTAAGTCATTAAGGTTGCACACACATCCTAGCCCCAAGGACCTCTTCCCATAGTTCAAAATTTTCTTCCACAGGCAGACTTGGGTCAAGTCCTTGCCTATCCTGCCAACTTGCACAAGGAAATCGCCATTAGCATAGGTTACAGTTTATCAAGATCTTGGCTTCTTTTAGAAGATAGTTTTGGAAAACCAAATTCTTTTGGATCCACGGGCAATGTTTCCCAACAGAGAAGAGTAATTAGTGAATGTACAACTTGAGATCCTGCTCACACACTGCCACTTCCAGTGCTGAGTATGTATTTGCTCTAAGTAAAATGCTTTGCTTTCATTTGTGTCAGTCATGCCTATAAATAATAGACTTTATTTGAATTCCATAGCTCCCTCTGAATTCCACTCTACTGAATTTAACGGGAAGATCATAACATTCTGCAAGCATTTCAAAGGTTGAAAACTGTGATCAATACACAGGCTTGCAACCAAACCAACATTGATTTATTCCTCACAATTATGTTGAAAGGAAAAGGCTACTGCACAGACGTCCCAGTCCTCCCCTTAGAAAACGAATGTCACCATTGTCGCCATCATCATCATGGTCATGTTGTAGAAACCATGATGAAACGTATAGGGGCCAGACACGGCCCTCAGCTGTTACGTCCTGCCTGCTGCCCACCTGATTGACCCCAGGCACAAACTGGGGACTTGAGCTCAGAGATCTCTGTCTACAGATCTCCAACCCCCAGCAATCCTGCTACTCTGCAGAGTTAATAAAAGCAAAGGCAGGAAGTCAAGGAAATCCTGACCCACAAGACTCCCTCCTCAATTATCATAAAAGTGCCCTCATCTGGTCAGTACCCTCAGCACTGCCTGTGCTCCTGAGTGAACAGGAAGCAACAATTATCTGAGGAAGGGGGGGCCTCTTTAAGGAAAAGTTTATTCAAGACAGAAGTCTCAAACAGAAACATTCAATCACTGGTGATGACACTTATTTAGATAAAGATAATATTCTCTAGGAAAAGAAAAATGAAACTCTAGGTTCTCCACCTACTTATACATGGAAGCCCTGAGAAGAAACCTGCATGAAACATAAGAAATTGGAGCTTTCAAACATGCTGTTTCCACCTTATCATTCTTATCTGTTATAAAAAAAAAATACAAACAGCTGCATTTAAAGATAAGGGAACAGAAAGGTGTTGTGTATGTTGCCCAGATGTTTCTGAAATCTGTTCCCTGTTAAACTTATCTTCCCAGAACTAAAGACACCTCTAATCTTTTCTAATGGCTTAATCAAATGAAATAAATGGCTTGGCATAATATCTTCCTTAAAATTTACACTATAAGTCATGTGCTCATGTTCTCTCACACACACACACACAAGCAGGGATATTTTTAAACAGTTATCCAAGGGAAAACTAGTCCCAGCATTGAAATATTATTCACATAACATATTTTCTCAAAAACAAAAAGCTGGAATACATGTCAGTTATGATTTTAAAATAGTTTATTTTTGTTTTCTTAATCATGTTAACAGAAGATAACAGTTCCTTTCCTTCATTACTTCAAACATTTATTACACTCCTACTATGTGTCTGGCAGTGCATTAAGAAAGAAGAAGATAAAAATAAATAGAAAAATGATACAAATAGAAAGACAGAGAATGGTTTGGGAGATAAAAGATGGAAAGTAGTAAAAAAGGGTTGTATAATGGGTGAGGAAAGAGAATAAAGAAAGAATATTGACTATCTGTCCAATTGAGGTCCCAGCCCCTAGTAGCATCCCTAGACACAAAAGGGCAGAGTGCAAAGAAAAAACATTCTACACCCAATTTGTTACCCCTCTGTGAGCTGGCTTCACATTTCTGCTCAGCAATTTATCATTCTTGAACACAGACTTGAGAGTCAAAGGGTCCTTAGAGAATGCATGGGTTTACATCCAAGTTTTGCCCTGAGACTAGGGGCCAACAGAGGGCAGGGTCCAGGTCTAACATGAGTCTCAGAACAGACCCAGTCCTGTGTAGGCACAGAGTAAAGGCTCTAATCATTCAACAATTTATGTTTTGAATAATACAGTCAAAACTTACAACACCAAATACTGTTTTCTCAGCTGAAAAATGAAGGTATTCAATCAGGTGACCAGCAAAGTCTTTTCTGGTTCTCACAGTGCGTGAGCTACCATACAGCTAGGCCAGAGCAATTTTCAGATTTCCCTTTATCTATATTTCAAAAGATGAGGCAGCTTGGATAACAACTCATTTCTACAAATGACTTTACCCTCCACCTTACAGCCCACCTGAAATGTTCCAGAACAACAATTAAATGAAATTGTAATCCTGTTAACACAAACTCTCTTTTATTAAAAAAAAAAAAAAAAAAAAAAAAAAAAAACACACCAAGCTCTGGCTGGGTAGCTCAGTTGGTTAGAGTGTCATCTCTACAGGACAAGGTTGAGCGTTTGAGCCCCAGTCAGGACATACAAGAATCAACCAATGAATGTTAAATAAGTGGAACAACTAATCCGTGTTTCTTTCTCTTTCTCTCTCTCTCTCTCTCCCCCCAAACCCTCCAATAAATATATTTAATTTTTTTTAATTTTAAAGAAAAAAAATACACTGAGTAAGCACGTGACTACTATCAGATCTCACACCATACACCAGGGCAAGGAAGCAGAAGATCAAATTAACTATACTTATTTTCTACATCATTCCTTTTATGGAATCATCTAATTTCTTAAGAGCAATTACAGTCTTTACTGGCAATGAAGGCAGCCCCTGAGTGGCACTGAGAACCATCAGAAGCCAATGGTGAAAAGAAAAAAATACAAGTAATCTTCAAAGCAAAGAAAGGGACAGAAGGCCCCAGTGGTTGGAGTTAATGGTTTCCACAGAAAGAAATTGTACTGTAAAAGAGAAAACCAGTGCCTTCAAAGAAGTCTTTTAGGCAAGTGCAGAACCTTTGAATCATTATTGTCACTTACCTACAAAATCTCAAAGGGGCTATTCGCTATTTGCCAAGATGAACCCCCTTTTAGGATTATCTAGGTAAACCATGGATCTCAAAAGGCCACTCATTTTAGTATAAAAACATTCTTCCCTGATGACCATACAAAAAAAATGAAATAATCTACTTTAAGATCATACTAATAAAGTTAGAACCCATTAATTTTCAATCTGTTTCTTAGACATGTAATAGTTTTATGTTTCTTCCAGGTTTTTGTCCCAGAGTAGCCTGAGGGAAATGGAGCCAATGCAAATGAACAAAGGGGTCTACCTAGGCCGTAAAGGAATAGAGTTAAATAGGAAGTTCTTTCTTGTAAAAAAAAAAAAAAAATTAACTAGAGAAGGAATCAAAGGGCAACGACAGAGTAGAGAGAAAGTCCTTTTCTAAAAATGATTTACTTCTTAAACCTTTATCATCTCTTTATTGCACAATTAATACATGTAAAACTGTGCCTCCTGAAAGAAAAGTGAGCTAGAAATATTCAAGGCAAGATGCATAGGACACTGGGTTTTCTTATAGGTGTGTTTTTTAAAGGCAGGCTCAAGGATATCTACAGTGTCAAAGAAAACTCAGAACAAGGATCTATGATCAAATCCTTGAAGACAACATCTGGAATTATGACAAAGGATCCAAGCAAACCTGAGCATTACCCTCTATAATCATGCAAGATTCAAGTCAAAGGGTCAAAATGTCCATAAGTATTGAAGCTAAGTGACAGAAACATGGGGTTTCATTATATTGATACAGTTTTCTCTACTTTGTTATATGTTTGATGATTCCCATAATAT
Source organism: Furipterus horrens (assembly GCF_987537825.1). Lineage (NCBI taxonomy): Eukaryota > Metazoa > Chordata > Mammalia > Chiroptera > Furipteridae > Furipterus > Furipterus horrens. Next base: position 165,340,456 of record NW_028327175.1, on the reverse strand, counting down.
ATTTGAATTTAAACCTTTTTTAAATGTTGAAGGGCCAATAATTTCCTCACTTCCCTCTTCTTTGAGAACGTACTTCTGGAAGCCTCTGACCTAGAAACCCTATATAAACTCATAACACCCTTAGCAGCAGTCACCACCATAGTAATAGGACCAGAGCTAGACAACTTGCCTGAACAAGACCAATGAGATTTAGTCCCCTGTATTTTAAATGAAGTTTCAACTCCAGATAGTCTGTTTGAAAGAGGAAAGGTCATACTAAGGATAATGGGGAGACGCTGATCTGCAGAGAAGAGAGGGGAAAGCAGAGGGGCAAAGAGAAGCCGAGGTGTCAGCCCACTGACACTTCCTGGAGGTGAAGGAACCCATCTCCACCCTGGCTTACTAGCTGGTGCTCCACCTCCCACAAGAGGCCCCCTTCCACATCTCCTGCCTGTGGGACCTATAAGGTTCCTTTATTCATTCATTTCTCTGCCCTCTCTCCTCTTGCTCTGCCTGATGTTAGCTCTTCACAAACAATACAAGCCTACAGTAATACACACCCTTAAATGAAATTATAATCCAGCTAACACAAACTTTCCTTTATTAAAAGAATACACCGAGCCCTGTCCAGGTAGTTCAGTTGGTCAGAGCGGCATCTCCATGCACCAAGGCAGAACTATACCCAGTCAGGGCAAAGCTAACCTAGTGACCTAAGTGTCTCAAGCTGGATAAATCAGCACCTAATGTCAGGGCTGCCTTTTCCCCCCAGAGGCCTCCTTGAAGCCAAGATAAAAAGACAAGCAAATAGAGACAGACTCATAAATAAAGAGCAGGATGACAGCTATGGGAGAGGGGCATTAGGGGGTGGAGGGATCGAGCAAAAAGGAAAAAGGACCCATAGACAGGGACAACAGGATACTGATTGTGGGGGTGGGGCAGGTATAAGGGGGATAAACTGCAACAGAAAAAATACAATTAAAAAAAAGACTCGGGAGAGAGAGATTGATTCCCAAAACCCATTCTCCTCTCCAGAAACACTAACACTGCCAGACCTTTGGACTTCTTTTTCCATGTGTCACAATTTCTTTGCATAATCTCAAAGGGAAATTTATGCAGCAAGTGAAAAATAAAAAGCTAGTAATGTTTTTTTATATACCTTTAAATTTAGAGTATAAGAAAAGAAAGCAATGTGCTGGTAAAGGGAAAGGAGGGTGAAAACAGCTCTTAAAGCTTTCTTCCCTTTTGCTGTTCTGGACCCTCTGGCTTCCACCAAAAAAGACCCTGCACATTTCAAAGTCACTTTAGAGCTTACAAAGTAAACACACATTGCAAGTTATTCATTTCTGCTAATAAAGGAGATTTTTCCTTCCTTCCTAAAGGTCATTTATACCCTTGACAGTATGAGAACAAGTGACCAGTGGCAAAGGGGGAAATGACTGACAAGACTTTATAAAGAGGCAAATATTGCGTCTACTATTACACCGAATCCACTCAACATCAAACAATGTTTCATTAGCTAACAAGACATTTGCTCTCAATGAATGGAAACTATAATAGAGTTGCTATATTTTAAAAAGTAGTGAATGTAATTTTTGTTCTACTTAATATTGCCATCAAAATGGACCTTAAGTGTACTTCTCATCTGCTTCTCTTCTTTAACTACCATAATTTATGCAGATAAATGCTGGATGAATTACATCAAGAACACTATTCAGATTGCTACCCATAAAAGTACTTAGCTATCATTTTCTTTTTCTCCTATTTATATGTCTTTATATTACAAAAATGAAGTTACCAACATTAAAAATGATATATTGTCACCAAAAGTACTGAGGCATAACACCAAACAATAAATTATTAGTCTTTGAAGGTTAAAGCCAAGTTCAAGAGATAGCAATGCTTTTGTTACACTGGACTCCTTTCAAACTGCAGTCGACTGAGGGAAGCTTACAAGTGACAAAAACTGACATCCTGCTAACGCTATCAGCCTGCAGATTTACTGCAAAACTCTAAAGTACTGTCAAGGGCAGATCAATGTTTGTGATAATTCACAAAATAATTTGGCTTTACATAATAGACATAATGTTAAGTGACTTAAAAATGCAACCCTTGATGGAGAGGCCATGTGTGGCTTCTCCAGCCTTCCCAGGACCTCAGCTGATCAGGGACTCAGGTTAAAGGATTAGGACAGGCTTCATCAAGGGGACTCTCGTCCTCCCATTCCTTTACCCATCTCCCCCAAAGAATTAAAAAAAAAAAAAAAAAAAAAGGTCTATCTACCCTCTGCAAAAGCCCTGCTCCATCACTTACCATTTCCAAGTATAGACCCCAACGCCAACAGTGTGCAGAACGGGGGCCACATGCAAAGGCCTAGCAAGCAGAAGATATCCTTGTGGGGATCCCAGATGCCACATAAGTGGCTAAATAGGGTGGAGAGGGGAATGCTGAGAGCTGACAGCATGGTACTTGTCAGCAGCTTACACCAAAATGGAAGTCTTTCGGAGTCAATACACTGTTTAAGTGCTTATGTGCCACAAAAGACACTTACAGACTTGACCCCAAACTTAGTTCTAACTGTACAATGGGAAAGAAGGAATTGAGCAGCCTCTAATTGCATGAGGGCAGGAAGCAGAGTGTTATAATGCAGTAGATGCATTATAAGTATTTGTTGAATAAATTAGCAAAGTAGCAACTTCCAATTGACTTTATTCTCTTGAGTTCTCACTTCCCTCATTATCACAAACTTTATACTAGAGCACTTCAAGAAAGCTGAAGTTCTGTTTTACTAACTATGCATTGCTAGATCACTAGTTAAAAGTAAATTCAATTCTAAATAAAGTTTAGGAGGTTCCTATTCCTTTCAGTAATTCATTCATAAAATTTTTTTTTATTGAGCACCTACTTTATGTGAGACATCATTCCAGGAATTTCAGATATACCTACTACAAGAAGGAAAAAAGCAAATAAAAAATTCTGCTTTCATGGTGTTTACATTTGGAAAGAAATCTGAGAATGGCGATATAAATCACTGAGCCAAATGTTTACTGATAGCCAGCACAGGTCTGGCAGACCTGTGTACTGTTCACCACTTCCCATGCCTGTGCTCATGGCAGACCCGGATAATCTGCTAGGACACACTCACTGAAGCAGGACAGAGAATCCTCAATATGGCACCTCAGGTAGTCACTTCCACTAGATCACAGCAAGTGACCAAGATGGAATGTTTGCCAAGATACCATGTAAGTCCAAAAAAATGGACACATAGTTCCAGATCACAGTAAGCTTCCAGTCTATTTGAGAAGAGGCTTTATAAAAAATAGTAACAATTCCTGATACAAGGATTTGGGGTGTGAGTGAAAAGAAGTCATTCCAAGAAGAAAGGTTCAGATTACAAACATTTTGGGCAGGGGTCAATCTGCCAAAACCCCATTGAAACTTCAGTTTGGGGGCCCTGCTTTTGAACCAGTTGCTTCTAAGGCCCCGGAGAATGGCCCCACAATTTTGTGTACTGGATTTTCTTATTAGAATTAACAAAGAGAATGAAGGAAAGGAATGATGGTGTTAGTACTTACTATTAGCAGTTGGTGTCATTTTTAAGGACTAAGGATGGGCTTTCTCCTGAACTATCTACTCATAACAATGCTGCCCCAGGCTAGCATTAATAGCAAAAGTCAAAAAAAAAAAAAATCCTACTTTAAAAATGAACAGGTAGACATACTAATTAAAAATAACAGTATTGAGTTTCTTTATCTGCAGTTAAAATACAGAATTTGGACCAAACCACTTCTGTGGATCCAACCAGCTCTCTGATGCTAAGCAATACAGACTCCAAAGCTCCATTAACCGAATACCTCTTCAATTCACCTACAAAGACAGAGCCTGGCAGAAAACCTTCACTTAAATTAAAACCAAATGCTACTCAGTAAAATGATGCATACAGTTTAACCTGTATTTTTTAACTTTATTCTTAATAGGGTTATGAAATCATTAGAAAAGGACAAATCTTACCAAATGTAGAATAGGAATGGGGAAAATGGGGAAATAACATATACTGCATTAATCTAATAAGTGTATTTCTAATGAAAGTTACAGCACACAGCTAATAGCTAAAACATTCGCTTCACAGTTCTATGCCTCTTGGAGAATAAAGCATTCCAGGTTTCCACATCCATAGATGCCACTCCACTTCTTCTGCATCCCAGTCAAGTTCCAAAGAGTCAGTTAACTGTGTTAACTTGTCTGACAGAGTGATTGATTGAACTAATATTTACTTCTCAAGCCAGGATCCATGGATACATCCTCGGAAATCTACAGATATTAGAATTTTATAATTATAAATTTAGGTTCTATGATAAGTAAAAATAAGTAATTATGAGGTTTAATTACAAATTTAGAAAAAGAGAGGGAACTAGATTCAGAGATGCTAAGAAGTCTTTGAGCTCTGAAGTTTAAGATTTAACAATCTAGCCCTTTTCCCAAGTGTCGAGCAAATAAGTGAGAAGGGAAAGAGTATAGATATTTTGACCACTTTAGGCCACTGAAGTGATTAGAAGAGTCCTATAGATAACACAGGGGACAATTTTTAACATAATTCCTATTAAGTTCGATTTTTTAGCTGTTTTAGACTTAACTAGGCATGCTGATTTCAAAACTGCAGTTAGTTTTCTTCTACCACATCAAGTATTTTCTGTACAGCTTATCAAAATGCAACCACTCTAGACTGGATTAAGCCTGTATCAAAGGAAGCACTATTGCTCTCCTACTGGCTGAGAGCAAACCTCCTTTGAGTGGGGATGGGTGGGGGATAACATTGGAGATCAGCGACAGGTTCATACTTGTCTAGGTTATTCAGTCACACATGAGACAGTGTGGTGAGAGCTTGTATGCCACTCTATATAGTGAAGCGTATTCTGAAGCATAGTCTGAGTTCTTGTCTGTATACAAGGAGTTAGCAGAATTTATTATTTTATTTACATACGTACTTATTTCCTTTCTTTCAGATCATGTCTGCCTCTGCTATTTCTCATCCTAAGTGCCTAAACAACCCTGATTTGATTTTTTTTATATCTGTGGCAGTTTCACCATTCCCAGTCAAAGGACAAACATCAGTGCATTTGTCAGGCAAGCCTATTTTGTATATTCTAAAGTAAAACTTGTGATCAAGGTAAGTCTTGGGCCGCTCACAAGGTGTGCAAGCAGTGTGTCAAGAGTTTATGGATGTGGACGAAGGGAACACATGATAAATTGCCATTTGGTATACCTATGGTTTGGTGAGAGCCCAGAGATCATTCAAGTGACTGTCCCTTTTGAATAGTAAAAATGTCAGGATATAACAAGAAAAATAAATGCAAAATAGAGTATTCTAGTCTACCATCAGCTATACGCCCAGTGCCTCATTCAGCTGAAATCCTAGTGCCAGTTTTCATTGAATTACCCTCTTTCGAAGAACAGGAGTATGGTGAAGAACTAAGTGACAGCAATGATGAAGATTTTGAAGTTGAAGATTACCCAGTTCATAAGGGATTTGATCAGCATGAGTTGAATGATTTGGCACAAGATTTGGGACTATCCAAAAAGGCTTCAGAACTTCTAGCATCAAGACTGCACAAGAAAAAACTTGCCCGAAAAAGGAGCAAAGGTATCCTACTTTTGATCAAGAGAAAGTGCATTTCTGCAGTACTTTTGAAATGACAGTGGCTTTGTGTATTGCCATAACATACATGGTTTAATGGAGGAATTGGGAAATCCAATCTGTAATGCAACTGAATGGCGACTGTTCATCGATAGCTCAAAGCAGAGCTTGAAGTGTGTCCTCCTCGACAGTGGTAATTTATTTGGTGCAGTCCCAATTGGCCATTCGGTTTGTTTCCGTGAGGAATATGAAGACATAAGGAGAGTCACTGATCTGTTGCAATATCACAAGCACAGTTGGATCATCTGTGTTGACCTTAAAATGGTCTGCTTCCTTCTTGGTCAGCAATGCAGATACACGAAGTATCCCTGTTTTCTGTTTATGTGGGACAGCAGAGCTCGTGAGAAGCATTGGGTGGATCGAATTGGCTTCCAAGATCTTACCTCAAACCTGGTGATCCAAACATCCTACATGAGCCACTTGTTGACAGAACGAACATTATATTCCCACCTCTGCACATAAAACTGGGTCTCATGAACAAATTTGTGAAAGCTTTGCCAACTGAAGGAGACTGTTTCAAGTATCTCATTTTGGCATTTCCTAGCCTGTCGTTTGAAAAGATAAAATACCTTAATGTGTATGTTTGGTAGCAGAACTTTACTACTTGTACACAATTTGACTTACAGTAACAATATATAGCCTTTATATGAATAAAATTACTCTAAGTAAACAGTATATTCAGGTAATTGTTTTATTTTCCTTTGTATGAGCATTTTGTATGATTTTTGGGACAAAGGGAGGGTATCCTGTACCTTAAAAAGTTGATGTAATAGAGAAAAACTGGGGTTATCTTTGGATTCAGATGCCAAAAGTTAATCAAAAACAAGTGTCAGATCTAACTCAACAAAAATTTTGTTCCCCAGTGTAATATATATCAGAAGCACCCCTAACTGGAGTTGTAATCTCCCCCTAAATTTTCCAAAAAAATTGTTGTGTTATTATACACACATAACTGGATTAAAAACCACCTTATCACAGAGAACAACTGAATTGTTAAAGTTTTTTTCAATTATAGCTTATAATTTCTCTCTTGCCCTGAGAATTCACAATTAAAAATTTTTTCATTTGAATTAGGCTTTCGTTTTCTCAAACTATTTAGTAAATTGTGACTGAATTTCACATTTGACACCAAGGAAATAATAAAAGGACTGACATGCTACAAGTGCAAAATCTTATTTATAGTTATAGATAAATGTAAATTCAAAAATTTTTTCAGATTTTAGAAAGGTTTACAATTTATATACTGTATATAAGCTAACAGTGCTAGAAGGTGTTCATATTTCTGCAATGAAAAACAGGAATATTCATACTATAAAAGCCTAATTTAAGAAAACAGGATAAATTCATGACCCTCATACAAACATAAAATGAGCACAAAAAATATTTAACTGAATTCATTAATTAACTAGTAAGATCCTGTACTAGTTCAAAGGAGAATTCCAAGTATCACAATATAAAGGTAATCAGGAATGTGAGATAAATTTACAAACAAATACTTGTATCCACATGATAACAATGACATAATAAAGAAAATATTTCATTTGCATTTCAATGGGAAATAATTTTATTTGCACTATCATCAGTTTTCTATAACTTACAGGTTTATAAAATAGCCCAAAGACAACTTACAGGTTTATAAAATAGCTCAAACAGGTAAGCCAGAAGGATGCCTTAGACAAAATGATCATGAATCTTTGCCAATTTCAAAGTCTTTCACAGTGTTTCCTGACATTACTAATCAGGCTGAATAAAGATTTCTTTCACATCACTTCAGGTCAGACTTTATTCCAAGTCAGTCTATCACAAATTTGTTTCAGAACTTTTGGATTTTGGTCAGTTTCTCATGAAGAAAGTGAAAGGATTTTGTTATCACTTTAACCACAGTATCTTAGGATGGTTCCCATATGAAGAACCAACATATTTTGGGGAGCAAGCATTAAGGAATGAGGATAATACCTCCTGTCAATGTAATGACATGTTAGAGTCAAAAGAACATCAGTGTATTGTGTTAGCTTACTGGATTCCAACCCCACCTGTCCCATAACTCAGCTGGGACAAATCATCTGTCCTCTCTAGCTCTCAGTTTTTCCATCTCAAAAAGTCCTATTATATTTTAAAAGGCCAGAATACTACCTCTGACAACAGAAACATCAGGGTCCACAATTTAACAGATGAAACTATTCCATTAAGTGCCAGATAAAAACCTTCAGTCTCCTCTGTCAAATTCCAGTGCAAAAATCCTTTCCTCTGTGGAGGCTTCTTTAATAAATCCATATCTGTGTTCAACTTTTAACTCCAGTAAGTACTAGCTGGGTAACCCTGGGCAAGTTATTAAACCTCTCAGAGCTTCAATTTCTATATCTGTACATTGGAAATAACTTCTAAATATCAAAAGAGCTGCTGGGTTTTCTGGGTTCTCTATTTCCTTACCTTTTCTTCTAGTGTTTCCATTATCACGATTTCCCTCAAATAAATCGTATACAGTACAAACACTAACAATTTTTAGTTGAATATATTTCTTTTCAGATATCCAGGTAGATGTTCACTGTGTATATCCAAGTTTCTCAAAATCAGGTACCATGCCTTCAATTTCATTTCATCCTGCCACAGTGTTCCAGGTATTTTCAACTTTTTGTATCCCTCACCCTGAATTAATGAACCCCCCCTCTCCCTTTCTTCTGCTAGCTTCTCTAATTCATTCTCCAAACCCCAGCTCAGAAATCACCTCCTCCATGTAGACTACCCTGATGCCCTCAGATTGACTTAGGGCCCTTAGGTGGAGATCCTATAGTACCCTGTACCCTTCCCTCCTAGCCCCTCCTCCCATATCATAGAATATAGTGTGATATAAATTCAGGATCATCATGTACCCTGTTAGAACATGAGTTCACTCAGGGAGTTAGAATATCACCCAACTCTGTATCCCTAGTAGCAAGGCCAATGCCTGCCATATAGTTGGTGCTCAATATAAATTTTTGCAGAATTGAATTCAACTCCTCTCTAGCACCTAATACAGGATTTGCCCATTGTAAGTGAATAAATGATGCCACCAACTCATTATGCAAGGAAAGGAATGGAGAGGTTTCTTTCCATTGGGATTTGTCATTGTCATTATCAGAAGGGATAGCACATGGTTTGGGAGTCCACTGGTAAAAGGCCAAGGTTGGCAGAAAAACAGAAGACACATAAGGTCCACTCAGCTCAGAGAAAGAACATATGAGTCAGCAATGTAGACCAAACATAAAAACAGCCACGTTACCCAGAGTAAAAGCTGGATTAAGTCCCAGAAGCTAGAACACCATTGGCCAAAGTATACTTTATGCACTATTAGACCCATTGGAGAGTCCCTGATAAAAAGAGTTCATAAGAACAGAAGAGTGGGAAAGATTACAAACCCTCTCCTTAGACATAGCTATGAGCATCTGAGTATATTCTACAGTTATGACAAGTGTTGAAGTTTATTCTACTAAAAGCTTCTCCAACAGTCTTCATCATAGAATCCATTCTTTTGATGATGTCAGTCACACTATGCAGTTGGAAATATGGGTCAGAACTGAGCGCCGAGTTACATTTACCTGGGGAACACACAAATAACAAAGCTCAGGAAGCACTGATTGATAGACCAAGCCAACAGACAAGAGCCAAGGCAAGAAGGCCAGAGAGGGGACGAGGTGGGAAGACCCAAGTCCAGAGCAGTTAATTTGGTACTACAGAAGACCCTTCTTCAGAGATTGGGGGTGTCTCAGGGCATATTCTCTGCTTAGGCATTCCCTTTATGTCCAGTACTTGAACATAACAGTCTGAAATGATTTGGTTCCAAAGATGGGCACCAGTAGAGAATGAAAGTGGCCAAGGTGAGCAGAACAGACTTGAGGTCTTATACTGCAGTTTTCAACGCTGGCTGAACATTAGAATTACCTGGGGAACTTTAAAAACTACAGCTTTCCCAGGCTCCTGCCCCAGACCAATTAAATTAGATATTAGTAACCAAAGGATCCTCTTTGCTAGATAGGGGGTTCTTACATACTTCCTATAGGAAATGCCAATAGGCCTAGCTCCCATCGTAGCAAACCTGGAATCAATCTAGTAATGCAAGATACAGAGCCCCAGCCCAGTAAAAATGGGTTCCTCATGAGGCTTCAGCCCACCCTCTATCCCTTCATAAGAGTTCTCTATGAAAAATGCCACAATTCCCCTCCCCCCAGAAAATGCCATTCTAGCCTTTCCCTAAAAATAGCTTGCCTTCCTTGAAGGGGGTCAGATCCATGGCCTTCAGAGAGAAAAGCATAAATACAACTCTTGCCAAACCAGGCTATCAACACTTAAATCAGCCTGCTCTGAAGTCCACACGAAGTTTCAAAAACAAGAAGAGTCTTCTAAAAGGGTGTAACAGCAGACCATGGTTATACAAGGCGCCCAGATCCAGTTCTCAAAAGCCTCATGTCCAACAGTTCATATTAATTATTACTTTACCAAACTAAAATGAGTTATGTCTCTCTGTCATTTCAGCTAGGATATTCTCCAGGCTGCCAAAAATACGCGCATACCCAAATACCAAAACTATGTAGGGAAGGCTACAGAACGTCCTCACCGGAGACAAGACAGAATTTTCACTTCATAAATCACTGAGAAACTCTGAAAAGGCGGCCAGTTGAAAAGACAAGCTACATTGATGAAATATTTTCTTAATTCACTTCATTCAGGGTAATTGATTCCTTTTTTTACTTCACGAACAAGTAATTTTTAATGTAAATAATAAAGTCAGTTAACCGTGTACTCTTATTGCACAGGGAACGACAAAGTTTTTATCTGAATTAATTAGGTGATTTTTCACTAATACAGATTTGTTGCTTTTATTTAAGACTTTGTTTTTAATCAAATCCCTTCCCACCCAGACCCTCGCCCCACTATTAGATGAAATGACAACAATGGAGGTTAGTTATAATGTGTTTCCAGGTGTGATTCCTTCCAAATTATTACAATGGCAAACTCCTTTGCATCAATATTGAGCTACCCAGTGTCCCTTAGACAGGATAGTGTGCAAATCTCAAGCTCCATTTAGAATGTGTTTCAAATTTATTTCCTCCCAAGGTTATCACTGTTAGGAGGGTCAATCAAATGTTTAACGTGTATATTATTGTCATACAACTTTGCACATTGTAATTCCCAATTTTTTTCTTGCTTTATTTTATTTTATTTTTATTTTTGATTTATTTATTGTTTTTTAATTATAATTGTCCCACTTTTTCCCCCATTGCTCCCCCCCACCCAGCCCACCCCTTCTCCCACAGTCAATCCCCCCCTCATTGTCCATGTCCATGGGTTATTTATACTAGTTCCTTTACTAAACCCTTCCCCTACTTACCACCCTCCCCTGGTATAATTCCCACTTTTAAGTGTAACATTAATGACAGTGGGTAGAAAATTCAAGCCATTTTGCCTGAGAAGCTAAATTCCTCCCCTATAGAAGTAGAACATTCAACCTAGCAAATAGAAGAGGCCCTCAGTTTGTATTTCCCCCTCTGTTTCTTATCTCTAGGTTCCCATCCTACTTAGGAGGCTGAAAGAACAGTGCAGGGGAGAACAAAATTACTTTCCCATTCTATAGTTTGTCTGGTGTATTGAAACTGATAAGCAGTCTTATGAAACCCAAACCTCAATGCTGCTATATTATTATTATTATTATTATTATTATTATTATTATTATTATTATTATTAATAGCTTTGAGCACTTCATCTTTTCTGGAGTAGAATTTTTTCGGTTCTTTTAAAAATATTTGAACTTTGTAAAAACTTACTTAAAAGTCTCAATTTTACTATTATCTTTGTATCATGTGTGTTTCCTTTGCCCCAATAAGGGTGCCACATTTGTGCATGTGTGATGTTACTTTTGTGAAAATTCTTTTCATTTCCAGTCACCAAAATCTTATTGATATAGTCAAAAAGGAAAAAAATTATGTGCAGACATACACCACCCACTCCTGGGAGCTACAGTCTCTTATGCCAACTTCAGGCTCAGAGACAGAACCTTAGTTGTCATCGGTTGTTTACCTGCTTGCTACTCAAAGTGTGGTCCAGCGACCAGTAGCACTGGTGTCCCACAGGAGCTCGTTAGAGATGCAGATGCTCAGGTCCCAGCCAGACCTCCTGAATGAGCAACAGATTCACATGCGTTGGCAAAGCGTTCTTAAGAAGCACCAGCCTAGTACCAACGTTCCCTTAATGGTCAGAAACAGTATCTTGTGGAAGTTCACTCGGCTGCTTCTCAGATCCCTCCAAAGTCTAGGCGTGTGGGATTATAAAGCCCTAGCAGAGGCCTTTACGGTTTTCAGCAGAGTAAAGCAGTCATTCCTCAAACCAGACAACAATCAAGGAAGCAGGGAGAAGTGCAGAGGGGGCGGTGGCAGGAGTGGTCTCCCCCCGCCCCTGTGCCTCAGCGCAGCGGAGTCATTAATTAAGACTCAACGGCTGCTGGCGAAGCAGCCACTCTGGCGTTGCCTGTCTGCCTGGGACTGGCGTGAGGTGTGAGAATCTGGGTAGCCTTCTCCATGGCTCTGCCCTGCTGGCGTTGATTGTGTATGATTAATGATTTAAAGGAATAAAAAGAGAAAGGTCAACTTCTGAGTTCAAGACAGAGCAGCTACACAGGGAGTAATTAAGATACTTGTGTAAGCATGATTAATAAGCACAAACTGGCACTCTGGGAAGTAAACAAGATGCAAGCAGATGGTTAGCATGGAGAAGGTTTTTTTTCTCTTTCCTAAAAGCAATTTTTCAGCAGCTTGAAACTTGGCTTGTGAATTCTTTTCCTCCCCCAAGTCTCAAAAAACTCATTATCTCCACAACCTTAAAAAAAATAAATAACTGTGCTGAACCCCTTCAATGCTCACTCATTCTCCTTTTAAAAAAAAGAACTTATTACTTTATTTTATTTTTACAGATAACTAGAGTTTGCTTGTAAAATGGATGCAACTCATCTTTGTTTCTCACTGCCTTTTATGTCAGGCATCCCATGAACTGCCAAGCCTGACAAGGCAGTCCACTGCAGAGTCTTTTAACTCCCACCCACCACTTCTCCCCCCTCCCCTTCCTGTCCTGTGATGGGCAGAACAGAGGCATCAATGGTGGCATTTCTGGAGAGTGCTGGCAGGCAGATGTCAGAGCTGTCCGGCAGGCACCCCTCACCAACACTAATCAGCCCCGGTGTTCTTTTACAATCCATATCTAATTCGCAAGTTTCATTCTTTCTGAAAAACAATTACTAGGTTTTGAAGTTCATTGTGCATTTACTCAACTGTCTCTTCACATTAACGTAAAGTGAGAACAAGAAAAAATAGAGTCAGCAGGGAAGGGACAGCAAAAGATGTTAAGAGTGGGTGAAGGCTTTATTTTAGGAGTAATATAATTGCAGACGTGCACAATATTTTACAATAAATGAAACACAAAAGGTGTTTCCTGTACCTTCAAGATAATGTGTGTGTATGTGTGTGGCAGAAAATGAGAGAGGGGAGCAGAGAGAGAGAGATGACAAAAAGATAGAAAAGAGAAAGACAGACACACACATTGCTATGAAGAGGGGAAGAGAATAAGAAAGGTCATTTATGGCTTAGGAAAATAAAAAGATTCTCCCAGGATCAAAAGAATAAGATATATGTCTTACTTATCAAAGAGCAAAAAATATATATAGCAATGATAGCTCATACAGACTTGGTTTTCTCCCTCTGCCAAAAGAAGGAAGATGGGAAAGGAAAGAGAAAGGACAGAAAGATAGTAAAAAAGAGGGGAGAGAGGGAGAGAGGAAAAGGAGGAAGGAAGGGCAAAGGGAGACCAAAGAGAAGTAAAGAAAGCCGATCTTAAGCAAAAACTGGAAGAAGAGGTATACTTGATGAAGAAGGGCCATAATCCTAGAAGGCCTCTCTTGAACTACAGTTCTCTTAACTTCTGAGGCAAATATGGAGCTGATGGCACCAATTCTCAGCTCACTGCTCCTTGAGAAGGGCAGTTGCAAACTTTATGTCAGCAAGTTGCCATGGGCCCTCCAGGGCAGCCTCAGTGAAGAGGCCAGGTCTGTGTTTGTCATTCCTTGGCCAGCCTCCAGAGCCATTCATCTCAGCTCCTGCCACTGGGACCAGTCCTGCCAAGCTTCTACACCCACCAACAGACAACAATTCAGGCCCCAAACCTGAGTCAGTTTATGCATCCCCAGAACTGAGGACCAAGGGCAGTGGCCCCTGCCCTTGGATGAGGAAATGGCCCTAATCAGGTGGGTGACTATTTTCTCTTATTCATCAGCACCAAGAAAGGAAAAGACCCCCAAGCCTCCCCCAGTAGAAAATGCTAATGTATTACCACCACAATGTTTGGCCTCATGCCTCAATTCTCTTATGTTTATTTTATACTAAACACCTTAGTAATTTTTAAATCAGCATTTGCCAAAGGTATTAGAAATATAAATAGAAATGTTTGGCATACTCTGTATTATTCAAAAAGAAATTGGGTTCTCCCCTGCAGAAAGCTTCAGTCCCTTTAAGATGCTAATGTGCTCTGTGAATTTTCCGTAGGAGGATATAGCACATCTTTTCCCAAAGTGATTAACTTCAGAAACTACTCCATCTTCAAGACTTGGGTTTCAGGGGTACTCTTCGAGAAATACACCTCTACAGTAAAAAGAGAGAGAGAGAGAGAGAGAGAGAGAGAGAGAGAGAGAGAGAGAGAGAGAGAGAGAGAGAGAGAGAGAGAGAAAGCACTTTACTGTTTGAGAGTAGTAATTAATTTACCCTGTATCTTTTCCTTCCCTAGTCTGAACATGCCAGTCTTACAAGATTTTCCTTCAGAGATCTATTTTTTACCCCTTGAATCATTTTTCACAAGCCTGCCCACCTCCCATTTTTTCACATTCCCTTTGAACTCCGGTAAGCAACTCCAGAACTCCAACAAGGATCTCATTCATGCAACATGAAGTGGAAAAGACTCTGCACATCACACTTCTTTTAATACGGCTCTGGATTATACTGAAGTTTTTCAACCCACATTATCTGCAAGTGCAAGCTGAGGTCCCTCTCCAAATAACTCATATCCATCATTTTATTTGCTCCAAAGTCATTTAGGAGCAGTTTTTGAGAGGCATAAAAAAGTCTAAACATTGTGGAGCAAGAAAGAAGGGGAGGAAAGGAAATGCCCTCATTTGGCAGAATCCACATTCCCAGCTCACATAGACCTCTCTCAGGGCATACTGTTTAGAAGGGTTGCAAAACCAGGGCACAGTATAGACACTGATACTGTCCACAGCCTGAGCAAAAAAACAGAAAGAAAATGATCAAGAAAAAATATATATGCTCTCTTCTTTACTAGAGTCCACTTTTTGTCTAGGACTCATTACCCTGCACCTAAATTGCTTAAGCAGCCTCTCCAGTCTGCCTCCCTAGTTCCAATCTCTTACCCTAGAATCAAATTTGAATACCATTACAGGTCTAATACCACTTCCACCATGTGTCTCTTCTATTCAAACACACATTTCATTTTCAAGACAATCCTAGGAACTGTTATAATCCCCATTTTACAGGTAAGAAAAGTGAAAAAAACAAAGATGTTAAGTAACCTACCCAAGGTCACATTGCTAGAAAGTGAGGCACTGAGATTTGTACCTTAAGCAGTCTGGTTCCAGGCTCCAGGATCAATGCTTGCCTGGCTGCCTTATTACCTTGCCCTGTCCACTTGTTCGGTCATAGTTTCCCACTGTCCCAGCACACTGTTATCCACCCTCCCCATTCCATTCTCCTCTCTAACCATTTTTGCAGGATCTGCTCAAGTGCCACCATCACTAAGATTTTTCCAAATATCATTGTCATGTCCTGTAAAGTTCATAGCACACAGCCTATCTCATACAGCTTAGTGCTGAAGGGCATCATGGCTTGTATTTTTCACCTCAACTAGATTAAAAACTCCTTGAGGCTTCAGATAGCTGCTAAGAGGCTGAATAAGTTGGTAGGATATTCCTCTACTACTACCCAATGTGGACCTTATGAATCTTTCCACTGTTGCCGATATGTCTTGACCCTGCCAGATTTCCCTGCTACCAAACCGGCCTCCAAAATTTTCTCCCACATTTCACTCCTCTCCAGCCTAAGCCTCCATTTTATTGTCTCTCAGGCTGGCCCACAAATTGAAATAGAACATGATG